>NC_089745.1:54306493-54498993 GCF_040412425.1 Macrobrachium rosenbergii
CTGAGTAGGATAAATATATCTGAAATTGAATATTTAAAAGTATACCTTCCTTAGAAGGAAAATAGACTACCTGGGACACATTAAGTGAGAAGGGTGTGGAAGTAAACAACTTAAAGATTAGGTCAAGTAAACAATATCCTGCACCTCAATGTAAGAAAGATGTGAAGGCATTTTTAGGTTAAGCAGGTTTTTACACATAAAAACTGGAAAACTGCAAATATATAAGTGAGAATTTTGTAAACAAATCCCACAATGTAAGAAAGATCATTTTTAGGTTTAGCAGGTTTTCCAAACTAATGGAGTTACTAATGGAGTTATTAAAGGAACACATGTAATTCATGTGGAAAACAAAGCAACACGAAGCATTCGATGAACTCAAAAGAAAGATCAAGACATTCTCCAGTACTTAGCTTCCCAGACTTTAGTGAAGAATTCTTTTTAGCTACCGATGCAAGCCACACTGGTATAGGAGCATGCCTAATGCAGACATGATAACAAATATAATACTATAGCATATTACAGTAGACAACTAAAACCCACAAAAGAAAATTACTCAGTAACAGACCTAGAGTCTGTAGCCATAAAAGATACTTTAAAGCACTTCAGGTATATCATATTTGGTTATAAGATAACAGTATTTACTGATCATTCTGCTTCAGTAGAAATGCTTAAGAATCCGCACTTTTCCGCACGTAGAGCTTATTGGTTTATGAGAGCCCAAGATTATGACATAGAAGTAAAACATGTTCCAGGGAAGGCAAATAAGGTGGCAGATGCATTATCAAGATACATCCCACAAGGTGATAGCGTAAATATGATCAGCCAAGAAATAAAATCAAGTGAGCCCATACGCAATGTATTTACCATGCACTACACAGAGTAACTTTCCCTGTAAAATTTCATAAATGAACAAGAGAGTGATACAGATTTAAAAGAGATCTTCAAATCTGTGAGAAATGAAAGAAAATTTAACCAACAAGAACGAGCAGAATTAAGGAACCGAATTGGATGCCCCACAGATGCACTGAACGTCACAGATGACAAACTAATTTGGATGTGTCACTAATGTGACCCATTTGATCAATTCCTGGGAGTACTACATAAAAGAACAGTACCCAAGAGTCTAAGAAATAAAGTCACTGAGTACATGCATGACGATGATACGAGAGCTCACCCAGGAAGAGGTGAGACAGTTAGACTAGTTAAAAGATCTGTCCACTGGAAAGGAATTTACATAGATGTTAGTAATTATATGAAGAGTTGCAATCCTTGCAACAATTACAAGGAAAGAACAGATGAAGTACCTCTAGGGAAATATCCCATCCCATACATTCATTTGAAAGAGTAGCTACAGATCTTATCACTAACCTTCACACCACCAGTAAGGGAATAGAATTATATTAGTGTGTACTGACGCATTCACTAGATATACAGAGCTAATACCAATAACCAGTAAAGGAGCTAAGGAGTGTGCAATCACTCTCTTTGATAAGATATTTTGTAGGTATTCTGCCCCACAGCTCATTATATCTGATAATGGCACAGAGTTCAATAGCTCATTAGTTCAAGAAATTTATGATGCACTCAAAGTTGAAAAGGTAGCAATACAACTGTATCATCCAGCTAGTAATGGCTTAGTAGAAAGGAATAACAGAAAAGTTCAAGATGCATTACGACATAAAGTAGGACATGATCCTGACTGGGATGTCGATTTACCTTTAGTCCAATTATCATTAAAAGCTAGGTATCATACCAGTACTCAAGCAACACCCATAAAAGCTTTGATAGGATATGATTACCATATGCATGGCTGAATCAGCCTATACAGCCTAATTACTCTGAAGACATGAAAATAAGAGGTGGGAATTTCAAGGTAATTCATAACCAATTACACTAGAATTTAGAGGAAGACCAGAAGAATATGACAGTCAAGCATCAAGAATGATTAAAGCCAGCAGATTACAAGATAGGGGATGAAGTCTACATCAAGAAGGAACTAAGAGGTGGAATTAATTATAATTACAGGTTGACCATCACTAATCCGGCATCACTGGGACCTGGAGGGTGCCGGATTAGCCATTTTGCCGGATTAGCCATTTATTAGGCTAGAATACACGAAACCCAGTAGCTAAGCTCATCATCTTAGAATTAAAATATCCCATAAATCAGTGCAAGTTGGATAATAAAGAAAAGACAATTATCAAATACAGGTAGTGCTCGAGTTACGATAATTCAACTTACGATATTTCGAGTTTACGATTACGATGGGGTTAGCAATTAATACCGGTACGAAAATATTTAGGAAATATTTTTAGAATTCGCACAGGCGCAGGCAGCAGGTACAATCAGGCGCGAGAGAGACCAACTTACAATAGAAAACTTCTTTTCCTCCATCTCTTTATTCCATCTGCTAGTTAAAAACGTAATAGAGAATGATAAAAGTATTGTTAGTAACGTTACACTCTTGCAAAAATGCGTACAGCCATAAACAACCGAACGGGAAACTATTGTTTTGCTAATAATTGTATTGGATAACAACTGTTTCGCTTGCATTTCAACCATCGTACGGTAATACAAAATTACCGTAGTTATGTTACAAGTGAAGTTAAGTACTGTACAATAGGACTGATATATTTTTTACACTATACCCTTATTCACTTTGGAGAAAAGAACGGCAGGGAAATATACTGCTACAGTAACTTAAAGCTGTAAGTTGTAGCTGAAGCTGAGAAAACAATGTTCAAGCTGCTAATGACTATAAATTATCGTGCATCGGCAACATGGATGAAACTTGACCGTAAATAAAACTGGAGAGAATGTATTTTAATCAAAACTACTGGGCATGAAAGAATAAAAATTACTACTGTTTTCACGCCGATAAAAGATAAATATGCAAAGCTCGTATTATGATGAAATCAAGAGAAAATAGCGAACGGAATCTTGATTTTTTTTTACACAAAACAAACATGCCCCCAAAACGGTCAGCTGTGATTCCCGTGAACGTCATATATTAACGAAAAAATAGCTAAATTAATTTCACAACGGAACGTATTTATGTTATATTTCGACTGACAACACTTCGTATAACGAAAAATATCCGTGTCCCAAATAAATAAAGTATCCATATTCATTTACGCTAACTAGAAGCAAGAAAAGCGCTTTGAACTTAGTTAAATGCGGCGAAATAAACACTGCGATACCGATTCCAAAACATTGATCGCAATTTATAATACAATTGGAAACAATGTAGTAAAGCATAACTTTTTAAAAGATCCATGAAAAAGATGCACATTTGTTATGTTGATGTTTGTATAATACTGTTAATATGTGAACAGAGTTCAGTGTAATGTAGGCTAGGCTACCAGTTTGGTGATGCAGCACACTGCGCCACCAAATCGAAGCGGCCGGCGAGCAAGTTAGCGCAGCGACCCAGGAAATTTGAAAATTAGTGCGGAAACATTGGAAATTACTCTAGCTGAAATTTGTGCCGGATTACTGATTGTTCCGGACTACTGACTGCCGGATTAGTGATGGTCAACCTGTATAAGTTACCTCACTAAATTCACAGGACCATACAAAGTCATAGACATACAAGGGTTTAAAGTGAAAGTGAAGAAAATAAATAACTTAATATCTTCTACATATGCTGAATCATTAGAAGAAGAATAATTCTGGATAAATAAAGACAAAGTCAAGAGAACAAAAGAAGTCAAAGAACCATAATTGACTGAAGAATTAGAAGAAGAAATTTCAGAAGAAAAAACCAGATATAACCTAGGAAACAGAAAAGTCAAATTTCAGTAATTATAATAAGACAAACCCATCAATCACCCTAATATTCCCTGCATTTGATTCTTTATTGCTAAGTTTACCTTCATCAGTTGACATAGGAATAAATTTTTTTTTTTGTGTAGTTGCAATTTTTACTTTGATTAGTTGTAGTTTTGCAGCAAAAAATTTTGGGTTAAGAGCTCTAACTTCAAATTTACTTCTTTGACTAAAGGGGAACATTTAGGAAATGAGGGAAATGTAAGTAGAATTTCAAAATGTAATATAATCATTTCAGAAGCTTATTAGTTATATATTTTAATTTTCTAACCAAGCATGACTAATACTGATTAAGAAGAAACTTCCTAGAGGGGTTACGATAGACATTAAATGATTTTTAAGGAAAGAAAATTCTGTTTGGTTTTTTTCACATAAATTCAGACGTAATTGAAATAACTGACATATTTACTTTATTCGCTTCTTAGAATGATTTAATTAATGAAACATGACATTTTTATAATGAAAATGAAACATGACATTTTTATAATAAAATAAAGAATAAAGTTTTATATATACTTACCCAGTAATTACATAACTATTAGTTTCTTTTAACAGGCAGCTCAAAATTTTGAAATTGCGAGTCACGCTAGTTTGTTTTGGTTATGGCGATGTGCCCCGCCCACTTTTGGGTGTAAGAGAAGGTACAACATAGCGAAGAGCTTCAATTTGTTTATGCCCTTATGTCTAACTGAGGGGAGGCGGGTGGGCTCCGATCATGTAATTACTGGGTAAGTATACTGTATATAAAACTTTATTTTATTATAAAAATGTCATTTTTATTAAGTAACTTACCCAGTAATTACATAGCTGATTCCCACATTGAATGGAGGTGGGAATGTTGGACATATCTATCCCAAAACATTATTAATAGTAATGAGTTTGAGAACAGAAATTTACTAAAGATATTTACTAACATTGAATCAATGTTGTTGAACCTTACTTGATAAGCGAGCTGCTACAGGTAGATACTGTCTCTGGTTGGCGCTCATCTTATCCAGTAGAGGCGAGACGGTAAAGCCGAGGGCCTACTACTTCAGTGGGTGCTTTGTAGCGATGGACTAAATTCCGAGGGCTAGCGAAGTACAACAAGATGCCCCTGCCCAGGGCACAGTACCACACAAAATAACCAGAGTAAATAGTCACCATAACCACTTAAAAACACCAATACCCAACCATAACCAAAATACTGGAGGGTACTCCAAGTACATAGTACTCCCAGGCTCTCCAAAACTCAGCACCCTAAGCAAGGCGAAGAGCTTAAAGAAAGGACATCACTTTCTACGTTTCCTTCCCCAACACCACTCCAGCTGTGTAAAACGGACCCAAGGTACTGCATTGATCGTAAGTCGTCTCGATATCCCTTAAATAATGCGATGCAAACACCGACTTGCACTTCCAAGACATCACTTGTACAATTGACATGAGGGATAGATTGCACTTAAATGCCAAAGATGTAGCAACTGCTCTTATCTTGTGGGGTTCTACCTTTAGAGATGAGAGTGAGTATTTGTTCACCATGGAATGTGCTTCAGAAATCAGATCCCTCAGTAAAAATGCCAGGGCATTCTTAGACAGGGATCTAGAGGGATATTTCACAGAGCACCAAAGGTTTCTTGAAGCACCACGAATGTCCTTGTTCTGTGAAGATAAAACTTAAGGGTCCTTACTGGACAGAGTTCTTTCTTCAGATGGACCACTATCTCAGATAAGTTCTTGATCATAAAAGAACAAAGGCCATGGATTCAATGGCGATTCGTTCTTACCCAGAAAGTCTAGGGAAAGGGAGCAAACTGCATTCCCCTGAAAAAATCCTACAGATTTCACTGGACCTCTTAGCGGTGGCCAAGGCGACCAGAAAAAGAGTTTTCCTGGTTAGATCCCTTAAAAAGAAAGATTGCATGGGCTCAAAACATGAACTGGAAAGCCACTTAAGGACCATGTCTAAGTTCAAGGTTTTCCTTTAGGCTTTGCAGTGTCAAAGGACTTAATAAGGTCGGACAAATCCTGCTTTGACGATAAGTCCATTCCTTTATGGCGGAAAACTGAGCTAAGCAGAGCTCTGTATCCTTTGATGGTAGAGGTGGAAAGTCCTTTAGCAGAGCGTAGGAACAGAAGAAAGTCCGCTATCTCTGCTACAGAGGTTTCAGAAGAGGTCAGATGTCCAACATTTATGACAGCTTCAACCAACCTCCCCCCTCACTTCAGAGGTTTGGAAAATATTGGGAATATGTATTTGTTTGTTTAAAATTTCACATAACTTACTATAGAAATACATAAATTTTTTAATTACAGTGTATTTTTATTATTATTATTATTATTATTATTATTATTATTATTATTATTATTATTATTATTATTATTATCATCATTATTGTTATTATTATATTATTTAATCTTTAATATTTGAAAATCAGTACTTATTATGGGTAAATCATTTATTTATCATACAAATGTGGTTAGTCCTCACCATCTCCCATAAATTTATAAAAAAATTCTTGTGCTCTCTCTCTCTCTCTCAGTATACATGTATTCTTATGAAAATGACATTTTTATAATAAAATAAGATTTTATATCATACTTACCTGTTGTTTACATATAGCTGTAATTCTCGATCTCAACAGAAAATTCAAAACTGGCGGTTCCGCTAATATATGGTCAGGTGATACGACTACCCCGCCCTCTACCGGGGTACCTGGATCCATTTCCATCAACAACTAATCATATTTTCTATGTCCCCTGTCCCTTGCGGGGAGGCGGGTGGGAATGTTTTATATGTAAACAACAGCTAAGTATGATATAAAATCTTATTTTATTATAAAAATGTCATTTTTATACATGAACTTACCTGTTGTTTACATATAGCTGATTGCCACATTGAGGCGGTGGGCATGGACAGCTGTAAGTGTTAAATGGAAAAAAAACCTGAGATCATCAGGCTAAGAAAAAACATCTTTACTTTGGATCCTTACCTGCTAAGGAAGCTGCTTTCTCGGTTACTGCCTCTCTAACCTGCTATCCTTAGTGCAACTGCGGGGCCTAGTAGCTCAGTCGCAGGTTGCCATATGGAGAAAGGTCTGTTGGCCCAGCCGTCTTCGACACAATCAACCAAAGCATATAATGCCCCTGCTCAGGGCGCAGTACTCAAAGCATCCACCATCATACACTATCATTTTTTTTTTTTTTTTTTTAAATACATATCACCCAACCATAAAAAACTCACACCAACCTATTAAAATTAGACCTACTAGGCCATCTAACCTCTAAGGCTCTAGTAGTCGACCAAAAAGAGACCTCTGCACCCAAGGAAACTAAGGAGAGGATCTAGAGCCTCTGGTTTCCTTGCCCATCACTGTGTCAGTCGCAATAAAGGGGCCCAACGTACTGCAGTCTTCATATGTGGTTTGGATCTGTCTCAGATAATGCGAGGCAAAAACAGACGAACATCTCCAATAAGTTGAACTTAAAATGTCCTTTAAAGCCATGTTCTTCTTGAAGGCTAAAGAAGTTGCAATAGCCCTAATTTCATGAGGCCTCACTTTAACTAAGGGGAAATCCACATCCCTTAATTCCTTGTGTGCCTCCTGTATCAGTTCTTTCAAAAGGAAAGCAATCCCATTTTTAGATAGGGGTTCTTGGGGTTCTTAGTTGAGCACCATAAAAATCGTGAGTTCCTCTTACACTTCTGGTCCTGTCCAGATAGAATTTCAATGCTCTGACCGGACAGAGAAGTCTCTCCGTTTCCCTTCCCCCCAAGGAGGATAGGCTAGCAATGGGAAAATCCCTTGGCCACGGATTACTAGGGTTTTCGTTCTTAGCTAGGAAACCCAAGGTGAAGGAAACTACAGCCTTATCCGCACAAAAACCAACTCTTTTGTCCAAAGCATGAACCTCACTTACTCTCTTTGCCGAGGCCAGTGCCAAGAGAAAGAGAGTTTTCTTAGTTAGATTCCTAACGGAGCAGGAACTCAAAGGCTCAAAAGATTTGGAAGTAAGCCACTTTAGTACCACATCCAAATTCCAATGCGGTACACGAAGAGATTTGCCTTTAGTGGTAGCAAAGGATTTAAGGAGTTCTGCAATATCCTTGTCCTAGGAAAGGTATATACCTCTATTCCTGAAAACTGCCGCCAGCATACTCCTATACCCCTTAATCGTGCTGACAGCCAATTTCTTCTCCTTGTGCAGAAACAAAAGAAAATCCGCCACCTGGCTTAAAGTCGTAGAAGTGGAAGACACTCCAGACTCGGAGCACCACTCCCTGAAGCGCTTCCACTTCGCTTGATAGACCTTTGTAGACGAGGGCCTGGTTGATGTAGCCATTGCCTGCGCCACTCTTCTAGAGAAGCCTCTCCTCCTGTAGAGTCGCTCGAGAGTCTGAACCCTGTCAGATTTAGATCTGACAGGTTCCTATGGAACTTTCTGCTGTGCAACTGGCACAGAAGGTCTGGTCTGAATGGCAACCTCCTTGGCCAATCCACTACTTTCTCCAGTAGCTCTGGAAACCATGATCTTCCTGGCCACAATGGAGCTATTAGGATCATTGACACACCTTTGTGTGCTCGAAACTTTTTCAAGACTTCTCCCAGCATCCTGAAGGGAGGGAATGCATAAAGGAAGAGACCCGACCAGTCCAGGAGCATGGCATCCACCGCTAATGCTTCTGGGTCTGGAACAGGAGAGCAAAATAGAGGAAGTCTGCGATTTTCCCTCGTTGCAAACAGGTCTAGCATGGGAGTTCCCCAAACCTTCCACAGGCCTTGGCAAACTTTCTGGTGGAGGGTCCATTCCGTCGGAATGACCTGGAGTGACCTGCTGAGGATATCCGCTCTTACGTTGAGAGCTCCCGGGATGAAGCGAGTTACTAGCTCTGTGTTCTTGGTTGCCGCCCACAAAAGCAGGTCTTTTGCGATCTCGAACAGAGAGAAGGAGTGAGTGCCTCCTTGTTTCTTCACGTACGTCAGAGCTGTGGAGTTGTCCGAGTGAACTACTATCTTTTTGTTTTCCACCAGAAGCACGAAATGTTCCAAGGCTAGATGTATTGCCTTCAACTCTTTCGCATTTATGTGCCAGTCCCGTTGGGATGAAGACCAATTGCCTGACACTTGAAGATCCCCCAATGTTGCTCCCCAACCCTCGTCAGAAGCGTCGGAGAACAACATCAGGTCTGGGTTCCTCTGTCTCAACGACAAACCTCGTTCTAGTTTGCTCCTGTCGTTCCACCACGACAGGTCTTGCTTTACTCGAGTGGATAGAGGAAAAACAAACGAATCCGCGTCTTTCTTCCTATTCCAAGTCTGCTGTAGGAAGAACTGAAGAGGTCTCATGTGTAGCCTCCCAGACTGACGAACATCTCTAGCGATGAGAGGGTGCCTAAAAGGCTCATCCATTCCTTGGCAGAACAAGTCTTGGCTGCCATCAGGTATCTCACTTTCAGCAGGTATTTCTCGATCCTTTGTGACGTCGGAAAAACCTGAAAAGAACTGAGTTCATCCGAACTCCCAAATAAGTCAAGTCTTGAGATGGAGAGAGTTGCGACTTTGGAAGATTTACTATGAGTCCCAATTGTCGGTAAGAGAAAGGGTCCTTTGTAGGTCCTTCATGCATTGGCCTTTTGACGGAGACCGGATCAGCCAATCGTCGAGGTAAAGGGATATGCGAATTCCCTCTAATTGAAGCCATTTCGCAATTGGAGCCATCGTCCTTGTGAAAACTTGTGGGGCTGTTGATAGGCCGAAGCAAAGAGCCCTGAATTGAAAAGTCCTGCCTCTGAACACAAACCGTAGGAATTTCCTTGATCTCGGATGGATAGGTACATGAAAGTATGCGTCCTGGAGATCGAGGGACACCATCCAGTCTCCTTCCTTCAGGGAATTGATAACCGACTGAGCGGTTTCCATCTTGAATGGTGTTTGAAGCACAAATTTGTTCAGGGCGCTTACGTCGAGGACTGGTCTCCATCCTCCTGACTTGGAACCAGAAACAGACGGTTGTAGAACCCCGGAGATGAAGGTTCGAGGACTGCTTCTATGGCTCCCTTCTGAAGGAGGGAAGTAACTTCCTCCTCCAACACCACAAGTTTCTCTGAGTCCCTGGATGATACGTTGAAGTCTACTGGCGAAGACTTTAAAGGAGGACTTTCTGAGAAGGGAATGGTGTAGCCTTCTCTCAGAACGTTGATCACCCAGGGTTCTGCTCCCTTGGCCTCCCAAACTTGCCAGAACGTCTTTAGTCTGGCTCCGACCGTCGCATGAAGGACCTTGAACTAATCGGTTGGTACCCCTAGATTTCTGGGGATGAGAGGAGAATTTTCCTCTTCCTCTAGCACGGGAAAAGGGCCGAGAAGGAGTACCCCGAGAAGGCCTAGAGGATACAGGGAAAGAAGGCTTGGGTACTACTGTAGAAGTCGAAAACCTGGGTCTTTTCGAAAAGTGAGCCAGTAGGTCTTGAGTAGACTTCCACGATAGAGCCTCCAAATTTCCCTAACTAACGTGGCGGGAAAAAAGGGATTCCTTAAACAAAGGAGCAAAAAGTAGAGCAGATTTCTGGTTCCTGGAGACTCCTCTCGCGACAAAACGAAATCCAATGTGCTCTCTTCTTCAAAATGCCTGTAGCAGTCACTGAGGCAATTTCTGACGTTCCGTCCGTGATGGCCTTGTCCAGGCAGGCCAAAATAGCATCAAGATCCGTAGCAGTCTTGGGGGGAAGATCACAGACTTTCACCTTCCTGCTCAAGGCTCCTATAGACCAATCAATAAAAGAAAAGATCTCCAAGATCCTATAGGAACTCTTCACCAGATGGTCAATTTCCAAGACGAAGCCGACTTTGGACTAAGAAAAAAAGCTGAGCGACAGGCACAATCCACAAGGCTGAGAAATCCCCTTGAGAGGAGGCAGCGTCTCCCAAGGAAAAAGAGTTCCCCAGTCTCATACCACGAACGAGACTTAAAAGACAGTTGTGAGGGGGGAAAACAGAAAGAAGTTTTACCCTGAGATCTTTACATGCTCAACCATCCTTCTTGCCTTCGGAGAGCTCTTTTCGCTGAAACAGACAGGACCAGCTTCAGAAATCTAGAGGATGGAGGTTTAAAATCCTTGGCAAACTGCGTAGTTGGAGACGAAGGGGTAGCTGGAGCAAAGTCTTCTTGAAAATGTTCTTCAAAAAGTTGTAAGAGATGCTTAAAGTTGGACGTAGGAGCAGACGGAACATCATCTACTTCCAATACATCGGAAACTGGGGAGAGAATCTCTGAAGCAGTTGGAGCACCGCGGATAGAAACTTCTCCGGGAGCCAAACTTGCGTTATCCTCTTGAGTGTCGCCGAACGTCACCGAGGCGCCAAGTGCCCGACCAGCGTCAAGCGTTATCCAAACATGAGCTTGAGAGGAGTCAGGAGCCTTAGAAGATCCGAGAGCCAAAGAGGCGCCAAAAACCACAGTAGCGCCAGAAGCGCAAACATTGTGCGCCTTGGAAACGTGCTGTGGAGAGGCGCCAAGCGCCAAAGTAGCGTCAGGAGTGCGGCAGGTGCGGGCGGAAGTGGCGCCAGGAGCGCGATCGGAAGCGGAGCCAGGCGCGCGAGCGGAAGCGGCGCCAGGTGCGTGAGCGGGAGCAGAGACCGGAGCCTCAGTTGCAGAAGGATCCTGAAGTGCTGGTGCTTTAAAACCTTCGAAAAGTCTCAAAATCTTGTCCAATTTGTCCTCTTGCGAAAGGGGGGCAGGAACCGGAGGCATAAAAGCCGACTTGGGATCCAACGGGAAGGAAGCCGCTACTTGCATGCTAACAGGAGGATCAGGCGCTCGCTTACGATCCGTAGAACGCACATCCGGACTGCCTGAAGAAGAAGAGATCTCTGGGCTATCCCAAAAGCTACATGACGGAAGAGGAGAACGCGCCGAAAGTTTCTTGATAGGAACTTGACTTGGAGAGGAAGCTCTGCGTCTCTTCAGCGGCCTACTAGACTCTCACTGCTTCCAACTCCTCCTCGACGAAACAGAAGCACAAGAAGACACTTCCGCATCGCTTTTACTATGGCGAGCTGCAACAGCCTGGGACGCAACAGGACTGTTAGAGGGAGCAACTGCTCGTGAGCAGACCCCACTCACCTCCCTTCGGCTTTCGGCATGTCTTCTCCCTGAGCCCTGGGAGCCGGACAGTGGCCTAGACCTAGGAGCGCGAGGGGGACGAACAGTCACCTCCTCCACAACACTATCACTCGCAACACTTTGATGTTTAGACATCGCACTCACATCCTGGCCAATCTTCTCTATAGCAGAGAAAAGAGCCGAAATCTTACCATCAAATTCTGCCCGAAGGTCTGACACGGTAGTGGGTTTGGAAACAACAGGTTCCGGGGCAGGAATAGGAACAGGAGGGGTAACAGGAACAGAACAAGAGGCAATACTACTCCTACTCTGGGAGGAACTTCTGGCCGAAGCCTTACGTGCCCTATCTTTACTTAATTTTTCCTGATATTTAGCCAACTTTTGCCAATCAAGCACAGACAAAGACAAACACTCATCACATCTATCCAGATTTGTGCACAATTTCCCTCTATAGTTAGTGCAAGAAGAGTGAGGGTCTATGTTAGACCAAGACATTCGAGTTTTACAACCCCCCCCCCCCCCAATATCTAATTTGAGATCCTGAATCAGACATATCTAGAAAAAATCTCAACCAAAGCCAAAAAACAAGCCAGAACTGTCAACAAAAGTGAGTACTTCACCAAAGAAAAATCGAAAAGCACCGATGAATTTCCTGAAGAGGAGCAGACGACTAGTCGCCGGCCCCGACAGAGAAAATATGATTAGTTGTTGATGGAAATGGATCCAGGTACCCCGGTAGAGGGCAGGGTAGTCGTATCACCTGACCATATATTAGCGGAACCGCCAGTTTTGAATTTTCTGTCGAGATCGAGAATTACAGCTATATGTAAACAACAGGTAAGTTCATGTATAAAAAAATACAGTAATTACTAAATACACAGTGTTGCTCTAAGAAAAAGAAGTGAATTAGTGATAATTTTATAGATACAGCCCAGAGAAAAATCTGCAAACTAGTGAAATTTCCCCCCCCAGGAAAAGCGAATGATGTGTTCCACAAAAATCCGCAACAAATGAAACGCGGATATGTGAAATGCGTAAAAATGGGGGGCACTGTATATGGTTAAATTGTTTTAGAATAAAGAGTATGTGAAGACCAGAGGGCATACTCATGAAAGGCAAAGGCTATGATCAAACAAATGATATCTGGTACTCAAGAGATACAAAGTGAAACAAATTATGAGACTTCAGAGTACTAAAGTACATTATCTCTAAAGAAATAAACAAACAGTACACTACAGCTTAATATTCATGAAGGAAAGACTATCAACAGGAAAAAGTGGACTGTGACCCTGGGTCATGGTAAAAACCCTTGACTCAAATGGAAAATAAGAAGCAATCCTTGAACTTAAACACTAAAATAAAAAACGAAGTAAAGATTTGTATCCTGTAACATCATAAATGCTAATACTGTATATAACAAAAGTTGCAGCTCACATGAATACCACTTCTTGGTGAGATATCACTTTTGATAAAGCAGTAAAAATAAATGGAGGCTATACTAGATGATAAGTATGAACACCTTTGGTCTTCATACTTATCTGTAATTCCTCATAGACAGTAATGCTACAATCATAATGAAAAAGAGGAATCAAACCCTGGAAAGGGTTAATGTACCTTAGAGATGATACTGATTAACCAAAATTACAAACTGGAATATTTCAACGTTCCTAATAAAAGTAACAAATATGTATAATATATTGTATTAACTTCATGAAATGTATTTCTATTTGATCACAGCTCATATACAAGGGAACACTGGTCAGAGTTTTTACTTTATTCTCCACTTCACAAACATCTGATGACTTATTTATTAGTACAGTCTGTACAGTCTGTTACAGACGGTGAATTGACATGATGACATTCCAATTCGCAACACTCCAATACACAGAAGTTTTTAAAATAAGTTATCAATAAGACTATAGTACTCATTCAAAATTCTTTTACATAATGAAAATATAAAAATTACTTACATTTCCCACCATGATATCCTCTATCTTCATCATCTCCACTTTGGCCTTGACGCCAACTTTTCCCACTACTTCTACTAGAAGCTGCTGACACTTTTGGCTTTGGTACATACTGATCATTAGAAGGACCATTTTCTTGCCAGTGAGTCTCCCTTCCCCTGTACAGGTTACAACATAACAGATAAAATGTATAAAACATATTCAATATCCCTATGCATTTTTAACTTTAAATTTTTACATTTATTGGATTTCATGCAAACATTCTCACATGACTAACTCTCCACAACTTGCTTCACAAAACCACCTATCTAGCACTCTGTATACAAGACTGCCATCTAGAACCTGAGTCTCTAAGTTTCTAGATAAAATAAATGCCCAATTTAAACAAACACTATTTCCTAATTAATGTCAAACATTTGCAAGATTCATTATAATAAAGTTAGGTATAATATATATAAGCAACAACACAACATGAAGTCCAATTTCATATTTTATCTTTGACTCTGTTTTTGACCAGGTTAATTTAGGTTAGAGATTTGATTTAAATCAGAACGAGTGAACAATAGATTTTCAACATAGTTGCCAAAAAATTAATATATTCAGCAATATTTGAAATATTATACATTATTACATATATGTTCTAAAGGAGTAATATACCTTCTGTATCGATGAGGCTCTCTATCTTGTCTTCGTTGTTCTGCCCTCACTCGTACTTCTTCTGGATTTTCACAAAACTGTAAGTGATTACTTGGTTTTTCTTCAGGCTCTCTTTCTGGTGTTGGAGTTGCTTGTTTGGGCTTACTTGATTTACTTGAAGAATTAGTAAAAATCCTTTGAACTCCTCTTTTGTTACCCAGGTTCTTCGGTCTAGCACCCGTGCGGTTGACAGAACTAGGGAAAAATTAAGAACAAAAGTCACATATACTCTTAAAACTTCCTTTGGACTAGAAATGAAACTTCTCTACTACTAAAATGTAACAGTAAATCTTAAATTTCTATTTTTATAAAACATGATACTTGGGTCATATAAGAAATTTTTACATTTCCAAAATTACACAAAAAATTAAGTATAAACCCCTCAATTCACCTATGCCTTACCCTCTTGACAGATTACTCAGGGAATCACACTGCTCTTTTAATGATAAAATATCCTGCAGTCATCCCTCATCTTCAATTAATGCATCCAGGAATATATGAGCTTTTCAGTCGAGAAACATGCCAAGTGCCATTTTTAAAATATAATAAATTAGATTAAAAAATACTTTGGGCCAGGATGGCGCTTGGCATGTTTCTCGACTGATAGACTCATACATATCACAAATATTTAGGGCACCAATGTCTTATTCAACAATTTTCTAACAATTTAGAAAATTTGTCTTTGATTTTTCACTCAATAGAAGAGTAATAGGAGCATATAAAAGTTTTAATCAGTTTTAGTGACCAGTAATTCTGACAAAATGAATCTGTACCATTAAAAAAATTACATCTGGCCCTCAACTTAGGCAGGAGTTTGGTTCCAGTACCACCCCGTAAATCAAAAATTTCACTGATTCACACCCTGTATAATATGGCATAATACACTACTGTATATGATATCTGCACAAGTATGCTTAACTTTTGTACAATCTCCTCTGTACAGTATGTATCACAAATATATCATTAATTTTTTACACTATAATACCAGAAACAATGCAAACACTGTAAATGTGATTTTTTTACAGTTGTGGTTATGGAGTAATGATGGAAAATCTCTATGAGTTCAGTGGACACAACCATTGCAGCCATAACTGCATAAGAAACAATCTAACATTTTCTTTTATTCAAGACTCACAAACTGCTTTTATACACAAGCGTTAATGACCTGAGGGAGAGACTTTACTATATAACAGAATATTGATCAACAGGCTCAAGCTCCTTGCCTCTTGTTCCTTCCTCCCTCTAATGGCCTCTTAGTGTGAGTGATGGTGCCTTTTTCTCTCACCTGATTGGACCAGCGCTCACTTCCCAAACCAGACGGCATGGAACTGGAATGGACATGTTTTTCTTTTTTATGGAGATTTTTATTTTCATGAGACACTGGATAGGGTTCTATCAGTAAAGCTGATTTTTCTCTCTCTGGGACTCTGGCCAAGTTGACTTAGTTAAGAATCTGTGTTTTGTTGCTTCACCTGCTGTTGGACTATTGGTCCCAGTGACTGCTCTTTCTTTGGCAACTGCTGATTCAAACTGGTGTGGCCTGCTTCTTGACTTCACAAACAATTGCCTGTGCATTCACAGGGCTATATCAGTTACCCTTGTCTCCTCTACCTTGCACTCCCAGCAGCCCCCGGGGGGGATCTTTCTGCCTCTTGTGTGACCAGGCACCATGATATTTTCAACATCTACTTGATTCAATGTTTCTGACAGTTTGATGTCCTTTGGTGCCTCTTGCTCTGTGCCATTGTCCATAAAGTTGCTCGTGACCTTTGTTTTCTGGGACACTCTATTCTAGTTCATAGCTCCTTACTGGAATGCAGTTCTGTAGTGGAGCATCTATTATTTCCCTTGAACACACCCTTGACTAGGAGTTTTGAAAGTTGCATGGGAAAGGTGGGGGGACTGTGCTGTTTTGAGATCAAACCTGCTCATTATCTGACTGTACCTCAGGTTCTTTTCTTTGATTTTGCTCCTAAGTTGCACTATGCTCAATTGCTGGTGTATGTTCTATGCTGATTACATCATTACGAGTGCAAAAACAAAAGAAGAACTAGAGAGAAACCTGGATATGTAAAGGTATTCATTAGAGAGTAGAGGAATGATAACTTGAACAAAGGCTAAATTTATGACAAATAGGATGGATGGTGACCAGCAAGCCATGATTAAGTTAAGCAAAGTAATTGGAAGCTCTACTGTGCATTTATTTATATAAGAGCAAGATAGTATTAATAACTGCCTGTGACAAAACAGAAATGTTTGAAGTTAGAGTTGGTTTACATCAAGGATCAACACTTAGTCCACTTCTACTTGTTCTGTTTAATAAAGTATTAACTGGAGGTATTAGGAACAAAAATCTATGGGAATTTTTATATGAAGATGATCTGGTGATTATGGCAGAGACTGTAGAAGAATTGCCAAGACGGGTAAGAGAGTGGCAAGAACCTCTGGAACGGGGGGTGGTAAGAAGGTTATGATGTCCAGTAACCATGGACGGGATATGTTATTTATAAAAGATAGAAAAGGCCTAGATTTGAAATAGGTGGAGAATTTCTAATACTTAGGTCCTACTTTAAGCCAAGAAGGAAGGAGTGTAGCAAAGGTTGAAAGTAGGATATAAGCAGTTTGGGGAAATAAAGGGAGGTAGTAGGGGTAGTGTGTCACACAAAGAAAGCCAAATAACCTAAAATAAACATCTATTATGTTGTAATACAGACCATTGGTGAAAAAAGCATGGGCATTAAAGATGAAGGTAGAACATAATCCAGAAAATGAAGAAGTCAGAACTGCCAAGGTGGTAATGATAATTGGCATAATAAAAGAATGTCCAGATTAAGACAGTGGGCATGTAGTAAGGATGAGTACAGAGAAAGGAGTGATGAAGGTTTAGGTGAAATCTGTCAGGGGTAGAAGATCAAGATGGATTCAAAGGATTAAATGGAGTGAAAAAGCGGTGGAAGGTTTGGAGCAGATGGTTTGGCTGAGGAAGATACTTTTCACAGACAGTTGGAGGAGATGCATCAAGGCAACCAACACCTTGGCTTCAGGATAGCAGTAGGAATGAAGAAGCTTTCTCACCTTGCTTCTGACATTAGCCATTGATGAAATTTGGGGTATACTGAAGTCATCAGGAGATCAGGGTGCATGGGGTCCTTGCTATGCTGGTCCTGTGAGAACCATGCTTACTTGTATATTCCCCCCGCTCTGGCTGAATCCTTTGTTTCCAGTAAAATTCCTTTCCCCTGAGGCCAACACAGGATCCTTACTACTGTGCCTTCTGCCTCATTCTCTGAACTGGCATCTTCATGGGTTACTCATCATGCCAGTCACTGTTTGAGGGAGTTGCTGGGAAGGTCCAAATGTTTTTCCCATCCATGCACATTCAACCTAGCCCTTTGATACTAGTGATCATGGAGGGACAGCATTGTCTTCATCTCACTGTTGGCCCATCTTTTTGGAAGAGTGGGCCCATCACCCACAAGGACCTTCAGGTGTTTGCTCTGACAATCCTGCAACAAGTCTTAGGAAAGTTTTAGGTTTTCTTACTCCCCTTGGGGAATCTCATACTTTTTAGTTGCCTCTATGGTTCTTCCCTCTGTGCAGTTACGTATCATGCTGAGGCATGGTCCTTAAGAGCCCTGGTAGGGTCCCTTCCTTGGGTGGTGTTTTTCAAGACTCCTATCAACAATAATTCACAGATAACAGTGAAGTAATTCCTTGATTTCAGTTGTTTTGGCATTTTTATTGTCATAAGCATGGGTGACCATCTTGTTGGTGCATCAAACTGGGTTGTCTGGACAGAGAAGCAAAGTTGCTGGAACTTGGTTTTTGATCAGTTACACATCTTTTCAGACTCCCTTCCCTTCGCAACCAACTGTTGAGATGCTACACCAGGATTATGACCTTCCACTTCTCTGTAGCCTTCTGTGATTAGAGAAATACAAGACTAAGTTTCTTTGTTCATGGGTGATCAAGGTCTGAGTCTTCAGTTATGTCTTAATTCATCCTGCATCTTCCTATTATTAGTTACTTTCTCAGGGTGTGTCCTTCTCTAAGAGATCTGCAAAATCCCATGTCACAAATGAAGAGGCCCTGGCTGCTCCTGTTTGCATGTTTTTGTCTGTCCAGTTCTCTTGGTTCTGCCTTCCAGGGCTAGGCAGAGCAGCTTGGGCTGCTGCTGTTCAGCTCCAGTCAGAAACAGCCCAAGTATCTTAATGCCCTTTTCCATTCAAACATATATAATGGTTCCAGGTGCCCTCAAGGTTTGGATGATTCTCAATGCTCCATTAACTTTTACCATAATGGTGATGGATTCCAACTCTCCTGTGGTTGCTGTTCACTCAGCTGACTTTTTCTACCTTGAAGAGAATTTTGGAGCAACTTCATTTCTGTGGTCTTCTGTGGTTGCATCTTTTTTTCTCACCTGAAAGAGAATTTTGGAGCAACTTCATTTCTGTGGTTGTATCTTTTTCAGTCTCAATTACTGAGCATTAACTTATGGAGGGTGACTATCCTTGGTCATGGTTGCAGATGTTGCATGGATGGCAGGTACCCTTCCTTCACCATTTACATCCTCTCACCCAGATTAATGGCTGGAACAATGTATGGGGTTTCCATTTGCCCGGGGTTCATTTTCTGTAATTATTTCCTGTTCTCTACAAGAAACATTGCCTGGCTCTCATTTTTCTCATTTCCCAGGTCTTTGATCTGACCCTCTGTTCAGGCTTTTTCTGAAGCAAGTTCCTAACACTGACAGAACTTTTTGTACTTGTTCACATTTGGCTCCTGCACTTACAAGAAGTTCCATGATCCTTTAAGGAAGTCACTTCCTGACAGTGGCCCTCGTGGCCATAGCACTTTTTGGCTATTATCAGGCAACATCTTCCTAGGTTGTGTTCCTGCTTACCCACACCCCTTCTGAGTACATCATACTTCTTTCAATCAAATCTCTCACCCCCAACTGTTGGTTTCCAGGGGGCATTTTAGTTGGCCCTGGGGCTTGTGGATGACTAGGGGCTCTCAAATCATGACTCCAGCAGTTTGTGTTCTGCAGGCCATCTTGCTCTCATCCATACTTTCTCTCAAGTCGCCAGAATCAGACAACCGTAAGACTTCTCTTTTGTATTGGCTTCCAAGTTTCTAGGAAGGCCTTCATCCTGCTCAAGAGCAATGCTCCATTGTTCAAGTGCCCTACTCTTCTCTCCTGTTTAAAATCACCAGAAACTGTGTTTTTTGTTTAGAACCCACAGGCTGGGCAAGTATAGGAAAAACTTTCTTCTTTAAACTCTTGAGATTGATGGAGCTGGGCCTGTTTGCCATGGAGTAGGGTTATTATGATTAATGGCTTTGTATAACTCTTTTAAAACCATTGTTTTAGTTGATATTCTATTCACTGCTATTTCATTATGTGATATTATTTTCAAACGTTTATACATTGAATAAATAATTAAGTGTAAACGTAGAACTTGGCACTGGAATTTTCGCAAATGATATGGAAGTGCTCTAGTATTGTTTGGAGATTTCTGTTTCTGACCAATCTCTTTTCTTTTTGTTTCTATTTTATTACATGCATTTTCTTGTCTTCAAGTACCTGTATGCTTTGTTTAAATTACTAAGTGTAAATACAGGATGAACATTGTGAATGATACAGGCAGTCCCCACTTATCAGTGGCATTGGTTAATGGTGTTCCGGTTTTACGTCGCTTGGCTAACAATGTCGTTAACCAGATTTTTGGCGACAGTAAGCAATTTTCGGTGTCAGTAAACGGTTTATCGGCGTTGGCATGTGGTTTATCGGCGTCAGCAAGCTATTTTCGGCATTGGCAAGCAGTTGATTGGCGTCTACAAGCAATTTTTGGCATCAGCAAGCAGTTTATCGGCGTCGGCAAGTGGTTTATTGGCATTGGCAAGCGGTTTATCGGCATTGGCAAGCAGTTTGTCAGCGTCGGCAAGCGGTTTGTCGGCGTCGCCAAGCGATTTTTGGCATTGGCAAGCAATATTTGGCATTGGCAAGCAGTTTATTGGCATCAGCAAGCGATTTTCGGCGTCGGCAAGCAGTTTATCTGTGCCGTTTATTGGTGCTCACAACGTTGTAAACACCATTCATTACCAAAATTATCTGTGATTTTCGGTTATCGGCGATTCGATTTTCGGTTAGCAGTGCTCAGCTGGGAACGGAACACCCACTGTTAACCGGGGACTGCCTGTACTTATATGCTCCAGTACTGGCTGTAAGGAAGAGGGGAGGATGGATACCTAAGTGCCTGAACAATAATTTTCCTTTTCTATTCTACTGGCTTCTACTGCTCTTAGTTCCCTTTTAATTTATAATTTTCTTTTGTCTAAATGATTTTACATTTTGCTTATGCATAAATGTACAGTGTGGTAAGGTACCATTACAAATGGTATGCAAGCACTCTAGGGTTGATAGCAAGGGTCCTTGAGTAAGCAATCATTTCTTCTGTTTCTATTCAATTTCTTTTCTATTAATTTCTACTTCATTTAGTGATTTCTTATCCTTAATTCATTGCTTTTTGCAAGTAATTAATATACATGCACTGAAGATAATTGCCCTAGATGTGGCTGGGGACTCTTAAAATTTATTCCTTACTATTTTTGATTGGCTAGAAAGATCACTATTGCAATGCTATAATGCTTTTAGTAAATGATTTACCACATAAATGTTTTGAAGAATCTGCCTATATTCTCAGTTAACACACCATTCTAGACAATATTGTGTAGGCACAAGAAGACAAAGATGTCTATGTCTGCGATACTTTGTCAACAATTAATCTGTGTTGACAACTGATAAAAGAAATAAAAACAGAATAGGAAATTTGAATTAGCTGGGCATTTGTGTAGGACCATAATAGGGGAACATATGAAAGTATAATATCACGGCTAGGGGCTGGTGGAAAGGATGCTTCAACTACCTAGTATTGTACAGGGTGCACTTGAGACATTACTCCTCTATAGGTCATGGCAAACCACCTCATCTTTCAGAAAAAATGCAAGCTTACAAAAAACATCAAGCTTGCACAAAAAATAGGTAATCTTAGGGAAAAAACATAAATCCAACACTGCCTTCCGACATCAGCTGGACAAGCTTTTACAGCTGCTCACTGAAAATAAAATAAAAAGAATATCCAAAGGTAACTTACAGGATATATAATTAACCCTTGAGACTATGGGGGAAATGCAAAACACATCTTTGGCAAAATAGTTGGTACTGGTTTGCAGCTTATGAGCAAGTATTACTCCCCATACATTTATTTTTCGTGATATAAAGCTAGTTTTTGTCCCATTTCAAAAATGAAAAATTACTTTTTACGGTACAGTAAACCCCCAGTATTCGTGGTCTCACGATTTGCGGACTCACCTATTCGCGGATTTCGCTATGGAACATATATACGCATTATTCGCTGAAAATTCACCCATTTACGGTATTTTTCACTGAGAAATATTCACTGATTACTGTATTTTCATCTCATTTTCATGACTAAATGCACTTTTTGTGAAAAAACTATTAAAATACTCAGGTAGTGCTCGAGTTACGATAATTCAATTTTGCAATGGGGTAAGCAATTAATACAGATACAACAATATTTATAAAATATTTTTAAATTTTGCATAGGTGCAGGCAGCAGCATACAATCAGGCAGCAAGAGAGACCAAATTACAATAGCCCAACTTCTTTTCCTCCAGCTCTTTGTCTCATCAGTTGAAAAAGTAAAAGAGAATAATAAAGGTATTGTTAGTAACATTCTACTCTTGCATAAATGCGTACAGCCATAAACAGCCGAACGAGAAACTGATGTTTTGCTTATCACCGAATCAGATAACAACAACCCTTTTGCTTGTATTTCAACCATCGTACGGTAATAAACAATTACCGTAGTTATAGTGCAAATGACGTAAATTAGAATAGGACTGATATACTTTTACATTATAATCTTATTCAGTATGGATAAAAGATCGGCACGGAAATATACTGCTAAATTTAAGCCGCAAGTCGTAGCTGAAGCTGAGTAAACAATGTTCAAGCTGCTAATGACTATAAATTATCCTGCATCAGCAACATGGATGAAACTCCACCATAATTAAAATTGGAGAGAAAGTATTTTAATCAAAACTATCGGGCATGAAAGAACACATTACTGCTATTTTTATGCCGATAATCAATAAAATCTTGATTTTTTTTACGCAAAACAAACATCCCCAAAGGCCCAAATGACCAGCGTCATCTATTCACGAAAAAAGTAGCTAAATTAATTTCACAAGACGTATTTAAGTTATATTTCGACTTAAAAACACTTTGTATAACGAAAAATAACCTTGTCCCATATAAATAAAGTATTTAGAGATTCATTTACGCTAACTAGAAGCAAGAAAAGCTCTCTGAAATGAGTTAAATACGGTGAAATAAACTTACTGCGTAACTGTTTCCCAAACCAAAACATTGATCACTATGGTCGCAATTTACAATACAAAAGCAATGTATGAATATATACAATATTATTGGATACAGTGAATTAAAGCAAAACATTTTAAAAGATCCATGGAAAAGATGCATATTCGTTACGTTGATGTTTGAATAATACAATATGTGAATATACAGTAGAGTACAGTGTAATGTGGGCTTGGCTACCGTATGTGTATACGATATACCATAGTGTAAGCTAAGCTAATTCTTGTTTGTTATTCAATTTCTCTTTGTGTTGAATTATCATGAGTCACTTTCTATGAACCTCCAGAATTAGCTGATATTAATAATGACTATACCGTGTATGTATAGAGTATACTTTATAGTACAGGCTAGGCCACCATACGTGTAATCATGGTACTGAATACCCTAGTGTAAGACTAGGCTATATTCGAGATACGTTTTTGCTGACAAACGATGGGTTTTTTGGAACCTAACCCCATCGTAAGTAGGATAATACCTGTATAAGCATTTTTAGTTCTTTTGTGTGTGTCTGAACTATCAAAATAGGCAGTTCTAAGTGTTTTGGAAGGGTTCTAAGTATTCACGGGTTTTAGCTATTCGCAGGGGGGTGTGGTACGCATCCCCAGCGAATACAGGGGTTTACTGTACATTAAAATGAGAAACATTATATACTCAGAATGATGCACCAAAGTTAGCCAAACTGAAATGCAAGGAAGAGTACTGGATAACAGTTGGCTAACAGTTGGCATACACACATCCTAACAATTGGTATAAAATAATAACACAATTTACTAAGCTATTAAACAGACTATGACCAACTTAATGTTCACAGGTAGATTTCTGTAAAACTACGGTTTGTTACCCATTACACATGTACCTTGCAAGGCAAACGGCAGATGGCACTAAAGGCTCTTTGCAGCAGCTGCTCTTTGCGTCAGCAGTACTGCTTTCTACTTTTTCCTTTTCATCTGTTCCCTTTACTATCCTCCCAACTGGTTGTCAAACTTCTTAAACTTTACTTTTTTTGCTCTAAATTTTACCCCATTCAAAATAATATCCTTTGGATAAAAATGAGTGTAACAGTGCAACTTACTGGCATTCTACTACACGAAGTCCCCAGTTATCAGCAGGCTCGGTTCGGCACTTGTATAGCGACAAAAATCAGCGATTCTGGCGCCAATGTGTGCTGACAGTTGCGTATTAGCACCAATACATACCTAACAGAGGCGGCGATAACCAAAAATCGGTAATTTTCAGCACTTATCGGCACCCGATAAGTGCCAAAAATCACTGAATTTCAGTTATCGGTGATTTTTGCTTATCGTCATGCTGTTGGAACGGAACCCCTGCCAATAACCAGGGACTGCCTGTATTCTATAATATTATGGATTCTTACCTAATGTTAAAGATAGCTTATATCTCCTTGTCTATTGGCACAGAGATTTTAGCTATCTTTAAGTAGATATGACTCATTCCAAATAATATGTGTTTGTATTGATCATCTATCAAAGTGATAAATATAGTACAAATTTTATTTCACTATTATATTCAATTACCTCTGTTGACCTTTGTCTTTTTCATGAATTTCTTCAGTTTTCTCTTCCACTGGAACACCTTCTTCATCTGATGAGTTGCTGCCAGATTCAAAGAGATCGATGCGTTCATTAAGACGACCAGCCCCGAAAATTCCTGCTCGCCTGACAAAAAAAAGAATGAAGTTTGAACATGACCAGAAAATGGATTGCATGATAGCTAAAATAATGAATAAATAATCCTATACCAACATCACAAATTATCAATCATATATATAAATCTTTTTTTTAATAACAAACCTAATTCACTATGAAAAACCAATAATAATTTCAATATTTCAATTCAATGGTTCTCAAAATTCCAAACACATCTGCACTTTGTTTATGAAACTGACGAAAATTAGTGGCCAACAGCAGGCTCTGTACTTGTGCCACTGGGCCTTCTGAGCACCTTGCAGTTAAATGGGATTGACAGAGGAGCGCTCCAAAAACAAAAAAATCCATTTTATTGAAAAAATTATATTGTTTCACTACAAATTCCTAAGTTACTGGGACCTGCAGGATCCGCTGAAGAGAGCTCCTACGACATAAAAGGAATTGTGCTTAAGGATGCCATAATGAGATGAGAGACGGGGTTAAGATGAGGAGGGTGAAGAACTTACCAACTCAGCATTAAGATGAGGAGAGTGAAGAACTAACCAACCCAGCATTAAGATGAGGAGAGTGAAGAACCAACCAACCCAGCAATCCTAACTTAAACAGAGGAACTTGACTGGTAGGCATTAACTGCTGGAAATCTACATGGTCTTGAGATAGCCTTGGCTGCTTTCGGCATAAAAACTCTCTGGGGGTTTTCTGGATAACCTCCACAAATGAATGTGAAGTAAGCTGATGTTTGCACGAAATTAATGGGAATGGAACTGACAATCTGGGAAGATTCCTGGGCACTCAGTTAAAAGATACACTAAGTCTGCAAATCACAAAAGGCCAAGCAATATGTCGGGATCTTGTAGTTGAGACTTAGAAACAAACAGGACTACCCAGAGAGTACCAGCATCACTGTTCTTCTGCTAAGGGTATCTGCTAGTGCTCTGCTAGTGCACTATTTCTCCCCAGGATTCATCTTGAAAAAATCATCTTCGCATCATCTTCTGCAAAAATGAAGGTCTCAATCATTAATTGACGAATCTCAAACTTTTGGCCTTAAGGATTTTTTTTTAGATAAAAACAGCATTGTTGTATTGTCCATCATCAAGCTGACTGTTTTTCTTGTAATTAATGCTATTGATTGGTGACCTAAAATGAAAGCCTTGAGTCCTCAAGCACTGACGAAAAGTTTATTCTGCTGTAGAGACCTAGTGACTGACACATGAAAGTCTTGGATGAGGTTCCTCTCTTTGATCATATGTACCCATGAAAAGAACTTCAGGCAATGGTACTATCAAATAAGTTCCTAGCTTGAGAATCTATACATCCTACCAATAGTAAAAGTTCTTTTCTGACAGTAACTAGAACTTTACCTGACAACTGGCTACCTGGGAAACTGCTTACTAGGATCTGCTGAGGTGGAATTAAAGAGAACATATCGTAATAGATATGATGTCTGATCAAAGCCTGCCACATTGAAACAGGGATCCATAGAAATCTGTGCTAATGAGAACAACCTCTGAAACCAAGGCATCCATAACATCTATACCCACACAGAAATAGGCTGTTCCAAATTTAACTATTCCCATCATACCCAAACTCAGGCAATGATGACGAAGTGACTAAAGATGCTGAAGTTCCTCCACTAATGATACCATAAACCAATCATCTAAACACATTAACTTATTCCAACATTCAATGCCATCCCTCTTACTGGTAAAAGCTTGGAATTTCACAGACTTTATGGCACTTGACCCCCTTTTGACAAACTTTTGACATACAGCATTCACATAAACACCAGCATCCAGATGAAACCTAACCTCCGTGTTGTTCGCTATCAGTAAAGTAGTCAATCTACTTGAATTTTTCATTACAACTTGTGCAATCCACATAAACTGATCAGCCTCCACATCTGCATTTTTGTCGTTTCCTTTTACAATTAAAACAAATTTCTTGCACACTGCCTTGAAATGATTTCCCCCTTTACATCTCTCCCAGATTTTTCCTCATGCTGGACATTTTAAATTGTCTAACTGGTACTTGTATAACACAAAACTGACACTTCAAAGCAACTCTTTCAAGTTAATTCTAGATTGTTAAAATTTTGAATATGGGACCCAATTGTTGTTTTATTTATATTATTACTCACCTTATTCACATTTTTGCTGTACCAGCTTCACATATTCCTTTTGCACAGTTCACTGTCACTTCATAAACTTAACTATCTCAATAGCCTTATTCAAATATGTTTCTTTCTCAAAGCACTAGTTCCAGTAGTTTTCAAGTTACCAAAAATCCAATTTTGTCCTATATCACTTGGACTCTTTCTTAAGATTGCATTTATCTGCTTGAACCTTAAGCTTTACTAAAACTGAATTAAAAGGGTTTTTATATGCAATTTTCCAAATCCTGAAGGACCAAAGCACTTCTCTGGCACAAAGGCAAAAATATTCTTCCAATTTTCTTAGTACTTCATTGGGATTGATTTTTTCTTCCAATTACAAAGTTAAGTAGTCAAATATTTCTAACATTGATGGGGAGCTTGTCACCATTTCAAAAAGAAATTCTTAATGCCCATGGATCTAATAGATTCATACTTTCAGGTTCCTGTGTATAGGTCTTCAGGAAATTTCTTCAGTTTTATGGGAAGGCAAGGTCAATCAGATCAGGAGTCTTTGTTTCAGGTGGCAAACAACCTTTGAAGTAATCACATGAGTACTGGCTCCAGATACTTTTGGGTCCAAAGGTGAGGCATCAGGATTCTGAGGTATCTGAACAACTGCTTGGTAATGGCAGCTTCAATCCAAGAGCTTTGCAGACACCTCAAATATTGCCCCCATCTGTGCTAATACCCAAGTCTTCCAATACTGGAGTCTTTTCATCAACTGGGACAAGTCAGACTTACTTCATTCAAAGAGGTTGGTATACCCTATACACTGACTTTGTCTCAAAGATTGCCATGGTATGTTCCACCAAGGAAAAGGTTCAGACTCCAGTCTCTGCTAGAGTTTCTTTGTATTCTAACCTATCATTAAAAGTCGGGGCCAAAAATGTTGGGTAACCCAACATCTCTGGAGAAGTTTGTGCTCCAAAGTAGATTAAGACTGCAATATTTTCAATTTCAGCTTTAACAGGTAATGATCTGCCCTCATGAAATCTGTCAATCTAACAGACAAAACCTCTCAGGATTTCCTGGCATACCTCAACTGGGGTGGTGGAGACTCAAGAAATCTGCTAGTGGCAGTTCATCTCACACTTCCTGCTCCAAACCTATTATTGTTTACAGATACCTCAAGGGACGGTTTGGGTAAACGCATCTTTTGTCCAGTTAAGTTGATGGTCCATAGCAATAAAGTACCATATCAATCTTCTAAGAGTTAAAGATGTGCTCCTGACCCTTCAAGCAATTTCAGACCACCTGTACAACAAAGCCATGTGGGTTTATTACACAACTCCAACACGGTTACTTGTCTTAAAAACAAAAGGGAAACACAGGCTTCAGCAGTGTGTCATACTGCCATAAAAGTACTACTGTACACAGTAACAACATCTGACGCTGATTCCCAGGGATGTCCCAAGATGTAGTGCCAACATCCTCCACAGGCAAGAACGTCTAGATGAATGGTCTATCTGGTAGGAGATCTGAAAGGGGTTTTGGAGGCTGTGTACCACTTCCTTGGTAGACCTGTTTGCAACCCATTATACAACAAGCTACCAAACTACAGTTTTGCTCTCGTGAAACTGGCAGCATAGGCAAGCACTGCATTCAAAGTTCCCTACTGTCACTGCTGGTGGACATCCTGAAGTCATTCTGAGCTGGCAAGAGCTGCTTTGGCATTAAGATACTGATTGAAAGCAAAAGGCATGAAAACTCACTAAAACTCACTAAACCCTCTTAAAACGTCTAAGAAGGTAGAAAAATATCTGGTTACTACCCCAGAACATGTGACTGTAGAAGAATATAAAAAAGAAATGGATCACTAGAAAGGAATTCAGTGTAGATCCTTGTATGCACAGCACATGCTTGACAACATTGGAGCCACACAGAGGAGTGAGAAGCATTAGCTGGCAGAAAATGGACTGTTAGTTGGGGATGTTGAGTGGGACTTCTCTCCTTTCCACTCTTCACTCTGGCTGGGTCGATTTCACAAAGAGTTAGGTTAATTATGATTAATAGATTTTGTACAAGAAAAGCAAGGTACATAATCATAATGATCAAGTAATTCAATACATAAAAGTCAGCAAGGTAGTCTTTACCAATAAAAAACTTAAATAATTACTTTAGAGATAAAAAATGACATGTTTATGATAAAATAAGATTTTATACATACTTATCAAGTAATTACTGTACATAGCTAACAGTTTCTATTAACCAGCAGCTAAAATTTGAAATTTGCGGTAGCGATTCTTTTGTTTACGTATCTGGTTAGGTAACTGACCCCAGCCACTTACGGGAAAAAGACGAACAACTACTGAGCAGAGGGCTTCAACAAATTTAATCTTAACGTCCATGTGAGGGGAGGTGGGTGGGCTCCCACTCCCTAATTACTTGGCAAGTATATGTAAAATCTTATTTTATCATAAAAATGTCATTTTTATTTGAGTAACTTACCAAGTAATTACACAGCTGATTCCCACATTGACAGGAGGTGGGATGCATGGACTGTTCTTCCCCAAAACAATAAATGTAATGAATTAAGGGAAAAAATGTTGCTAGCATTACTAAAAATGTCTGTTGTTTCCTTACCTGGTAAGAGAGTCACAGCAGGAAGTTACTGCCTCTGGTTGTGCGCTCATCTTAACCGTAGAGATGTGGCTGTATGGCCAAGGGTTGTCTACTACATCAGTGAGTGCTTCACAGCAAAGGACATTTCCAAACGCTAAATGAAGCACCAAAAAATTTTGTCCCTGCCCAGGGGACAGTACCATAAAAACTAGATAAATACAACACCGTTGCCTACACCATAAAAATTAAAACACCACCACCTGCCACTAAAAAGACTGATGGGTATCCAAGCGTAACGTACCCCCAGACTCCCCTAGAACTCGACACCATTAACCAAGGAGAAGAGATGAGGAAGGAAGGAATGCTTCCTGTAGTCCCTCCACCAGTACCATGCCAGTCATCAATAAAGGTCCTATGGTACTGCAATTGTAAAAGTCGTTTCTACATCTTGGAGGCAATGCAAGGCAAGTACGGGCCTGCACCTCCAGTAAGTCGCTTGAAGTACTGCAGAGAGTGAGAGATTGTATTTAAAAACTAAAGAAGTAGACACGAATCTGACTTCATGCACCCTTACTTTCAAGATAGGACAATCCTCCTCTCTCATTTGCGAGTGTTCTTCACGAATGGTATCCCTCAAGAAGAAGGACAGAGCATTCTTTGTAAGTGAACGAGATGGATCCTTGACCGAAGTCCAGAGGTTGCGAGATGGACCCCTAATCTTCTCTGTCCTGAGAAGATAAAACTTTAGGGATCTTAATGGATGAAGTACCCTCTCAATCTCTTCTGTTCCGAGCGCATCTGCTAGTCCTTTAATGCTGAAGGATCGAGGCCAAGGAAGGATTGGTCGGGTTCTCATTCTTAGCAAGAAATCCCAAAATAAAGGGGTAGGCTGCATCGCCTCCTGAAAACCCAACTCTCTTGTCAATGGACTAAATCTCACCGACTATTTTGGCTGTTGATAAGGCTACTAAAAACAGTGTCTTCTTAGTTACGTTCCTGAATGAGGCTAAGTTCAGGGGCTAGAACGGGGTCCAGAGAGCCACTTTAGGACTACGTCCAGATTCCAAGACACAAGTTCTGAGTGCTGCTGTTTCTTAGTGTCTAAAGACCTAATGAGGTCTGAAAGGTCCTGATTTGAGGATATATCCAGATCCCTATGTATGAACACCAAGCTCAGCATCGCTCTGTAGCCTTTTATGGTCAGAGAGGATAGGCCCTTGGAGTTCCTCAAGAATACAAGAAAGTCCGCAATCTCTGTCAGAGTTGTTTAGAAGATTCTATTACTTTTGCACCAACGCAGCTTTCCTCGAAAACTCTTTGCTATGAGGAGTCTTTTGACAATTTGTATCCTGTTAGAGCCAGAGAAGACAATCCTTGATGAAAGTGCCCGAAGTGGGGTTGTCTGAGAAGCTTTTTCTTCTGAGGGAGGAGCCTTGGAAAATCTATCAGCAGATTCATTAGCTCTGGGAACCATTCCCTCAAGGGCCAAAAGGGGGCTACCAGAATCATCGACACATTCTAGTGTAGGTGAAAGCCTAGAAGGTCTAGTATATCCCTTATCATCCCAAAGGGAGGGAAGGCATGTAGGAACTTGTCGGACCAGTCAAGAAGCATGGCATCCATGGCCCATGCTTGTGAATCCAGCAATGGAGAGCAGAAAAGAGGGAGCCAATGATTCCTTGGCATCGCAAAGAGATCCAACATAGGCTTTCCCTACAGTTTCCATAGGTCTAGACAGACCAATGAATTGAGAGTCCATTCTGTGGGAATTACTTGGTTCTGTCGGCTTAGCTGATCTGCCAACACATTCAGTTTGCCCTGGACAAACCTGTTCAACAACCTTGTACAATTCTGGTCTGCCCATAGGCGGAGGTCCCTCGCTGCCTCACAGAGGGAAAAAGACGAAGTTCCTCCTTTTTCACTTATGTATACCAGGGCCGTAGCATTGTCCAAGTGGACTGCTACTGTCCTTCCACATACCTGCGATGAAAAGACCATCAGACCTGAGTGGATTGCTTTTAATTCTTTGACATTTATGTGCCAACCCATCTGATATCTCGACAACATCCCGGAGATCTCCTTGTTCCCTATAAGGGCCCCCCAACCCAGGTCTGATGAATTGGCATAAAAGTTCAGGTCTGGACTCCATGAAACAGACTTTCCTTCCAGCAACCTGTCTCTTGACTTCCACCAAAGCAGGTGCCTCTTGATTTCTTGCATTACCAGGAATGTGAAGGAGTCTGGAAATCTTTTCCTGTCCCATTTTTCCCTTAAGAAAAACTGGAACACTCTCATATGCAGTCTCCCTAGGGAAATAAACTGTTCCATGGAAGCTAATGTCCCTAGGAGGCTCATCCAGTTATTCGCTGAACAGGCCTGGAGGCAAAGCATTTTGTCTATCTTCTGTAGACACGGCTCTACGCTTTCCAGAGAGGGACAGCCTGAAAAAGATGAGAAATGCTAGTCATTCCCAAATATACTATCTCCTGTGAAGGAGTCATTTGAGACTTTGGTGATTTAAAATATACTATCTCCTGTGAAGGAGTCATTTGAGACTTTGGTGATTTATTAGCAAGTCCAGTTCTTGGGCAAGAAATAATGTTTTCTGAAGGTCCTCCATACATTGCACCTTCGACGTGGAGCAAAGAATCCAATTGTCCTAATAGAACACTATGTTGATGTCCATCAGGTGGAGCCAACCAGCCAGGGGAACAAGAATACAAGTGGATACTTGAGGGGCTGTTGATAGCATGAACCATAGGGCCGGGAACTGGAACACCTGGTCCTGAAAAACAAATCTCAGATATTTTCGAGAGTCTGGGTGCAATGGGACATCGAAGTAAGCATCTTGTAGGTCTATCAAGACCATCCAGTCTCCTTGCCGAATGGATGAAAGGATTGAACAGGTCGTCTCCATTAGGAATTTTGTCTTCTGAATAAAGACATTTAAGGCACTCACATCCAGAACCAGCCTCCACCCTCCTGAGGCCTTCAGGACCACAAAAAGCTGATCATAGAACCATTCTGAATTTACGTTTGGAACTATCTCTATTACCTTCTTTTCGAAGAAAGAGGCAACTTCTCTCACAAGGGCCAAAAATCTCCTCGAACTCTTGGAGTAAGCAGTTAAGGCGATTGGCATCTTGACTAAGGGAGGTCTTTCTAGGAAGGGGATCACATAGCCATTCCTTAAAACTTCCACAGCCCACTACTCTGCCCCTCTCTTGCTCCATTTCTCCCAATACTGAAAGAACCTGGCACCTAATGGAGTATGGAAGACACTCAATTCATTTTCTTGAGGAAGGTTTAGAGGTGGACTTCTTAATTGTCCAGGACTGGAACTGCACATTCAGTCATGCTCTTGAGGAGGATCTCTGCCTACAACCAAGAAAGGGAAAGGGTTGTAGAGGAGATGAAGACTTAAAACCCACCGAAGGAGTTTCCTTGGGGCGCCTTGATACTTTCACTAGAAGACCATGTGTAGATTTCTTCCGTAAGGCAGAAGAAATTTTGTTGACTACTGACGGAAGAAACAAACTGTCTCTCGAAAGGGGAGAAAAAAGAAGTGCCGACCTCTGAATCAAGGCCACTTTTTTAGAGGTGTACAAACACTGTAACTCCCTCTTCTTTAACACTCCCAGGGCGAAGAGTGAAGCCAACTCCTGTGCTCCGTCCCTTATCCCTTTATCCATACATGAAAGGAATCTGAAGATATCCTAAGAAAATTCAGTAGGCAAGGCATCGTATTTCTGTACTTTACGTATAAGGGCACCTACCAACCAGTCCAAAAAACTTATGATCTTGAATACTTTGAGATTCTTCATCATGTGATCTATCTCCGCCGAAGAGAACATAACTTTGGCAGCAGAAAAGGCTGACCTACGGACCAAATCAATGAGCCCAAGAAGCCGCCCCCAAGGAAGGAGCTTCTCTGTTGGCATAATATGAGTATCTTCTCTTAAGAAGACGAGGAGGATAACTAAAATAGTATTTTCCTTGCTCCCTCTTATCCGCGAGCCAGGTCTCGACCTCATTAAGCACTTTCCTGGTAGAAGTCGACAGTATCATATTAGGTAGTCTTGAGGATTCAATAGTGACATGACTCACCTGAAAAGTGGAGAAGCGGGGGCAGCCGGAGAGAAAAAGGAAGGAAAACTTCGAAGCAGTAAATTAAACAGCGATGCATAAGCTGAAGGAGGGGAGTCTGCTTCCTCATCCATCGCAGATACTGGCAAAAAAGACAAGTCTTTTGAAGAAGAAGGGTTTGCAGGTTTCTTCAAAATACCTAGAATATCCTCTAGACGTTACTGTATAGGTGCAAACAATGGATCCACATCTGAAGTCGTAGCCGCTCGTTGCAAGGGGGATGGCACCACAAACTCCAGCCTGGAAGTCAAATGCTTTGAAGAGTGTCCACATGAATCTGTACAAGCAGGCGCAAATGGGAGCTTAGAAGCTACTAGACATTCAGGCACTACCGGCTGCCTGGGAGCAACTGGGCGTTCTGGAACCACTTGGGGTTCGGGCGCAACTGGGCGCTTGTCACTTGAAGAGAACTTGGGAGCAAGAGGACATCCGAAAGTGACTGCACTACTGGAAGACACTGCGTGCTTTGGCACCAGCAAGTGCTTGTCAACTACTAGCCGATCAGGGACCAAAGGAGGTTTGTCTGTTGAAACATGAACTGATGTAAAAGATTGCTTACTCTTGGATAAGATTCTCGGCACCAACACTTGCCCTTCTCCCTCTACACACACTTGGGAGAACTTTTCTGGACTATCCCAGAAACTATAGGAAGGAGCTGCCTCCTTGACTCTTTTCTCTGGTACCTGAGGGGTGCAAAACACATCAACCGCGGACTTTTTCAACGGTCTCGATTTATCACTGCTATGCCACTTGTGCCTCTGTTTGAGGCTGGAAGCATCCGAACTAGAGGAAAGGTTGTGTACACTATGGAAGACACCTTCCCACTGACTGTCTGACACAACCTGGGAACAGGTGCCAGATGCGACTGAGGGGCCAACTACCCGGGGGCAGCCCCACTGACCTCCCTTGGGCTTCTGGTATAGCGTCTCCCTGGTGAGGGGGAGTATGCCAGTGACCTTTGCCTAGGAGAATCGGTGGGCTGAGTAACCAGCTCCTCCACCAACACTGCACTTTCACTTGTTCCTTTCTTATTTTCCATAAAGTAACGGACAGACACACTAACCCGAGCCACAGTATCTACCAACATATCAAATTTACGATCAAATTATGTTCAAGAATGGCAATGGGACTGGGTTCAGGAGTAGGGGAGCTGGGTAAACGAACAGGTGGGATAGAAGCAGGACTAGTAATAGGAGACAAAGCCAAAGGAGGTAGAACTAGTAAATCAACAGATTTAGCTGAATCCTGACTAGCTAAACTTTTGTCATTCCTAGCCATCACTTTTCTCTTTCTAACTTTCTCCAACTTAGTCAAGTGAGAATTCAATGTCCTCCATTTTTTAAAGTCCCAGTCATTACATTCAGCACAAAATAATAACTGAACATACTTGACCCCTGCAAGTTGTACACTTAGTACAGTATGAGAATCATACTTGGCTGATGTAATTCTTGTATTGCAGCCTTCGCTGCAATAACGAATACTACTCGAACTTGTGTCGGACATCGTCTTTGAGAAAAGTCAAACAGTCAACAAAAGTCCAATTAAATACTAGTCACAATCAGGTTATTACAAGAAAACCTAAATATTTAAGCTGCCGAGAGGTTACCAAACACAAAATACTTCACCAAATAGTCAAAAACCATATACAGTAAAGTCCGGAGAATTTCAAATCCAGCTGCTGCTCACAACCATCGTCATAAGCCAGCAGAAACATATTGAAGCCTTCTGCTCAGTTGTTCCTCTTTTTCCCGTTAGTGGACGGGGTCAGTTACTGGCACCATAATGTAAACAAAAGAATCGCTACCACGAATGTCAAATTTTAGCTGCCGGTTAATAGAAACTGTTAGCTATGTAATTACTTTGTAAGTTGCTTATATAAAACCAATGCTTTATATATACTTTTCTCCCAGTCTTGCAGTAGATTACCCATTAACTCTGCATTTTTTCTTGTGGTTTACCAATGAAGAGCAAGGTGAAACCCATAACCATTCAGATGGCTGTCCATGAAAAAGAGACCTTTGGTAATGTTTAGTTACATTTAATAGGGGCCTCATTAATACTCACCTAACAACTGCCAATGGCTATTTTATAATTAAGGACTAGGCTCCTGCTAGAAGAGCAAAAGAATAACAATATTTTTACAATTAGAAACTATAATATGAACCTCATAGAATAAACATGAAGCCATAAGAAAAGACTTACTTCTTAGGAACTTCAGGCATGACATCACAATTTCCCATCTCATTATCATCATAAGTATCATCATATTCATCTTCATATTCCCAACCTCTATGAGCATCTTCATCAAGACGAAACTCATCTTCGTAAATACTTGTTCCTCCTCTTTCCTCATATTTTCTTGCAATGTCTTTCAACTGTTGAGCAAAAGTTAACTTTTACATAAAATTTGTTTAACAATCATTTACAAGATACACAATTACCAACTGCAATTTAACATAGAAATCAAGTGTATACAGTTCAAGAGGTCATTGCCACACATTTCACACAAATATTACACAAATTTCTGAGTTATGTACAGTCACTCAAAAATGTTTTGCAACATGTTCCAGAAGTTTTTGTTCACCTAACAGTAATTTGTTCTTTTGATATTTACAAGGAAATGTAATTTCCTTATTCGATTTTGGTTATTAATCATACGGTTAACAATATAAAAAAGAATGGTGAGTGAAAAATTCATATTACGAAAAATGATCAAACATTTTGAAAAATTCTACTTCAGATGATTGGGCAAAAGAGTCAAAGAAGAAACTATATTTCGAATCCAGATAAAAGCTTATTGACTAATAAAATAATACTGTATTGAATAATCATCAATGAAATTATATATAAATAGAGAAAGAATTCAACCATTATTGTTGTCAAAAACAAAAAAGAAAAAATCTCATAACGTTGTATGTTATCGTGTGACTCCACATTCGGGCAGGAAAGTTAAACTAAACTGTCTCGTCACTTGCACTGATAAGATGGGCAACAGACTCAGCTGCACCACAATCATTAACTTGCATAAGACTAATGTCTCTATTGTAGATATTGCTTGGCAGCTTAGCGTAAATAAAACAACCATGTATAGAGGGATACAACAACAGAGACAATGAGGAAATATGATAAATTCATTGTAAAAGTGGAGGATGACCCAGAGAACATTACGCTCGCCCTTCAAGTTGCTGCTCAAACCATCCGTAACAGGCTACATGAGACCAAGATATTATTTCATCATACTCCTGCCAAGAAACACTTCATATCAGCGAAACACAAAGAACAGAGGCTAGGGTTTGCGTTATAATATAATCCAGTGGCCGATGATTTCTGTTAGAGTCATCTTTTGCGATGAAGAGGAGACATTTTCTACTGATGAGCATGGTAGTCTTCTTCACTGCTGGCATTTAACATTAAATAAATTAATGTTGAACGTCTTGCTAATTTAAATTCTTTAGAAACTTAGATAACAAGAAATACAAAAATTGGAGTTATTCATAAGAGGCATCAAAATGATAGGCCTAAGTAACAATGAAAGAAATGAGAAATTACACATGATAACAGCATTATATAAAATATATATATGCGATTATATTCTATGTATCACAAAAATAGACGTGAAATCTGTTAGTTTAGTTCAGTATATTTTATATTAAATTTCACTAGTTAACAATATACATAGGATTAGTCATTCAAAAATTTGATTAATAATCAAGTGCAAGCAAATCTTTACAAAAGTCATATTTGTTGATGTTAATAAGGCTAATAGTTCAACTTATAATAGTTGTAGGCCTATGTCTACAAAGTTCACACATATGAAGGAGATAAAACAACAATAGTGATGGCATTTGGAGATGAAAATATTAAAACAAGAACAGCGATGACCTCCGAAGTATTATAGTAACATCCTTTAATCAAGTAAAGTATGACAACAGTCAACATTTTCAGAAAAAGCCTTGTTTAAAGGAAACTGCAGGTACTGCGTTGCCAAACAGCGCCAGATGTCGCTATTATAAGCTGTAGTCCGAAAAGTTTTGAAGTATGTTGCAAAACATTTTTGAGTGATTGTACATTTATAAACTATTGTGAAAAAGGATGTCCTGACAGAATAAAACATATCACCATAAAAACCCATTAATCACAGTCTCTTTCATGCAATGGAATCCCAATCCAACTAAGTTAAACTATTTAAGATCAAGAAGCCTTAACTGTGCACAACCAGATGTTTTATGATGTCTCAAACCACTCTCTTGTTTGTAGCCATGTTAAACAGCTACTAACAAATGGCTGCTTTACCTTCTAAACACCCTATAAAACAACAGCAGGGATGTTGCCATAGGTTACAATCAGAGTCACTGTTCACAACAGGTGGATGTAAATATGGTACTTTAATAATAAAATAAAGTTTGTTCATACTTACCTGGCAGATATATATATAGCTGTATTCTCCGAAGTCCGACAGAATTTCAAAAAACTCACGGCACACGCAGTGGGGCCAGGTGGTTAGTACCCATTCCCGCCGCTGGGAGGTGGGTATCAGGAACCATTCCCGTTTTCTATTCAGATTTTCTAGTGCCACTGTCTCCTGAGGGGAGGAGGGTGGGCACTATGATTATATATATCTGCCAGGTAAGTATGAACAAACGTTATTTTATTATTAAAATATCATTTTGTTCATGAGACTTACTTGTCAGATATATATATAGCTGAATCCCACCATTGGAGGTGGGAAGAGACAGAATAGGATTTAGGAAACAAATATATGTAGGCGATTGACGCCTTGGTTCCTTACCAGTTAGCATAGCTGACTTCGTGATACTGTCACCCAAGCCTGCTTCTGCTCTACTAGAGTCTCCAGCAAGGTAGTGACCTATATAGCTGGTGAGTTCTAAATGATCTGTCCACGGGGGCGTGACCACAATGGGACTAGATCATAAGACCATACTGTGAGGGCAAAAGGAGCAACGACCAACCACCTGACCGAGCCTATATAAGTAATAAAACTTAGTATAAGCTAAAGACTGGGACGTCCACCTCCGGTGGCTAACCCAACAACCATAAAAACACAAAATCAAGATTAAAAAATACTTCCTAACCTCTAAAGGATAGGAAGAGTATTGCTCTCTGCCCCCAAGCATGCGGAAATGTATGGTCCTAGCGAGTAGCAGTTTTTGTATGTCGTCTTCACGTCCTGCAAGAAATGTGAAGCGAACAGACCGAATCGCCGCCAGAAGGTGGTACCCAGAAGATCGCTAAGGGACATGTTCTTCTGGAAAGCCACCGAGGTCGCGATAGCTCTCACTAAGTGAGCCTTGACTTTCAGGAGTCTCATGTCGCTGTCTTGGCAGGTAGAATGAGCCTCCCTGAACGTACTTCTTAAAAAGAATGTCAGAGCATTCTTGGACATCGGAAAGTCCGGCCTTTGACAGAACACCACAAATTGTCCGACGGGCCTCGGCCTCCTTTCGTCCTATCTAAGAAGAAATTGAGAGCCCTGACAGGGCACAGGACCCTCTCCTATTCTTGCCCAAGAATTTCTGCTATATCCTTGATCTCAAAACTCTTGGGCCAAGGGGTAGAAGGGTTCTCATTCTTGGCGAGAAACATAGGGCTAAGGGAGCATAAGGCCTTATGCCCTCTAAAGTCTATGTGCTTGTTGATGGCTTGAACTTCACTAACTCTCTTTGTTGTCGCCAGAGCAGTTAGGAAAAAGCCTTCCTTGTCACATTCCTGGCGATGCGAATGAAGAGGCTCGAATGTAACCGACTTCAAAAATTCTAGGACAATATCCAGGTTCTAGGAAGGCGTCCACGGATGAGGTACCTTAGAAGTCTCAAAGGACCTCAAGAGATCGTGAAGATCCTTATTGTCGGTTAAGTCTAAAACTCTATGTCTGAAGACTGCCGAGAGCACATTTCAACGTCCTTTAATTGTCGAGACTGCCAGCTTTTCCTTCTCCCCAAGATGAAGAAGGAAGTCTGCTATCTCTCGGCACAGAGATCGAGGTTGAGGAAAATCCCCTTGCTTCTGCACCCTTTCCTGAAATTGGCCCACTAAGATTGGTACACCAAATTGGAGGAGGGTCTCCTGGCGCGGCGATAGCCCTTGCCACTGCTCATGAAAAACCCTCGCTCTCGCCAATTTTCGTGATAGTCTGAACGCAGTCAGACTCAGAGCGGGAGGTTTTGTGGTACCTTTCGAAGTGGGGCTGTCTGAGCAGATCGGTTCTAAGGGGGAGCGCTCTTGGGAAGTCCACCAGGAAGGTCATGACCTCTGTGAACCACCCTGCCGCTGGCCAAAAAGGGGGCGATCAACATCATTGACGTCCCTTCCAGCGCTGCGAACTTCCTGATGACCGCCCCAGAATCTTGAAGGGAGGAAAGGCTCAAAAGATCCAATCCCTTCCAATCCCAGACGAGGGCATCTACCGCTACTGCTCCTGGATCTAGTATGGGAGAGCAGTATAGAGGAAGCCTCCTTGCCCTGGATGTCGTGAAGAGATCCACCAAGGGACTTCCTCATAATCTCCACAGTTCCTGACACACCTCCTCATGAAGGGTCCACTCGGTCGGCGGAAGATGACGCTGTCGACTGAGAAGGTCCTCGTGGGCATTCTCCACTCCTGCCACGAACCTCGTAAGGATCGTGATACCCCGAGCATGCGCCCAAAGCAGGAAATCTCCACGCCAGTACAAACAGGGACCGGGAGTGAGTTCCTCCCTGTTTCTTGAGGTATGCCAGGGCTGTGGTGTTGTCCGAGTTTACCTGTATCACTCGGCCTGAAGCTTGGCTCTCGAAGAAAAAGCAGGGCCAGCAGAATCGCCCTAAACTCTTTGAGATTGATGTGCCAGGACACCTGTTCCCCTCTCCAGGTGCCTGACACTTCCTTCCCCTAGTGTTGTTCCTCATCCCTCCCTGGACGGCCGGAAAACAACACTAGATCGGGGCTCTGAAGGTGTAGAGAAAACCTCTTCTGCCAACTTTGAGGGACGAGCCACCACCTCAGGAGATCCTTGACTACGGGAGAGATCCTCAGGGACTCCTTTAGATCCTCCTAGTTTATCTAGTTTTCCACCAGGAAAAAACTGGAGGGGGTCTGAGATGCAGTCTTCCCAGGGAAACCAACTTCTCCAGCGAGGAAATGGTCCCCAGCAAACTCAACCATTCCCTCACTGGGCATGTTTCCTTCCTCAGGTAGGATGGGACTTTTCCAAAGCACTGCTGCCGTTCCTGGGACGGAAAAGCTTGAAAAGCCACTGAATCCATCTGAATACCCAGAACACTATGGACTGCGTCGGGATCAGATGTGACTTGTCTACGTTTACTAAAAGTCCTAGGGACTTCGTCAACTTCAGTGTCGATTTCAGGTCCTCCAGACATTTTGACTGTGAAGAGGCTCGAAAGAGCCAATCGTTCAGGTAAAGCGAGATTCGTATGCCCGCTAAGTGAAGCCATCTCGCCACATTCTTCATGATGATCGTGAAAATTATAGGGGCTGTGCTTATCCCGAAGCAAAGAGCTCTGAATTGGAACACTTGTCCCCGATACAAACCTCAGGAACTTCCTCGACTGGGGATGTATGGGGACGTGAAAGAAGGTGTCCCGAAGGTCCAGCGAGACAACCAATCTCCTGGTCTAAATGCTCCTAGAACAGACTAGGACGTCTCCATCGTGAACTTCCCCTTCGCCATGAAGCGGTTCAGTCCGCTGACATCTAGGACTGATCTCCATCCTTCCGACTGCTTCGGAACTAGGAACAGTCGGCAGAAGAATCCTGGGAGTCCAGCTCCAGGACTAGCTCCACACAGCATTTTTTCGAAAAGGGGCTCGAGCATTTGCACTAATAACTCGAAAAGGGGCTGTTGCTTGTCTTGATGGTAGAAGGGCGACAAATCTTTGGGCGGCGTGCACAGATGTGGCGTGTCGAGAAAGGGGATCTTGCATCCTCTCTCGATAATTAGGAGGGACCAGAGTCCACCCCTCTTGCTCTCCAGGCTCCATAAACGAAAGAAGCCTGGCTCCTACAGGCGTCTGGAGGCGTTGCAGGTCACTTCTTGCCCCTAGGTTTAGGCGGGGCTCCACCTCTGGAAAGACCCCTTCCTCGGGGAGAGGATCTATATTCTATAGGAAGAAGCTCCTCTATGAAAGGGCTTCTGTTTCCTGGAGGTCTGACCTGGACGACGACGACAAAGGGACTGCCGGGCGTTTGTGAGTGGGCCAAGAGATCTTGAGTGGCCTTCTCCTTCAAGCTGGCAGTGAGATCCTTGATCAAAGACAGGGGAGAGATGGCTCGACAAAGGGGAACAGCAATTCTGCCCTCTGCGACGGAGAAACTGACTTAGTGTAAAGTTACAGTACATGACCCTCTTCTTCAAGAGGCCCGTACAAAAGAGGGAAGCCAGTTCCTCCGAGTCATCCCTGACGGCCTTGTCCAAGCAGATCAAGACGCTGGACAGCTCCCTCAGGCTGATACAGAAGGAACTTCTAATCTTAACGTCTAGAGTCCCCAAACACCAGTCCAGGAAATAAAAGACTTCCATGGGACGAAAAAGTCCCTTCAAATGGAGATCCGTCTCCGACAAAGTCCACGACACTTTGGTTGCAGATAGGAAGGACCTTCTAGGCGCGTCGACCAAGGTAGCGAAGACCCTGGGACGACGAAGGAACACTTGAGCCGGCGTCCTCTCCGGTCTAGTACCACAAACCTGCCTTGTCGCAAAGCTTGGACGGAGGCAGGGTAAAAAGAAGTCTTGCCTTGGGTCTTTCTTTCCTCAATCCAGGTGTTAACCTTCTTGAAGGCCTTCTTCATCGCCAGAGACGAAGTCATCTTAACAAACCCCAACGCTCTCATCGTCTTGGACGAAGTTAACTGCAAAGGAGGAGAGAGAGGAGCCGAGGGTTTGAACTTGTCGCCAAACAAGTCCTTGAGAAGACCGGCTAACACCTGGTAGACCGTGAGCGAGGAAGTAGGAGGCTGCTCAAGGTCTGCAGGCTCCGACTCACAAGAGACTTCTCTCTCTTCAATGGGAGAAACCAGAGAGTCTCCCAAGTCCTTGGGAGAACGAAGACCTTGCGGTGCAACACGCAGAAGGGAGCTTCGATTCCCGCAGTCTTTGATTGCTCTGAAGCGCCACGTTGAACAACCAAAGAGGCGCCCTGATGAGCGCCCTGATGAGCGTCCAGCCGAGTGTCCTGCACGGCAGCAAGAGGAGCGTCCTGACGAGCAACTACAGAAGCGTCCAGGATAGCTGCTTGCGGAGCGTCAGGCTGCAGCCGATCGCCACGATGGCGATCCAGCGAGCGGTCTTTGATTGCCCTGAAGAGTCACGACGAGCAACCAAAGAGCGCCCTGATGAGCGCCCCTGTCAGCGTCCATCCGCGTCGTGCACGGCAGCAGAGAGGGGCGTCCTGACGAGCAGCTACAGAAGCGTCCAGGATAGCTGCTTGCAGAGCGTCACGCTGCAGCCGATGGAAAAGCGTCGAAACACTCAAAGAAGATGAAAATACACCTTGAGAAAGAGGACGTGAAGCGTCCTCTTCTCTGAAGCTTCTCTAAAGCGGGCGAGAGTCCTTCCGAGAGTTCCACCCCTTGCACAGGGAGGACGCCTCGGAGGACGAGAAGCAAACCCTCAGGATACGTGCACGAGCACGATCCTTGGCAGCCTGAGAAACGTCAACAGATCCTGCCGAAGGGACGCCAGATCGGTGGGAAGCCCCCGTAACCCTCTTGCGGCTTTCGACATGTCCATTCCCTGAGTCCTGGGAGTCCGACAGAGGTCCAGGCCTAGAAGCGTTATGGGGCCGATCTGAGAGGACGAGAAGCAGTCCTTCAGGATACGTGCACGCCCACGATCCTTGGCACTTTAAAGAGAAATCAGTTTCGATTCCAGAGCACGGATGGTGTTTATAATTTGTAACGTTCCAATTTTAGTATAAGTACTGCCGAAGCAAGTACTTGACAAAAATAAATTAGGCGAAAGTATCACCTTCCGCTCCAAATTGTGGTCTTAAATTTTTATCTAATTGCTTTCCCCCCGAGAAGCTCGGGTTTACAGGAGAGGAATAAATATCCTTACTCTACTAGCACTCCTGGAGGAAGACCTCCAGATCCTATCACGCTCCAACTTGCGGATATAGGCAACAAACACCCAGCTTGCATCCGGCAAGTCTCACACGCCTTGCAGCGATCATTTAATATTCACCTCGTGCATACAGTGTGAGGATCTACCAAAGTCTTCGGTAGCCTCACCTTACACTCATTCGCACAACATACTCTGAAGCTACCAGAACTAGATCCAGACATCATTCAAAGAGCAATCAAAATCAAATCCAAAAAACAGTCCACAAAAGCGTATGCCAATTCACAATCCAATCACGATGCAGCCGTGATAAAACCAAAAGTCAAATCGAATACTTAAGTGAAAAATAACGAGTTTACTGAAATCCAAAGACAGAGTACTGAAAACAGATGTTGACAGTACTGGCGACAGAGAAAATCTGAATAGAAAACGGAATGGTTCCTGATACCCGCCTCCCAGCGGCGGGAATGGGTACTAACCACCTGGCCCCACTGCGTGTGCCATGAGTTTTTTGAAATTCTGTCGGACTTCGGAGAATACAGCTATATATATATCTGACAGGTAAGTCTCATGAACAAAATATTTTTTGCCAAATAAGGTGCATTGCTACTCGTATGAATAGTTTGTAGCAAGAATCACAAAGCATGGGGCTTATATGACTATTTCAGTGTCCCTTTAGCATGGGTAAGGCCTCCTGGTTATAGGCAGGAAGCCTTTACTGCTATGTGACTAAGACTTGAAGGGGACAGGCTCAAGGATGGGGCCAATGTCTCCGGAACTGGAAAGTAATATCAGTCTCAAAGGACTCTGAAGATCAACTGTCACGATTCACATCTACCTCTATGAAGCCTAAATTATCTGAAAACAAACCCTCCCTGAATGACACATGACCAGGGAGAAACAAAAACTAATCTATGGCAACCTCCTGTCCCTTGAGACTTTGGCTTGAAAACACTGCCTTTGCCAGAGCACATGGGTGACCAAGAACTCTTGAGCTGTAACAAGGAATGTTCTATAACAAGGAATGTTTTTGAAATGGAAAATCAGAATGCCTACCCTAGCTGAGAGGACTAGAATGTTTATGCCAAGAAGCAAAGACCCTGGGACACAGACAGTAGGACAAGCAAGGTCTACAAAGCAACTTGTGCTGAGAGGCAAGATTGATGGACACAGACTGAACTGATGATGAACTCTCCATCTTGATAATCACACCCATAGTAGATGTGGAGGTGAGCTTCTCCCCTCTGCCCAATCCAAAGCCTCTGGGAGTCAGAAAGGGTCCAAAGGGCCAGATATACAGAGGTCTCAGATCTGCAACATAAAATAAGATTGCAGAGATCATTGAACAACACATTCCTCTTCCTCAACATGACATTAGTCAGTTGATACAAGGTCAGGCAAAGGTGGCACTAATTTAGGATAATCACGACAAGTGACAGCCCTCAGAAGGTGAATGCCTAAGTCTGCACTGTGGCATAGCTGGCATCAGCAAGTGTTGAGGATTGACTGCCATAAGGCAAAGTCTTGCTGGTAGTCTACCTGCTAGCAGGTTCCTGAAACAAGGACTGATCAACCCTCTAAAACTTAAAACTCCCACATGGAGGAGGACAAACATCTGCTAGAACTTCAATGGCAGCAGGCAAAACAGAAAGGCTATAGCGCACCAGCCAAGAAGCAGGGTAAGAGGAATAACAAAAAGGCAAGGCAAACTAATACTGTGAGCAACAAAAGTTGAAGGAATTACATGCAATAAAGGAGGCCCACATGGGCAGGAATTAACAGAGGAGGAGAGGGCATCAACAAGTGAAGTAATCCAAAAAAGCAGAGTCCAAGAACTTAAGCATAACAGAACTGGGAGATGAAGCAGCAGTAGGAACTACAAATGGAGAAGGTAGCAAATGAGTTGAGGCAGCAGCAGAAGCTACAAATGGAGAAAACAGCATGTGAGTTGGTACCTTAAAGGTAGAGAAAGGAGGGACAATTGCAGGAGCAGCTGAGTTAGGCTGGATATCCCTCCCTAGGGTAAAGGTGGTCATGCTTTTCAGGTTTGTTCTCCTTAATGAGCGATGTGCACAACTATTTCCAGAACTTCCTGCTGACGACTAGCCTCACATAAATATAGGAGTTCATGTGACTAAAAAAACATTGATGACCACTGTAGAGCTACGCTTCTCTGTGAGTTACTGGCACCATGATCACTGCTAAAGTGCTATAATAGCCATGGCTTGATGAAACAACTGCGGCTGTCAGCCAGCTACAAAGTAAGTCAGAGATGCCACTAGAACTGGATATTATACCTTAGGGGGCATAAGTTATATAGAAAGAGGTGGCAATGCCCAAAGTGCAAAAATGAAACAAGGTGCTGAAAGTGAAACAAGGTACTGACTCTCACACAATTAAACTGTCACTTCACATGAAAAGTTAAAAGGAATGAAGTGCTTGACTTTAACTTAAAAAAAAAAAAAAACTTTAAACCTTGAATTCACCAAACCAATAAGGAAACACCTACCCTGAATGAAGTGCCTATTACCAATGAAAAGTGGCATTTCAGAGGTAAAGATGTAATTTCAATAGCCGGAAGCAGCAGCAAAGCAAAGATAATTGCTCCCGCATTAATACCAAGGTCAAAAGATAATTGCTCCCGCATTAATACCAAGGTCAAAAGAGAAAAGCTGGAAGCTACAACAGCTGGTGCTTCCTGCATGGAATATACATGCTGCACGGCTTGAAACTACCACCAGGAGAGCTGATGGTCCTCAATGCAATTATGCCTAAGAGTAAGAGTTTTTTTTTCTTGGTGTGTCTTAAAGGAGGTCTGACTGCAGAATAAGCCAGTTGTAAATTGAAGAGGATTTGTTAAAAGTTTTTATTAGGTATATTAAAAATCATGCCAGTAGAAAAACCAACACCAACATCACAACAAACAAATTTTTTACAATGAAAGATGACTTGAGTAGTACTGAACAAGGTTTGAACTAATCACCAGTCAGCCAGTGAATAAGTACATTTATCTACACAGAGAACAAAAAAGAGATCGAGAATGCAGTGAGAGGGATGCGAGATGGCCCTGAATTAGGCTACCTTTCTCTTGGTTGACTATCATGTAGGCAGTATGAATACTATAATTAATCTAACATGATCAAAATACCAAAATGTAACAATGAAGGTTATGCAAAATTATTTACTTGTATGAGTGAATACTGTGTGAGCAGGATATATACAAATACAATAATTCTGAAATTAAGTAAATAAAGGTAGCTTGAACTTACCATTTTTGTGTCATCTTCGTTATAGTTAAACTCATGTGATTTTTTCCCTTTATGAATTCTAGAATGGTCAACATCTCTCCGAGAGAAAACATCAAACTCATCATTGTTGTAAATATTAGCTCGGTCCATAAAATCTTTTTTTTCTTGTTTGACCTGAAAAGAACATGAACCATAAGTCATGTTTGAAAACGTAAAACACTCATTATTCAGGTAAAACTTATCTGTAAACAAATTATCAGTAAATGTACATTTTAAAAAGCTTACACAATAAAATTAATTCTCTTTAGTTTTGGGTTATGAGCAGCATGCTTATATAGTATCTACAGGACTATAAAAAGTGATCACACTATGAAATAATTACAATGGTAAAGGTAAAGAAAGTAAATCTTCAATCCCAACCTTCGGGTATAACTCACTTCCTATTATCTCATGGAACAGATAACTACCATTAAGTAAGCCATCTTCTTCCACGAGTCATTCTAAGAACTAGCCCCATTCCAACAATGGAATGGCAAACATTATGCTAAAAAACCTGCACCCAATAGCAGTACCTTTCTCAAATTACTAAGTTGAGGGACTTGGTCCTAATAAAGTCCTGTCATAACTAAGATGGAAAGAAAGAAGACTCTCTTCATTAAAAGAGATGAATGCTTGTGAATGCCTGTGAATGCCTATCAGATATTTGTAATACTGTACATCTTAATATCATGAGTTCCAGAGATTCAAAGATATGTTTTATGATCTACTGTTTCTGTAATGAAATTAAGATAAGTTTTATGATCTACTGTTCATGTAAAGAAATTACATCTAATGTTTCAAGAGGTTAGATCAATCAACACTTAAGCAGCCCCCTGCCACTGAGAAAGTTAAATCTTTTGAAAAATAATGATGCTGTAAGAATACTAAGACAATCTCCAAATAAATGGATAAACTGCAAGTTGCTAAAGGTCTTCAAGCTCTGCCACACTGATATGAATATTCCTAGGTGTTAAGATGGGCAGATTTCCAACAATTTTGTCAGAAATCCCATAAAATAAGGAGTTCCATGTCCCTTCAAGAAAGAAACGTCTCTTGTTCATTTCCAGACATTCCAATATCAAAGACACAGTTTTTTACTTTTTTAAAACAATTGAAAATCCCACTATGCAAATTACTAAAGAATGACCACATTGTTCAGACTGGAGGAAACAAAGGTAAACTGCTTTCTAACCACTCAAGGCGTCATTGTAATTGTTACAGATGTAATAAAATGCAGAAGATTATTTTTTATTTCTTGAGCGAAAAAAGGTACACTAACTTCATGACCAAAAAACTAAAATCAACTAGTTAGGTACCTGTACTTGCAACACTCAAATTTAGGAAAACTCATTATCATAAAGACTGCCTTGTGGCTCAAAATATGAAAAAAAGATGCCATTTGGAAATTAAATGGAACTACAACAGATCTACGTGTAAGGAAAGGAAGAAAAGACTATTCCCTACTCTATATATATCATATGCATATCACTTGGTGGCAGAAGTTAAGAAGAAACTAATAAATCTTTAAACTCGAAACATAAAGATAAGACTGAACACATTACTTTGTGACCTTTCTAATCATAATCTTGCAATTACTGGGAAATGATTGAACTCCTTGGATGAACTGTAATTCTAGCCTACAAAAAGAGTACTCAATCGAAAGCATGAACAAAGCACTAAACCACTACAGTATACCATACACTAGAAAGGAAATTTCAACCTTTTCTCTAAGGGTCTACAGATACCTGTATTGTATAGCTAATATATCTTCCAAAAGCATAATTAACAACTAGTTATCTATCAATTATATCAAAGCTTAAGACACAATTAAAAATAAAAGCAAAACTCTAACTTACTTCATTTTCACTGGTTTCAGGTGGCACAACTGGGACTGGCTTCTTGAGAGCAGGAGCTGAGCGGTCAAGTGTAACCAATGAAGGTGGTAAACTGTCTTCTAATATAGCATTTATGACTGCTTCAGTGGAATACTCATAGTACCTAGGAAGCAAATATGAAGAGCATTCATCTTCACAGTCTCCTTTGCAAAGCTGAAGAATTTCTTAGTTATAAAAACTTATCATTATGGAGAAAACAACAGTTGGGTGTATAAAAATATAATTAAGACTAAGGTACAACTACAATGCAAACCCTAATAACTAACATATTTCCAAAGGAAAAGAGGATTCAGTGTTGAACTTCCTAGATTTCATACAAATACTGTGTAATTATGTATCAATGGGCAACTATGATTCATATCTTTAGATTCTTTGTTTGGAATGTACATTTATTGAAAATCCCTACTGATATCACATATACTGTACCAATAAAATGTTACATCATTAACATTTCAAATCTCATTTTTATTTTATGTGGTCACACACACAATTAGATCTCTTCACTGTCTTTTATCTTGAGCAGTCTGCCTGAATGCCTACCTGGTCAAGGTCATCATCATAAACGGATTCACATCAGCTTCTTCCTTAAAGGGATAAGACAAAAAGTGAGTTCTCTCCTTCCGTCTTCGTTCTATGCCCTTTCTGCCCCAACTCCCACCATGTCTAGGTCTTCATCCATCCACTGCTTTTATGACCTACTATTCCTCATCCCTTCATAATTACCTGCCTAAACTGCCTCAATCTTCAATCTCAGTCTTTCTCCTGCCTCTTGCTACCACATTTCTCCACCAATTCCTCATTCATGATACAATCTTCCCACTGTTTCCCAAACATGAATCTTAACACTCTATAGTCCAACCTTTGAATGATAATTCTTCTCCATTTCCCTTGTCACCACAAATGCTTTTGGTGTAGCAGTGAAGGGCTTGTACCCATCTTATGCCTTTGCTTTCCCAACCAATGGGACATTTTTATTTACCAGTAGTATAAACAACTCTCTCCATTTCCTCAATGCTGCACCAACTCTCTTACCCTCTCATATCCTGATGCACAGTCCACTGTAAATCCCTACGTAAAGAAATGTCATACCTCTTCTAAGACATGCTCATCCATCTCAACTGGGGTCCTTAACACCCTCTCTTCTCCATTTTCTCTTGTATTAAAATTTAGGAATAAAAAATCTACTCCATTATGCTTCCTAACCCTGAGCACCTTGTGACATCATCTATGTTATTTGGCACACAGAAAGAACATTAGTTAATCTTATCATTTTCCCATTTATTGAGCTGACAAGCTAAAACACTTTAAAAGGTATTACCCTGGTCATAAGACAAGCAGCATAGGAAATTCATAAAATAAGAGGAATCACCTGAGAGTAAGTAAAATCTCCTCTTGTGAATGAACATTCCTTATACTACTTATCAGAGTAAATGACAGAAAGTAATTCCTATTATTACTATTTACATGAAAATGTATTTAAACAAGAAAATAAACAAATATTTACATCCAAACATTACTATAAAAATGAAAAACCAAAACTACGGCAATGGCACACACTACTTGGAAATGCATAAAATAATCTTTTAAATCTATAAGCACTGATTGGAAGACCACTTGACAGTTTTACCTGACAGCAAAATTTTAGAAGAGTAATAGAGAAGTAATCTACCATGGTTTTATATATAAAAAAACTTGTACTTACTGGAGGCACTGTTGTATAAAACCTTCACCTAAATCCGGCAACAAATCTTGGACGTGTGACACCAATGAAGAAAGCTCTATATCAGAAGGAATCACAGTCTTATTTTCAACGTATCCATTCATTCCACTTGTGTCTGTTACTTCCTGTGAAGTGAATTATAATTTTTTTTAACAAGAAATTTGCATTAATAGGGAAAAACTAAATTTTAAACCTATAGAAAACTTTACATTCCATAGTTATGGAACCAAAGTAAGTTATTTTCACTGATATCATAAAATCTCAACTTTGAATCAACAGTCATTCTAATATACAAATGTAACATTTGGCATCAAGTCCCACTACCCATAATTCACCTGGAACCTCAGTCAGCCATTAATCACTTTCCTCACTTTTCGTGTAGTCTGAAATAGGGCTGCAAAACTAGCGAGACTGGGAGACAGATCACTGAACGATGATGGGTTTGTAAGAAAAATCTTCTTTTATTATACAGTAAACCACCCTGGATTCACGTTCTCACAATTCACGGACTCAGCGATTCACAGAATTTTCTTTTGAACCTATCTACAAATTATTCACAGGAAAACTCACCCATTCATGGATTTTTTCATAGAGCAATATTCTGTATTTTCATATTTTCGTGACTGAATACTGTATTGTACGTACATATACATTTTATGATAAAATAATGATTTACCCTACTAATTTTCAAATAATATTACATTTAATAAGATTAAATAACAACATTAAATAATATAAATTATAATTCTTTCTCTATATCTCTCTCTCTCTCTCCCTTCCTTTCTCAGTTCTCTCTATCTCTCTCTTACTGAGATGAGAGTGTTTTTATGGATTTGTAATATGTATGTTTATTTGTTTTGTATGATAAATAAATGATTTACTAATTTTCAAATATTAATATTTATGTAAACACAACAAAATATCAATTCATTAAAGAAAATATAGTGAATTAGTAAGATTTTGGTTCAACCCCTGATCTTTATCTGTATTTGACTTAGGGGGAGGGATGAAGGCATAACTGTCATCATAAAAAAATATCTAGATTATGTTCTTTGTAATTCATATCTCTCTCTCTCTCTCTCTCTCACTGAGATAGATTTTTTATGCATACGTAACATATGTTTATTTGTTTTGTATCTTGTAGTTTTATAGATAAAAGTGATGTTACTTTGTTATTAATTTTTTCATATTTTCCATGCTATAATTATAACCTGTATACGGGCAGCCGATCGAGACCACAGGTCTACCCCAAAGCCAAATCAAAAAGTCCTTCAAAAGAAGGCATCGTGCTTACCCCATACAAAAATGGGAAAAAAGCACGTTAAAAGAAAAAGAAGAAGAATTATAACCTGTATACATTTCAATGGTAAATTACATAAAATTTTAAAAGAAAACATATCGATTCACAGTCTTTTCTGAAAGCTTGGAGTGGGGGGGGGATGTAATCTAACTGTCAATTATCTTGACATATTGACATACTGACCACGAAAGGGAAGAAGTGTTACCCATTCGCAGTCAAATATGTTTCCCATTTGGTGGTCAACATACCACTACAAAGGATACTGAAAAATCTCTCTCTCTCTCTCTCTCTCTCTCTCTCTCCAAAGGATACTCAGAATGTGGGAGATGGATGGATAGATAGATAGTTAGTTAGATAGATAAAAAGGGAGAGTGGTTGAAAGAAAGATATAAAAGATATACTCTCTCTCTCTCTCTCTGTTAATTGGCTGGAAGGGTTAGAAGTATGTACATATATATTTTTAATGGTAAAGTGCTTAAGATGACTTTGAAATTATATAAATAATACCATTTCAAAGATTAATACAGTTCAGTAAACCCACAGTATTCGTGGTCTCACGATTCGCAGACTCATGTATTCACGGATTTTTCTATGGAACATATATACGCATTATTCACTGAAAATTCACCCATTCGCTGTATTCTTCACTCAGAAATATTCACTAATCACTGTATTTTCATCTCATTTTCATGACTAAATGCACTTTTTGTGATAAAACTATTAAAATACTCAGAGTTTGAGTTACAATGTTTCACCTTACAATAATTCGATTTTGCAATTGGGTAAGCAATTAATACCGATACGACAATATTTATAAAATATTTTTAAATTTTGCGTAGGCGCAGCAAGAAGCGTACAATCAGGCAGCAAGAGAGACCAAATAACAATAGACCAGCTTCTTTTCCTACCACTCTTTATCCTACCCTCTAGTTAAAAAAGTAAAAGAGAATGATAAAAGTACTGTTAGTAGCATTATACTCTTGCGTAAATGCGTACAGCCATAAACAACCAACCGAGAAACATTTGTTTTGTTTGCCACCGAATCGGATAACAGCCCTTTTGCTTGTATTTCAACCATTGTACGGTAATACACAATTACCGGAGTTATAGTACAAATAACATTAAGTAGAACAGGTCTGATATATTTTACATTATACCCTTATTCGGTATGGATAAAAGATCGGCAAGGAAATATACTGCTAAATTTAAGCTGCAAGTTGTAGCTGAAGCTGAGAAAACAATGTTCAAGCTGCTAATGACTATAAATTATCATGCATCGGCAACATGGATGAAATTCGACCGTAATTAAAATTGGAGAGAAAGTATTTTTATCAAAACTACTGGGCATGAAAGAACACATTACTGCTACTTTTACACTGATACACTATAAATACATAAAGCTCGTATTATGATGAAATCAAGTGAAAATAGTGAATGGAATCTTGATTTTTTTACACAAAACAAACGCCTCCAAACAGCCAATGTCATCTCTTAACGGAAAAAAATAGCTAAATTAATTTCACAACGAGACGTATTTAAGTTATATTTCGACTTAAAAACACTTTGTATAACGAAAAATAACCTTGCCCCCATATAAATAAAGTATTTAGAGATTCAATTACGCTAACTAGAAGCAAGAAAAGCGCTCTGAACTGAGATGAACACAGCAAAATAAACGCCGCATAAACGATTTCCAAACCAAAACACTGATCACTATGATCACAATTTATAATACAAAAGCAATATAAGAATATATACAATATTATTGGATACAGTGAATTAAGGCATAACATTTTAAAAGATCCATGGAAAAGATGCATATTCGTTATGCTGATGTTTGTATAATACGATATGTGAATATAGAGTACAGTATAATGTAGGCTAGGCTACTGTATATGTATACGATATACCATACTGTAGGCTAAGCTCATTCTTGTTTGTTATTCAATTTCTCTTTGTACTGAATGATCATAAGTCACTCTCCATGAACCTCCAGAATTAGTTGATATTAATAATTACTATATCGTGTATGTATACAGTAGTGTAGGCTAGGTTACCATATATGTAAACATGGTACTGAATACCCTAGTGTACGCTAGGCTATATTCGAGATAAGTTTTTTCCAACAAACGATGGGTTTTTTGGAACCTAACCCTATCATAAGTAGGAAAATACCTGTATAAGCATTTTTAGTTTTTTTTGTGTGTTTGAACTATCAAAATAGGCAGCTCTAAGTGTTTTTGGAAGGGTTCTAAGTATTCACAGGTTCTAGCTATTCGTGGGGGGTGTGGTACGCATCCCCCACGAATACGGGGGGTTTACTGTAATAAGAAAATTGTTTAGGGTATATCTGATGTAGGATGCTAGTTTAAGGTATTCATTTGGTATCTGAACTTTAAGACAGGCAGTTATAAGCATTTTCAGAGTGGGGTGTTACACTAGCAGATCCAGAAAAATTTCATGGGGGCCACCAATTTTCATATTATTATATACATACTGTACATACATATATATATATACTGTAATTTCTATAATAGACTTTTTTTCCATTTTTATATTATTCATGTTTAGTTAACTATTCAAGGATTTTAACTATTCACAGGGGGTTGTGATACGCATCCCCCGCAAATACGGGGGGTTCACTGTAATACTGTATTAACATTCATACTCACATAAGCCTGCAAGAAACAAGGCTTTAGTAACTTCAACATTCATTAACATCCTGAGAGTCAAAAATTGCAGACATTTACAGTTAAGAGTGGAACGTAGGGGCTAATAGCTCTGGAAGCCTGTCTCTATTGTGATGACAATGAACAGATAAAAAGACACAGATTTACAATTAAAAAGATGAAAACTCTCTTAAGTCTTCCAACAAAGGTAAAACTTGACAGCAGCATCTATCTGTCTACATGAATACACATCAAAACATGTGTTATGCCTTTTAACCAAAATTCAGCAAATAAGGATTGGCAATGGGATGTACCTGTATCTGAATATAAAAAATATACATATCAAATATGAAGGCAAAATAAGTAGATAAGGCTCTGACTTCATGAACAGAACCCTGCTTTGCCCTCTGTCACATTATGGTAGGCTCCAAAGATGACCTGCCTTAGCAAGTGACCTGATTCTTGTGCTGCCTTATGGGGATTAACAGTCTGGAGACAACTGTCCTGGAATTTTTTATTCTATATAGGTAGTGATAAATGGTTTTCAGTGGACACAGAATAAAGATATTCCTCATTACTCATGTAAGAAGTAAGGGAAAGAAGGGAATTGGGAGCTGTAGAAATGTCCTCACTGCCTGGCATTTGGGTCTTTGCAATGATGTCTGAAGCAAATGGCAACCACACTCAAGTCTAACATCAAGCACATGTAATTCTCCTAGAGAGAGCATGAAAAAAGAAAACCCATCTTAATGTGAAACCCAGCACTAAGGCTTCTTGCAATGGCTTGTAAAGAGGCTTAATAAAATTCTTCAGACTGAACATATCCTAATCAGAAGGCTCAGATGAATCAGATGAATGCTGGACGAGACTCTTCAGCTCCACAGAGGAACCCAAATCTAGCCCATGAAGCTCAAAGACATATGAGATGGCAGAGACTAACCACTAACAAAGAAAGAAAAAGTAAATCAGAAAACACATGAACAGTGGAGTTGACTGGTGTAACACCCCTTTCACTTCACCAACTGAAGAACTTACTCCATTTGGCCTGTTAGAGGTTGTTGGTTAAAAGCTCTGTAAAATCTTGTAATAGCTCCAGCTAACTCCTGCAAAAATCCTCTACCTTAAAGACTGTTAGGTAATCCTTAGGCATAAAGCTGTAACATCTTGAGGCTGCTCAGTAAACTGCAAATTTCAGCACCTTGAAAAATTCTTTTGAAAAAAATATGAAGCTTGTTTACAACAGACTTGTAATTAATTTCCTTCTCTTGAAATTGCAAATATAAATGTAAGAATTAAAGAGGAGTTTTTATTTGTGTGCCCATATGAATACTCCTTCAGCAGCACCAATAATTAGGTCGTTTGACTGTTAACTATTTTTTAAACAATTTTATAAATATCAATGTTTTTATCTCCAACAACATACTATCCGAATGCATTAATTCCACTTTACAGCAAAACTATTGATGGGAGCTGCCATACCTGGAAGTTCAGTTCTAACTCAGCTCATGGCATGACCAGCCGGTCACTGGTTCCTTGGCTCATAACAGACTGGTCACTTTTGATTCAGATGTGATTGTGTCACAAATTCAACCATTATCCTGTGTCTTCAAGATTTTTCAGCTAACAAGCTAAATCAATGAACTTGAAGTTATTCATGTGGTAATGGAGCTTTTCATAAATGTTAAAGGTATTTGTCATGCCTTTTCCTTAACCTAAAGTCATGGCACCCTTGGCATCTCCATTTGTTTAGTTTCTCAAAGAAACTATTATGACTTGAGGTATGCAACAGAATAACTGATGTGGTATTCACATTTAGGTTATATTAACTTTGTTCTTTCATTTGTTTTGCTATGTTCATGTCCCTTTAAAAATAAATTCCTATGTACACATCTGACAATAAGCTTTGCAAGCTCTGCATAAAACTGTATAGAAGAGAGATGAATGACCAACTGTTTACATTCTCTCTTCAGGCAATATATTTTTAATTTGCTTGGTGAATGTAGCATTTGTTTTGCTTAAGCCTGTTCTGAAAAAATTAGCTTTGTTTTAATAGATAGGTAAAATTTCTTTTCCAGTTTTTGTTTTAGTGTGAAAACTTATAGTACAATGGAATGGAAATTGTTGAACCACTGTTGGAATTTTGCCGAGTTTTTTTACCAATGACCATACCTGAACCAATAATAGTGCATTGCCTGAAACCTTTTCATGTAATATTTTAAGTTTAATAATTGATACAGTTTAATTTTGAAAGTGTTGTATTCCTTTACTTCCCTCTGTGTTAAATACTGCCCACTGCTCCACTTTTGTTGTTGCAAAAGGGAAATAACTGTTAAAATATACTGAATAATAGCAATCTTGCAGTGAGGAAATAATCTGGAGAAATCTGGATAGAGATAATGATAATGCTGCACACCCATAAAAAAATGCCTGATAAGCTACCCAAGGATCCAAATAGTCTGTTAGATAAAAGGATGGGTGGCGACAATGACAACCATAAATGTGGACACAGATAAGAATAATGGGATTGTGATTAAACACTCACAATTGTGAATAATACTGTCTGCAACTGATAAAAGCAGAGCTAGCCAAGCAACTGATAAAAGCAGAGCTAGCCAATTTTCTCTATGAAAAATTATACAGATTCCATTATAATACATTAAAAATTCATATACTCTATCAGGTTTTCAAAAATATAGGCCAAGTACTCAACTGCAGCATAACATCAATAACGATATCTATCAGAATAATCAATACTAAACAAAAGGTAACATAACAATACTAACAGTCTACTGCCTTTAATATACATATTTAATCAAAACCTTAGTCTTATTTTTCGGATGCTCATTATATTCACTACAGTATCTTGACCTTTCTCATCACTGAATTTTCCCTGAAAACCATACTTCCAACAGTTTTACATAATCTATAGCTTCTGAGATTTTCTTTACACTATAAACATTTGAACTAATATTAAACAAGTAATATAAAGGTGTGTTCTGTGGGATATAACTATAAAAATGTTTATACCTCATTCACTGGGGAAGAATCTTTGAGACTTAAAGACTTCATCTCTGAAGATAATCCCATCTCACACATTACTGTTGACACAGCATCAGTGATGAAATCTAAACTTGTGACATCACCATCATGTTGCTGAAAGAAAACAAAACATAGGTTTCAAAAACAATCTTCTAAGAGCAAAAATAAATGGGTTCTGGGGCATCCAACAACAGAGAGATACATAATAAAAACAAGGTGTGTTATTCTACAATAACAGGTCATGAAAACCATTAACAATTGCAAAATAAATAGAGCAGACCACATCCACATTTTTTCCCCACAAGAGTTACATATGGAGCAATTATCCCTGGATTGGACAAAAAGAAAAAGTAAAGAAAAGAAAAGGTACCTTAACTTGAAAGGTATGGCAATCTAGTTCTGGAAAGAAATAAGTTTTTCGAGGGAAAAATAAGAGCAAGGATAATTTTCACACCTGACATTTGAATTGTTGATTGCAAAAGTGTAAACAAGGGATGGGTTGGCCTTGCAAGCGTTACAAAGACATTTATGAAAAAGATGAGAATTCTCTTCATTAACTCTCCTTAGTGAAGGAAAGAAAACTAAAAAACTTAAGATTTTATTTGTGAAAACTAATGAATACCCAGCAGATCAAAGAAATTCTTGTGCACCATCGCATACTCACAATAACAATATTGGTAATCACACCACTCACCAGAAGGTAAAAGGAAAAAATTAGGTGGCAGCCCTTACATTACATTACAAATCACAATAAATTAATGAATAAATGGATGGATAAGAACAATAAAAGAAAAGTTTTTCTAATCCTAAGACAGCACCACAGAATGTCTGCTAAGAGCAAAGCCACAAGATGGAAGGTGAAGTCTTCCAGGACAGAGAGGTGTGGTCTGGACATGCAGTAGGGTATCAATTCTTTCAAGATCTATCAAGTTAGTGTGGTTGGGGTTTTCAACAAAGGATAAGATACTTATGACTTACTGGTTTGTAAGAAAAAAACATGATGTGCTCATATCAGCAAGGACAACATCTGAGATGCCAGGTAACTTCCCCCTTGTATATCTGAACATTTTTTTCCAATTAAAAATGAACACTTTTATATTTTACTACTTACATCAGGAAGAATTTAGTACTGTCTAGTGATTAATATATTCAACATATTTCTTGGCAATTTATTACTTTTCAAATACCATATTATCACCAGAAGTGATGTTCAATATGGAGTAAATATTATTTCTATACATATTAGTTTATCTCTGTATGGCTATTCTTCCCTTTTTTCTTTAAACAGACTTCTCTACAAATACTGGTGCCATAAAAGTTCTACTTAACAGAATGAATATGAACTACAGGATAAGAGCATAACAGCAGAGATGGACCAACAGAGAATGTAACCTCTAAAGATGTCATGAAAAGATAAAAGACCTTCAAGATTAACAAGCAATTTGTTACAAGCAGCTGCTCATGATGTACAAAAAACATGTCAATAAATACTGGAAGGTGCTTAAGCAAGGATGCGAAAAGTATTTAAAAATGATAATCATCACTTTTGGTTTAAGCTATAAAGATGAACAACAGAGTATGACTTCATAATGAGGCAATTACAGAAGTGCCATGGGACAAAGAAAAGATTATACCACATACAGGATGTATGGATCTTTGGGAATCATTCAGCAGGGCACCAAGACAAGCAATAAGATGGTCAATATGATAGCATAGGGTTACAGCGACCTCACTGAGGTATATCAGATGAATTTATGATAGATACTGATGTCCATCAAGGAACGATTGCTGTTCAGTATCAGAAAACGTACAGAAATCTCAAAGACTGAGATGGTTTGGGCATGGAATGAGAAGGGTTGAGGAGCAGAATCATGTAAAAGGGTAAAAAATCAAGACCTAAGACCAGATAAGACAAAATAATTTTTTAAAAATACAGTATTTTTAATGCCTCCTGATGATCTACTAGGATACCTCAGTTATCCTTAGTTTTCAATTATCTGCCATTTGTTAGTATCAAACATTTAGACAGCATGGACTTCACTGTACAAGTACCATCCCACTTACAACCAAGCTTGGTTCCAACCAAGCGGTTCTAAGTCAAAATGGAAGTAAGTCGCACCCTAGGAATTGGCCGACATACTGGGTAGGGCATAATATCAAACCTTTGCCATATAAAGTACCTACATAGTACTGTAATGTAATATACAATCATTATTTCAATCTTTTTACCATAATGTACTTCTACTGATATATTTTAATAAAATTTATGTAATGTATATAGTATTACGCAAAGGTAGGCATTGAGTTAAAGTGGATGATGCTGCTGATAGGGCAGGGTAACTCAAAATGATGCTGCCTGAGTGATGAGAGAGCTCTCCCGAGATAAAGTGTTGCCAAGTAACTCAATGGTAAACTTATACTGTGTGTACTCATGCATCAGTCTGCCCAGCCCCGCTGCCGGAAGTACGGTTTTAAGTGCAAGTGGTTGTATGTCAAGCAGGTTGTAAGTCGGATGGTACTTGTATTTCAGTGCAGACTTATCTTTAACCCAAATACTGTATTCCCCACCCCCACACAAATTTATGTGAAAAGTCTTCATAAGATGACACATACAAACAGTACTCCATTATAGTGGGGAAATTTTCAAAACAGAAAGTGACGCAGGGTTAAAGACAGACCTAGTCTATCTAATGCCAAAGCAGCCAACCATCCACAAATGATGAAAGGTAAGTCATATTTCTGATGATTAATTTTCTATATGGCACAATTTATTTTCCTTCCAGAGGATGGAAATACTCATTGAAAAAATATGCAGTTCCATATTTTTAAAGTTTACTGTACCATTCAAAAATTGTCTAAAATGAGAAACTCCCATAATCAATCTAAAGTTTCAGACATACACAAAAACCTTAAAATTCAAATTCAATTTCAGGGGTAGGGTAAAAATGAAAGAAAGCTCACCTTGAAAAACTCTAAATCCTCTTTAATGGGATAAACTGAACAATAGTCAGCAATAAAAGTTTTGTCTCCAATACAAGTAGACATCATGTGCATGAATTTTTCAACACACTCTCCTACCAGAGAAGGGCCAGCTCTAAAATAGAAACAACAGACACAACAATTACATTCATGATGTGGAATAATGTTTTATATAATCTTCCACAGTACATAATGGTTACCATCAATTATCAAAATTCTGCAGAGGTAAAAGTATTTTACATGTTACTCAAAAATATCATATAATAATAATAATAATAATAATAATAATAATAATAATAATAATAATAATAATAATAATAATAATAATAATAATAATAATAATAATAGTATGAGATAATATTCAAAATGAGAAAACACTAACATGGAGCATGCCTTAAGGGGCACGCCAACCGCTGAATTTCGAGGAATTATCGAATTTTGGTTATTAACAGTTTTCAACTGCTTTGTCTAAATAAACATATCCTGAAGTATTAATGCTAAGAAAATTGTTTAGATTGGTTTCCTGACAATTTTGTTCATTGCTTGTATGGCACTGTGAATGATAAATTGTAAAAGAACTTGCAAAAAGGCTGTATGATCAATTCTGGATAAGTGCAAGCCAGTTATAGACTGTTTTGGACTGTTTTACGTGTAAATAAATGCCTTGAAGCGTTACTGCTAAAAAAAAAGTTTAGACTGGTTCATGGACATTTTTGTTCATCGATTGTATAGACACTGTGAACAACAAATTGTAAAAATACATGTAAAAAAGTGCCAAAATAACTTGTAAAAAAATACTTGTCACCCACTAAAATATCCCATTCTCTCTAGTGGTAGCATCATAGAGAAAATGGGTTACGATAATAGTTATAACTCGCTCAAGATGTCCTGATTGTTTCAAAATTCTCTTGAAAGTCCAAAAGATTTTTTGTTTTCCTGTTTTCTCAAAACTTACTTTTTTCAAAACAAAATGCTTCTTTCTCCAAGAAGATTAAACCAAATTCACTTAAACTTTTACAAAATTCAATTACACTTTACAGAGTTCAGCATAACTATGTATCTTGATTTTGTCGTCAGAAAAATAATTTTTGAGTGCAACTTATTTTTTTGCTTATTTTGAAAAAGTGACATCATGAAGTTTTCCAACTGCAAAAAAAGAGGTCGAATTTCTAAATTTCCCCATGAGAGAATTTTCATTATTAGTTGTAGAACAGGTGGTAAAAATTTGAAGCAAATCCCTTAAATCATATGGTAGAAACAGTCATTTACTTCATAATGGGACCTTATGGCGTCGGCACTCCCCTTAAAAGCCATAAACTAACACAGTAAACCTACATACAGTAAAGGCTATCATGTGAAAAAAGAAAAAATAAATATAACTTTCATAAAATTAATTTTTTCAAACATACGCACTTCTTACACCTACCTAAATTTGTGGTTGTGGGTCCACAAGTTTCCCAACATGCCATTCTCTATTAAAAGAAAATGGTAGCAGATAGGTAGGTGCAAACAGGTAGGTCAGCCCTTACAACCTCTGCCCAACAGATGAACCAACACAGGTAAACATTTTTCATGTGGAAGCATAGTGTTGCAAGATAAGTGGGGCACAAAGAAGGCAGCTTTACATTACAAGTATTGGATCTGCCTGATGAAGCAACATTTGTTCCACAAAAAAATATTTTAATGATAAAATAAAGTTTGTTCATACTTACCTGGCAGATATATATATAGCTGTAATCTCCGAAGCCCGACAGAATTTCAAAATTCGCGGCACACGCAGTGGCCGATTAGGTGGTTAGTACACATTCCCGCCGCTGGGAGGCGGGCATCAGGAACCATTCCCATTTTCTATTCAGATTTTCTAATGCCACTGTCTCCTGAGGGGAGGAGGGAGGGCAATATGAATATATATATCTGCCAGGTAAGTATGAACAAACTTTATTTTATCATTAAAATATCATTTTGTTCATGAGACTTACCTGTCAGATATATATATATATATAGCTGAATACCACCTTTGGAGGGGGGTAGAAACAGCCAAGAATTAGGGAAAACAAATTTAAAGGTAAAATTATTTTGGTTCCTTACCTGATAGCATAGCTGACTGCGTGGTTACTGTCACCCTAGTCTGCTTCTGCTTTTCTAGAGACCCCAGCGAGGTAGTGACCTATAAAGCTGGCGACTGCTAGATGATCTGTCAACGGGGGCGTGACCACAATGTGACTAGAACATAGACCATACAACAAGGACAAAAGAGCATACCAACCACCTAACCAACACTAAGACATTAGTCTGCAATGGATTGGGAAGACTGTCTCCATCAATCGACCCAACAACCATAAAAACACAATTAAAAAACCCTTCCTAAGCAGGATTAAAGTATAGGAGCAGAGCTACCCCCTGACCCCAAGGTTGTTGAAGCAGCAATGTATGGTCCCAGCGAAAAGCAATTTTCGTATGCTACCTTAACATCTCTCAAGTAGTGTGAGGCAAACACCGAATCGCTTCGCCAAAATGTGGCACTGAGAATGTCACTGAGTGCCATATTTTTCTGGAACGCCATGGAGGTAGCGACCGCCCTCACCTCGTGGGCGTTGACTCTCAACAACTTGAAGTTGGAGTTGTCACAACAAGAATGGGCCTCCTTGATGACATTCCTAATGAAGAATGCCAGTGCATTCTTCGACATGGGATTAACTGGCTGCCTCACAGAACACCGTAAGTTATCCGAGCGACCACGAATGTCCTGAGTTCTTTTAAGGTAATACTTGAGAGCTCTAACAGGACACAGAACTCTCTCAGGTTCCTGTCCAATAAGGTCCGTCAAACCTTTAATTTAAAAAAATCTAGGCCAAGGGTTAGAAGGCCTTTCATTCTTAGCCAAGAACGTAGGGGTTAAAGAGCAGACGGCATTGTGTCCCTTGAAGCCCACATGACGGTTGATAGCCTGAACTTCGCTCACTCTCTTCCCCGTCGCCAGAGCAGTGAGGAAGACCGTCTTCCTAGTAACATCCCTAAAAGATGCAGATTGGAGAGGCTCAAAAGGACTGGACATTAAAAACTTGAGCACAACGTCCAAATTCCAAGTAGGAGGAATTGGCCGAGGAACCTTAGACGTCTCGAAAGACCTCAAGAGATCGTGGAGGTCCTTATTGTCAGACAAATCCAGTCCTCTGTGTCTGAAAACAGAAGAAAGCATGCTCCGATAACCTTTGATTGTCGGAACTGCCAACTTGAGTTTTTCTCTCAAATAAAGGAGGAAATCAGCGATCTGGCTCACAGTGGTCGAGGAAGAGGAAATTCCCTTCTTGCTGCACCAACTCCTAAAGGTTGCCCACTTCGCTTGATAAACTCTGATAGAGGAAGCTCTTCTGGCTCTAGCGATGGCCCGTGCCACTGCCAGAAAAGCCCCTCGCTCTGACCAATTTTTCGATAGTCTGAATGCAGTCAGGTTCAGAGCGGGAGGTTTTGATGATATCTCATGAAGTGGGGTTGTCTGAGCAGATCTGTTCTCATAGGTAGGGTCCTCGGAACGTCTACCAACCAGATGAGAATCTCCGAGAACCAGTGGTTCGAAGGCCAAAACGGGCGATGAGAGTCAACCTTGTTCCTTGTGAGGCCGAGAACTTGCGAATCACTTCTCCCAGAATCTTGAACGGGGGGAAAGGCATATACGTCCATCCCCGTCCAATCCCAGAGAAGAGCGTCTATCGCCACTGCCCCCGGGTCGAGTACAGGGGAGCAGTAGAGGGGGAGCCTCGCCGTTCTTGAGGTCGCGAAGAGATCCACAAGAGGGCGACCCCAAAGTTTCCAGAGATCTTGGCAAACCTCCTGATGAAGGGTCCATTCCGTCGGCAGAAGTTGATGGCGCCGACTGAGCAGGTCTGCTCGAACATTTTCGACCCCTGCAACAAATCTTGAAATGTTGCGAGCATGAGCCCAAAGGAGAATCTCTCTTGCAAGGCCGAACAGGGAACGAGAGTGTGTTCCGCCTTGTTTCTTGAGGTAAGCCAACGCCGTAGTGTTGTCCGAGTTCACTTGAACAACACGATCGGAAACTTGGACCTCGAAGAATTGGAGGGCTAAGAAGATCGCCGCCAACTCTTTGATGTTGATGTGCCAGGACACCTGTTCCCCTTTCCAGGTTCCTGACACTTCTTTTCCCCCCAGTGTTGCCCCCCAACCCGCTGATGATGCGTCGGAAAACAACACTAGGTCGGGGCTCAGAAGCTTGAGGGAGATCCCTTTTCCCAACTTCACAGGATCGAGCCACCACTTCAGGCACTTCTTTATGGAAGGAAGGATCCTCAATTCCTCTTCCAAGTCTTCCTTGTTTTGCCAGTTCTCCAATAGAAAGAACTGAAGAGGCCTGAGATGCAGTCTTCCCAGAGAAACAAACTTCTCCAGCGAGGAAATGGTCCCCAGCAGACTCATCCATTCCTTTACCGAGCATGTTTCCTTCTCCAAGAAGACCGAGACTTTTTCGCAACACTGAAACTGCCGTTCTTGCGATGGAGACGCTAGAAAAGCCGCTGAATTCATCTGAATCCCCAGATAAACAATGGACTGTGAGCGGATCAGCTGCGACTTTTCCGCATTGGCGGGATCAGCTGCGACTTTTCCGCATTGACTAGAAGTCCCAGGGACTTCACGAGTTCCAGAGTTAACTGAAGGTCCTCCAGACACCTTTGTTTTGACGACGCATGAATCAACCAGTCGTCCAGGTAAAGAGAGATCCTGACGCCCGAGAGGTGCAACCACATCGCTACGTTCTTCATAAGAAGCGTAAACACCCTCGGGGCTGTGCTGAGTCCAAAGCAGAGAGCCCTGAACTGGTAAGTCTTGCCCCCAAGACAAACCGGAGATACTTCATCGAACGCGGATGAATAGGAACGTGGAAGTAGGCATCTTGGAGATCCAATGATACCATCCAATCCCCGGGACGAAGGGCTCCTAGTATTGACTGAGACGTCTCCATCTTGAGCTTGTCCTTCAGGACAAAGTCGTTCAGCCTGCTGACGTCCAAGACGGGTCTCCAACCTCCTGAATGCTTCGGGACTAGAAACAGTCTGTTGTAAAATCCCGAGGATTTTGTGTCTAAGACCTGCTCCACTGCTCTCTTCTCGAGCATCTGTTCGAGAAGTTCGAACAGAATTTTCTGCTTGGCAGGATGGTAATGTGGAGACAGATCTCTGGGGGTTGGAGACAAAGGAGGAAGAGTCAGAAAAGGAATTAGGTAGCCTCTCTCTACTACAGTGAACCCTCGTTTATCGCGGTAGATAGGTTCCAGAACTGGCCGCGATAGCTGAAAATCCGCGAAGTAGGGACACCATATTTACAGTATTTATTTAACATGTATTCAGACTTTTAAAACCCTCCCTTTACATAGTACTGTTAACAAACCACCCTTTACAGTAATGTACAGATATCTACAATACGTACATACAGTACACAGGCACAAATGATAAGCAATAAAACAGTAAGTGAACATAAAAAAATAGAAAGATTGTATGGTGCGTACTGTACAATTGTACAGTATTTTACTCACCACGATAGAGTTGGAAGTTACAATAAAGCCCTCCTCGTATGTACTGTTAACAAACCACCCTTTAATGTACAGAACACTTAATGCATGTACAGTCCCCTAATCTAAAACAGGCACTAATATTAAAATGTTAGAATATTAAAGTATATAAAGAAATAAAGATTGTTACTGTACCCACCATGAAAGAAGTTGAAGAAAAACTTGAATGATGATGGCGATGAATTTGCTGCACAGTAGAAATGATGATGATGAAGCTGATGATGTCTTCTACTGTGCAGCCAATGATTGTATTTTACGTCTCTTCAGACTGAGGTGTCTTTTCCTGGGACACCTCTTCAACTTCTTCCTGGGACACTTCTTCAATTTCTTCCGAAGGCATAGTAGCAGGAGGAACTGGCTCTTTTTGCGAGGCTGGAAGAACATTGTGATTGGAAGTTGCTGCCGCTGCTTTTTTTTCGATCGAAGAGCATCCTGTAGGGAGTCATGTCTTCATCGATTTTGTCGCAGAACTGCAGAGAACGAACCATATCCTCGTCCCATTCTTGTGACAATTCTTTCAGCTCCTTCGCTAGGTTGCAGAGCTTGGCAAGCCGTTCTAATGTTAAGCCTGTTTCTTCGACAACTTCTTGGGTCTCTTCCTGTGGTTCATTTTCTTCCTCACTGGCTGATTTTGTCAGGTCTTCGAGGTCTGCGTCAGTTAGCGGCTGGGAATGGCAGTCCAACAACTCGTCATCGTCTTCCGTCGTCATGTCGCCAAACCCGTCACCTCCAATTATCGCAGCCAACTGCACAGATTTCCGTACTGCAGAGTGTTGAATCTCGGCAGGCGTAAATCCTCATCGTCGTAAACAATCTCGACCACAACTTCCTCCAGCTCGCGTTAACGGTAGCAGGTTTCATTTCTTGCAGTGCCTTCTGGATGTTCTGAAGGCACGTGGCAATTGTGTACTGCCGCCAGTATGCCTTCAAATTGAATGTTTCATCCTCATCTTCTTGGCGGTATCCACACACGCAACGAGGTCCGCCAAGGTATTCTTCGTGGTAGAGGGCCTTGAACGCCCTGATAACCCCTGGTCCATCGGTTGAATTAAGGACGTTGTGTTGGGTGGCAGGAACTCAACCTGAATGCCCTCATGCGAAAGGTCAGTCGCGTGTCCACCAGCGTTATCCAACAGGAGAAGGATCTTAAATGGCAAGCCCTTCTCTAAGAGAAATTTACTGACTTGTGGATAAAACACTGGTGGAACCAGTTGGAGGTCAGCATCTTCAGTAATCCATGCTTTTGGATTATGCATCCAATACACGGGAAGGAGATTCTTATTTTTATTTTTCAAAGCACGAGGGTTTTTCGACTTATAAATAAGCCCTGGCTTTAGCAAAAATCCCGCAGCATTGCCACACATCACGAGGGTAACATGATCTTTGAATGCTTTAAAGCCAGAGGCTTTGGCTTCTTCTTTGAACAGGAAAGTTCGTGATGGCATTCTCTTCCAAAACAAACCCGTCTCGTCCATATTAAAGACTTGTTCGGGCTTGTATCCACCTTCAGCGATAATATTCTTGAACGTCTCATTCACGTAAGTTTCAGCAGCGACCGTGTCAGTGGAAGCAGCCTCGCCATGCAGGGAAACGCTTTTCAGGCCGAAGCGTTTCTGAAACTTGGTGAACCATCCTTTGCTGGCGGTAAAACGTCGTGTCTGAGGCTGGGAATCAGTGGATGTCCCTGCTTGAGGTTCATCTACATCATCTTCGTCGTCTTCCTCTTCTTCTTCAGCGTGGTCGCCATCATCTTGAGGTTCCTTTGCTGCGAAATTCTCATACAACCTCAAAGCCTTGGTTCGGATGGTGTTCGTATCCAAGGCTATTTTCTTCTTCCGGCAGTCAGCAATCCAGATTGACAAAGCACCTTCCACACGGACGATCGTTTTATTATGAGCCGTAACAACTCGCTTTGCTGACTTGCTAAAGGTGATGGCAGCCGTCTTCCTAATCTTCGCCTCATCCTTCTTGATGTAGCGAACGGTGGATTCGTTCACTCTAAAATGGCGGGCCACGGCCGCGTAACTTCTCCCTTCCTTCAACATATCGAGAAGTGTCACCTTCTCAGCAATCGTCATCATTTTCCGTTGGCGTTTAGGCTCAGTACCAGCCTTAGCAGAAGCAGAACGCTTGGGAGCCATTGTAGGGGTTAAACAAAGTTAAAAAAAGTTCAACTTCAAACACACACTGTCACACACAGCACTGGTAATGTAAACAGCATCTATCTACCGAGAGAGCGGGAAACGAAGTGGCCGCGAGAAGATGCTGCGGGTCAGAGACAAGGCAAGCTGCTGCGGGTCGGAGAAACGGTCAAAACACCAATCACAGGCGAGATTACAAAACTTGGGAGCTGATTCGTCATCTATCACCAATGGAACCAATCACAGCCTATCTTACATGCTAGTTTCAAATTCAAATATACTTTACGCTATTTTATGCTTTTTTTGTTGTAGTAGTGTAGGTTTATTCGAGATGTGATTTTTGCAACAAACAATATTATTGGATGCAGTACAAAAGATTCATGGAAAAGATGCACATTCATTACATTTGTATTTTATAATTAGTATATATGTAGCCATCAGCAGCCTTACACCATTCAAATATGACAATGTCAGACTGCATCTGATTAGCGTTTCATGTTCAGTTTAATTTTACTAGTACTATAATGAATTATCGTATGATCACATTCTCTTTTTGTTTAATTTCATTTTGTACTGAATTATATGTCAATGCAATGAACCAACAGTACTAGCAGATATTAATAATTATTAATGGAATTAATGAAATATTTGGGTCTTCATATATCGCGACTATTTTTGAAATTTCCGGAAAATCCGCTATATATTTTCTCTTATAATATACATACGTAATGGAAAAAATCCGCGAAGTCGTGAATCCGCGATAGTCGAACCGCGAAGTAGCGAGGGTTCACTGTACTTGAAGGGACCAAGCGTCTGCCCCTCTCTCTCTCCAGGCTTGGGCAAAATGAAGAAGCCTGGCTCCTACTGGTGTCTGGAGGTGAAAGGAGTCACTTGCCACCTCTCTTGGAGGCGACTTTGCCTCTGGGGAAACCTCTCCCTCGAGGCGCGGATTTCGAGAAGCTCCCCAAGGAAGCTCCTCCACGAAAGGGCTGCTTCTTCTTAGCCTGCTGTGGAAAAGAAGAGGACGATGATGGAGCTGAGGGACGCATAGAAGACCTGGAAAGGAGGTCTTGAGTCGCCTTCTCTTGAAGGCTGGCAGCGATATCTTTAACCAAGGTCTGGGGAAAGAGATGGCTTGAGAAAGGAGCGAACTGTAGCTCTCCCTTCTGTGTAGGGGAAACCGACTTCGCCGAGAAAGAGCAAAACAATGCCCTCTTCTTTAAAAGGGCCGACGAAAACTGCGAAGCAAGTTCTTCAGAGCCATCCCTGACGGCCTTGTCCATGCACCGCAGTACACTGGACAGCTCCCCCAGACTAATGGAACTCGGGCTAGTAGCCTTCGTGTGCAAAACTCCCAGACACCAGTCCAAGAAGTTAAAGACTTCCACAGTCCTAAAGAGTCCTTTAAGATGGTGGTCTATTTCCGTAAGAGTCCAAGAAACCTTAGAAGAGGACAAATGAGATCTTCTGGAGGCGTCAACAAGACTCGCAAAGTCCCCTTGAGAAGTCGAGGGAACTGTCAAGCCAATATCTTCACCTGTCTCATACCACATGCCTGCTTTGCCGGACAAACGTGAAGGAGGCAAAGCGAAAGAAGACTTTCCTTGGTTTTTTCTCGTAGTCATCCAGTCCTGAACCTTCTTGAATGCCCTCTTGGTAGAGAAGGACTTCTTCATCTTAAGAAAACCAGGAGTTCTTCTCGCTTGAGACGAAGCCAACTGTGAAGGGGGAGAGCGAGGAGCTGAAGCTTGAAAAGTATCAGGAAACAGATCCTTAAACAAAACAGTCAGAGTCTGATAATCAGTAGAAGAAGAAGCTTGTTTCTCTTCGTCCGAAGGCTCTGACGGAAGGGGTTCTTCTTCCTCCGCTGGAGGGTCAAGAGAGCGAGGAGGAAGGAGACCCGACTCGCCCCGATCGTAAAGCGGGACCTGTCGTATTTAGAAGAAGTCGTGGCTAAATCCTGAAGAACGACAGAAGTCGAAGCGGGAAGTTGAGCATCAAGAAGCACTGCAGGCGTGGTGTCAACGAAAGAAGGGCGTGAAGATATAACATGAGGCGAGCGAGGAGCGTCCTGGCTGGGAGCGCGCGCAGCTCCAAGGCTGGATGCGGAAAGAGCTTCACGTTGTGGCGCGCGCGAAGCGTTCTGGTTGGGAGCGCGCCAAGACTCAAGGCGAGGCGCGCGAGAAACGTGAGGAGCGCGCGAAGCGCGAGACACGCGCTCCTGGCGCGTATTGAGAGAAACGTCCAACTCTTCAAATCGGGGAAGACAAGAAGGAAGCTCCTTTATACCTTCTTTAGGTGAAAGACGAGAAGCTTCATGCGATCTAGCAGACGAAGACGACGAAGCAGGAGACGAAGGAGAAGGCCTGGACTTCTTAACAGGCAGATGCAGATCCTTATGACGAGGCCTGTCCTTTCTACGGTCCATGAGAGTATCCAGCTGCTGTTGCAAGCCCAACAAAATCTGACGTGTTGGAGAAACAGCTCTCTCAGGAGAAGGGCTGAACCTGCGAGAAGGAGAGGGGAGAAGGGATGTCTTCTTCTTTCTCACCGGTGAATAAGCAACAGCCCTTGCCTTAGCACGACTGGGGGGTCGAGCAGCGTCATCATCCGTTGCACAACGAAACTTCTTCCGCTGAGGAACATCCCCGAAACTTTCAGGGGAAGAGCACAAAACGTCTAGAGGAAGAGGACGTGAAACGTCCTCTCCTCTCAAGCTTCTCTTAAGAGGGCGAGAGTCCAACCGAGAGCTCCAACCCCGACGTGGGGAGGACGTGTCGGAGGACGAGAAGCAATCCTTATGGATACGTGCCCGTGCACGATCCCTGGCAGCCTGGGTAGGGTCATCAGGACCTGCCGAAGGGACGTCAGATCGGTGGGAAGTCCCCGTAACCTTCATGCGGCTTTCGACATGCCCCCTCCCTGTATCCTGGGAGTTCGGCAGAGGTCCAGGCCTAGAAGCATTATAGGGCCGATCTGACGCCCCCTCCACAACACTAGGGGCATTAACACAAACAACACTTTGCGCTTGCAGGGCATTCACTTTGTTTTCACGAGCGCGAATTGACTCTAAAACGAGAGCCAAGGTATTATTCTCTGCAGCAACAACCTCAGGGCCCGAAGGCAACACTACACGGGTTAGGACTAAAAACTACAGGGTTACTAACATGAGAAATCCCTGACTGTCCGTCTACAGAAGCACTCCTGGAGGAAGACCTCCTCAACCTATCACGCCCCAATTTGCGCATATAGGATTCATACTTCTTCCACTCCCCTTCAGATAATCCCTCACATTCACTACAACGATTATCCATAGAACATTCCATACCCCTGCATTTCATACATAAAGTGTGAGGATCTACAGAAGCCTTCGATAGCCTCACCTTACAATCACCCAAGCTACAGACACGATAACTAGAGGAAGACATCTTAGTTAAAGAAAAGTCAAAAGCAAAATCAAAAACGGTCCAGAAAAGCGTATGCCAAGTCACAGATCCAAGTCGAAACCAAAAAACAACCAAAATACTTAAGTGACAACAAATTTCGAAATCCAAATGGCGGGGGAACTGACAACAGGTGTTGACAGTCCGGCAACACAGAAAATCTGAATAGAAAATGGGAATGGTTCCTGATGCCCGCCTCCCAGCGGCGGGAATGTGTACTAACCACCTAATCGGCCACTGCGTGTGCCGCGAATTTTGAAATTCTGTCGGACTTCGGAGATTACAGCTATATATATATATCTGACAGGTAAGTCTCATGAACAAATCTATTTTTTTCCATAATTATAATTGTCCAAAGTACAATTTAGGTGGAATTTGTTGAAATGCAGAACCCCTCAGTACATTAGCAGTGGCTGACCCATTGTTAAGAACTCTTTAAAATTTAGTGAACGATAGATTCTCTGGCACTGCAGGGAAATCAGGGAGTTGTGATATGCCAACAGAAAGCCTGTGATAAGTAGCTTACTGAACTGTTCTGTATCATGTCCAGTCCATACTTCTTCTACGTGTCTGTTAAACCCTGGGGACTTGCAAACTTTTGGAAAATTTGGTCAAGGGATATAATTCCCGTAATGTTAAAACAATAGCAAATAATCTTCAATATCCATGCATTGCAGAATGCCACATGAGGTATGAAACTGTTAGGATAAGGATGATGATAAATCCAAAGGTTCTGGAACCCCTTCTGATGCAGGGACTTTGACTTTGCGTCCTGCTATTATTACTGGCCCCATCAAGAAAGAATCTGACAACATGCAAGTTCCTTTCAAATATAATTCCCAAGCATACTCGTAGATTATCACTTTCAATTGCCAGCCTTTAAAACCAAGTGCACATTGCATTTAAGAACATAAGAACAAGAGAAATAATCTGCACTTATTCCCAATCAGAAAAATTTCTGTAAAATCTCTGAACCAATTACAATACTTAAGTCAGTAGGAAATTCCATTTTTGGTGCTTCCTCACTGATGTGCTTCATTGATATAAAAAGCATGCTTGTAAATTTTCAAGAGTCCTAAGTTATTGAAGGCAAGAACAAAAGTCTCTAACATGTTAACCCTCTAACGCCAAGCCTCTATTTACAAAAACGTCTCCCGTATGCCAGCGGCGTTCGGGAGTTAGCGCCGAAGCGGAAAAATAGTTTTTTTCAAAAAATCACAGCACGCTTAGTTTTTAAGATTATGAGTTCATTTTTGGCTCCTTTTTTTTTCTCATTGCCTGAAGTTTAGTATGCAACCATCAGAAATGAAAAAAAATATCATTACCATATATAAATATTGAAATATATGAGTGCAAAAAAAATTTTCATATATAATTTTATACAAATCGCGCTGTGAGCAAAACGGTTAAAGCTAACGGGTTATTTTTTTTTCTTTGTATTGTACACTAAATTGCAATGATTTTGGTATATAACAAATTGTAAAACAATCAAAGCAACACAGAGAAAATATTATCACAAAATGATGCATGAATCCGTAATGCGCGGACGTAAAAAAATGTTTTTTTCAAAAATTCACCATAAATCGAAATATTGTGCTAGAGACTTCCCGTTTATTGAAAAATGAAGCTAATTGATTGAATATTACTAGACTGTAAGTGTTTTAGCTTACAATTGCAGTTTTCGACCATTTCGGTCGAGTTAAAGTTGACCGAAAGTCAAATTTTTTCTATTTATCGTGATTTATATGAAAATATTTCAAAACTGATAGAAGCTACAACCACGAGTTAATTTCTGTTGTATTGTACATGAAATTGCGCACATTTTCATATATAAAAGTTTATGTAACAACTAATATAAAACGGTGCAAACATTACGACAACGTGACGAAAGAATTTCTGAGATGTTCGCCGAAAGTTAGCGCAAGAGCGTAAGGAAAATGTTTTTTCAAAAATTCACCATAAATCGAAATATTGTGCTAGAGACTTCCAGTTTGTTGCAAAATGAAGGTACATGATTGAATATTACTAGAATGTAAGAGTTTTAGCTTACAATTGCGTTTTTCGACCATTTCGGTCGAGTTAAAGTTGACCAAAGGTTGAAATTTTGGCAGTTATCGTGATTTATGTGAAAATATTTCAAAACTGGTAAAAGCTACAACCATGAGCTATTTTCTGTTGTATTCTACATGAAATTGCACACATTTTCATATATAAAAGTTTATGTAATGACTAATGTAAAACGATGCAAACATTACGACAACGTGACGAAAGAATTTCTGAGATGTTCAGCGAGTTACGTTTATTGCGCAGAGACGTAAGGAAAAAGTTTTTTTCAGAAATTCACCATAAATCGAAATATTGTGCTAGAGACTTCCAGTTTGTTGCAAAATGAAGGTACATGATTGAATAGTACTAGAATGTAAGAGTTTTAGCTTATAATTGCGTTTTTTTTACCATTTCGGTCGAGTTAAAGTTGACCGAAGGTTGAAATTTTGGCAGTTATCGTGATTTATATGAAAATATTTCAAAACTGATAAAAAGCTAAAACCATGAGTTATTTTCTGTTGTATTCTACATGAAATTGTGCACATTTCCATATATAAAACTTTATGTAACGACTAATATAAAACGGTCCAAACGTTACGACAACGTGACGAAAGAATTTCTGGCACGGACGTAAGGAAAAAGTTTTTTTCAAAAATTCACCATAAATCTAAATATTGTGCTAGAGATTTCCAATTTGTTGCAAAATGAAGGTAAATGATTGGATATTACTAGAATGTAAGAGTTTTAGCTTACAATTGCGTTTTTTTACCATTTCGGTCGAGTCAAAGTTGACCGAAGGTTGAAATTTTGGCAGTTATCGTGGTTTATATGAAAATATTTCCAAACTGATAAAAGCTACAACCATGGGTTGTATTTTGCTGTATTTTACATGAAATTTCGCACATTTTCATATATAAAACTTTATGTAATGGCTAATATAGAACAGTGCAAAAATTACGACAAAATGACGAAAGAATTTCTGAAATTTTCGGCAGAGTTTACATGGGCGTAAGGAAAAAGTTTTTTCAAAAATTCACCATAAATCGAAATATTGTGCTAGAGACTTCCAATTTGTTGCAAAATGAAGGTAAATGATTGAATATTACTAGAATGTAAGAGTTTTAGCTTACAACTGCGTTTTTCGACCATTTCGGTCGAGTCAAAGTTGACCGAAGGTTGAAATTTTTTGTAGTCGACGTACGGTACGTCCACTCGGCACCCAACAGACAATTTTAGTCGACGTATGATACGTCCAGTCGGCGTTTAAGGGTTAAAGAAGATTATATGTGTTATGAGTAGCATCCAAGATAGGTGGCATTGAGAACGATCCAAAGTTTTATTTCTTTGTAAAGTTTGAGCCTTAACAACTCTGCTGCAAAAGAAAGCCCAACAAACATCTAATCCTTATTATGCATTAACTTGTCTGAAAGAGCCTTAACTACCAACTCTCTCTGAAGACACAGATGCTCAAAGAAAGACAATTTTCATTTTCAATGTCAAATTAGAAAGCAAAGCCTGATCCTAAGGCTCATAGGGGGATTACTGTGATTCTTAGGGACTAAAGAGATACAGTACTAAATGCAAGGCTTTGTCAACTTCACAGAAACCTCTTTTCAAATTGTGGTTTAAGACCCTCACTCTTTCAAAACAAACCCAATTATTTTTAGATGGTATAAATCTGTGGTAGTATAATTTTCAGACATGTTCCCAAAGAAGAGAAGTTCCAACTTGCACATGTCTGTGTATGAATCAAGATCCTTCAGTAGTCTCAAGGTGGACAGTGGTCATCATTAGCAAGTCTGGTGCATGTTTAACAACTGCAATTTGTTCCCCAACAAATCTGATCATATCTTTCATATACTGTAATCTTTACAATAGTGAGGAAGATGCACTGCAATGAGGAAATTACAGAGGAATAAGACCACTTGAACATGTTATGAAAATACTGGAAAATGTGCTGGAGGAAAGGCTGAGAAAAATGATCAAAACTGTTACCTGTCCATCTGGCTTCATGCCAGAGATATCCAACACATGTACTGTAGTCTTTATTATGAGGCTACTACATGATTATACCACAAATTTCAGGATCATGAACAGATTGATATGACAAAAAATTCAGTGGGTACAAAGGCACCTGGAACTAGAAGGACTTGTTATGCTAGTGATGTTACTATACAGTACCCTAACACATTTACAGTGAAGACACTGGCATTGTATCAGAAGAATTTGAGAAAAATGCTGGTGTCTGTCAAAGATCTGTGCTAAAGCCTTTATTGCTTATCACAATAATGGAAAAATGGTTCAGAGTTTGATCTCTCCTTCCAAGAGTTTGAGTCTTTGCAACACTGTTAGCTGCAAAAGAAAGATCAATCAACTTCTAGTTCTTAGCATGTGCCAGCTTGTCTGAAAGGGCATTCACCTTACTGTTTGACTGATTATGAAATTTAGGTCTTGAAGCCCAAGCACCAGAACCCATCAGGATTATTCAGCGCTGTAATGAAGGTGAAATATATAAATTAATGATATGACTTATAATGAATAGGTGAATGATGCCATACTAGTAAAATTCAGCGTTAATATATGAAGGCAAAAAATGAAGAATTATGTTAGATAGGACCAACAAAAAATAAGTATATTTTAAACTTTTATATTCAAAATATGTACTTAGTATAAGTATAAGAATAAACATGATTAAAATCTTTATTAAATATACTGAAGTCATGTCAATAAAATAACCAGATTCTTTCAGATAACCCATAAAGGTTATCTACCTCAACATCATCATTTAAAATTTCTAAAATAGTCGTCCCCACTAGTAAGTACTTTGCCCTAAGGCGATTAAATTCAGGACAGTGCACCAGCATGTGCTCAATGGATAGCTGACCACCACAGTGAGCACAAATTGGGGCACTGGCTCCCTCTAAAATATAGCTATGAGTGAGGCTGGTATGGCCAATCCTAAGCCGTGTTAGGATGATCTCAAACTTTCTGTTACAATTACAACCCGAACTCCAAAAATCAATACTTTTTCTAATGTTTCTGTACTTCCTATTTGTGGATAAAATGGGGAACTCCATCTCTGCTGCCATTTTGTACGAATGTATCGTCTGAAAACGGACGCATATCCAAATGTGGCACCTTATTAGTTAAGAAATCACATCTTGCAGCACCCTTTGCTTTACTATCAGCCAATTCATTCCATTCTAGACCAGTGTGCCCAGGAATCCAACAAAACTTTACTGATTTGTGGCGAACAGAAAGATAAAAAAGCCATTCCTGGGCCTTTTGAATTAAGGGATGGGTAGGGTTAAACTTTAGGGCTTCTAAAACACTCCTTGAGTCACTATATATTACTGTGGATTTAAATTTCTTATCAGATGCAAGATTTAAAGCATCAACTATGGCTGTTGCTTCAGCAGTGAATATGGATGAGGAGTCTGATAACTTTTTTTATATATGATTCACCCTTACACACCACTGCACATCCTACTCCATCTTCTGATTTTGATCCGTCAGTATAGATTTTCCTGTCATTTATATGCCTCTCATCATGCTCCAAAAACTTGTTCCTGACTTCTTCTTCTGGATGATCTTTCTTCTTTGTCTCTTTAATGCAGACATCTACTGCTGGAATAAATCACGGGGGGATAGCAAGATGTTTAACTTGTAGGATCTTCTGTGTTTTTGTTCATTCATCCTCCAGTTCACCCAGCCGTCTGATTTGAAATGGTATTGAAGATCTAGATCCAAAAAGTTTTGAGTCACACTGTTTCAAGATCTCAAAAGAAGGATTCTCCTTTGAGCTTTTCAGCGGCATGGTGTGTCTCAGACTTAGCTCATGCCTCCTTAAGTCCAGTGGTAGCTGATGGGAGCCTACATAAATACTTTCAATGGGCGAAGTTCTAAAAGCTCCAGTGCAGATCCTTAGCCCCATACAGGCAGTCCGCGGTTTACGACGGGGGTTCCGTTTTTATGCCGTGTCGTAAACTGAAAATCGTTGTAAACCGAAAAATTGTCAAAAATCGTCAAAAATCCTAAGAAAACCTTACTTTTAATGCTTTGGGTGTATTGAAAATGATGTATTACTGTATTTTCATATCATTTTCATGACTAAACGCATTTTTTGTGATAAAACTATTAAAATACTCAGGTATAAGCATTTTCAGAGGGTTTTTCTTGTGTTTAAACTATCAAAATAGGCAATTCTAAGCGTTTTTAGAGGGGTTTTAAGTATTCGTGGATTTTAGCTATTCACGGGGGGGTGCGGTACACATCCCCCGCGAATACAGGGGGTTTACTGTATGCTTAAAAACCAAACTAAGCAGTGACCTATGGCCCTTGATAGTAGAGGGAGAAAACTTCCTGACAGTCCTCAGGAAAAGCAAAAAATCGGCAATCTGGCTTATAGAGGTCTCAGATGATATGTTATTGTGGCTGCACCATCTTCTGAAAACTGTCCACTTGGACTGGTAGAGCCTGCTAGAAGATCGTCTGCACCTAGCAATAGCTTCTGCACCCTGCCTTGAAAATCCTTTCGCTCTGACGAGGCTCCTGACAGTCTGTAGCCTGTCAGGGCCAGAGTGGACAATCCATGGTGGAACCTGAAGAAGTGGGGTTGTCTGAGCAGTGACTGTTTTTGTGGAAGAAGCCTTGGAAGTCCACTAACAGTCACAGCAGATCCGGAAACCGTTCCTTCCTGGGTCAGAACGAAGTAACTAGGATCACTGAGACGTTCTGATGAGATGAGAACTTGTTGATCACCTCCCTGACCAACCCGAAAGGCGGAAACACATGTACAGTAAACCCCCCGTATTCATGGGGGATGCGTACCGCACTCCCCTGCGAATAGCTAAAATCCACGAATAATTAGAACCCCTCTAAAAACACTTAGAACTGTCTATTTTGATAAACACAAAAAAACCCTCAGAAAATATGCTTATACTTGAGTATTTTAATAGTTTTATCACAAAAAGTGTGTTTAGTCATGAAAATGATATGAAAATACAGTAATTAGTGAATATTTCTCAGTGAAAAACACCGTGAATGGGCGAATTTTCTGCAAATAATGGGTAGACACATTCCACAGAGAAATCTGCGAATACGTGAGTCCGCGAATACAGGGGGTTTACTGTACAACCAATCCATAAGCATGGTATCCGTCACCCATGGAAGAGGGTCCAAGACTGGGGAGCAAAAGAGAAGCAGACGGTGGTTCCTTGACATCGCGAAGAGGTCCACTGTTGGTTTGCCCCATAGCTTCCACAGATCGTTGCATACAAGGGAGTCCATGGTCCACTCGATTAGCAGGACTTGATTGCAATGGCTCAATTCGTCTGCTAGGACGTTCATTCTCCTCTGAACGAAGCGAGTGATAATCTTCACCTGGTTCTGCTCTGCTCAGAGAAGATCTTTCACTGTCTCGTAGAGGGTGAAGGAGTGGGTGCCCCCTTGTTTGCGGACATATGACAGAGCTGTGTTGCCTGCAGACACTGCTACTACCTTGCTGGAGACAAGCGGAGAGAAGGCCTGGAGGCCCAGGTGAATAGTCTTCAGCCCCTTGACATGGATGTGGAGAGTCCTCTGATCTACTGACCACATCCCTGAGACCTTTCGACTCCCTAAAAGCGTTCCCCAACCTAGATCTGAAGCGTGGAAATAAAAGTCTAGGTCGGGGTTCAGGGGCAGAAGGGACTTCCCTTCTCATCCCTGAGACCTTTCGACTCCCTAAAAGGGTTCCCCAACCTAGATCTGAAGCGTCGAAATAAAAGTCTAGGTCGGGGTTCAGGGGCAGAAGGGACTTCCCTTCTCGAAGTCTTTCTGTGGACAACCACCAACAAAGGTCCATCTTGATCTCTGAAAAGATGGGGAAGACAAAGGAGTCTGGCTGAGATTTCCTGCTCCAGTTCACTTTCAGGTAAAACTGAAGCAGCCTCATCTGAAGCCTGCCCAACTTCACAAATGGTTCCATGGAGGCCAAAGTCCCCAGCAGACTCATCCACTGAACCACTGAGAAAGTTCTGAGAGATAGGAACTCCCAGACAGTCTGGAGACAGGAGTCGATCCTTTTGGGGGAGAGAAAAACCCAAAAAGTCAACAAATCCAAAATCATCCCTAAATAGGGAATCTAAGTCAGAATTATTTGAGATTTCTGGAAGTTGATTAAAATGCCCAACTCCTGTGTCAGGCAAAGAGACTTCTTGAAGTCCTCCTCGCACTCCTCCTCCAAAGGAGAGCGGAGAAGTCAGTCTTCGAGATAGAGGCATATGTTTATGTCAAGAAGATGAAGCCATTTTCCAAGAGGTGCAAGAATCCGAGGGAACACTTGTGGGGCTGTGGACAGGCCAAAGCAAAAGGCTCGAAACTAGAGAACCTTGCCCTGAAAGACAAATCGCAGGAACTTTCTGAAGTCTGGATGTATAGGAACATGAAAATAAGCATCCTGCATATCCAGAGTGACCATCTAGTCGCCCTGATGGAGAGAGGACATGACTGATTGGTTGGTCTCCATGTGAAACTTGGCAATTCAGGGCGCTGACATCCAGAACCGGTCTCCAGCCCCCCGATGACTTGGCGACCATGAAGAGATGGTTGTAGAGCCTTTACGAGTTGTGATCCAATACCTCCTCTACTGCCCCTTTGCGAATAGGAACTCGACCTCCTGAGAAAGGGGAGAAAACTTCTCGGAGTCTGCCGAGTACGCTGTCAAGATGATCGGTGACTTGGATAAAGGAGGATTCTCTTTGAGAGGGATAGAATAGCCTTCCCTCAACATTTGGACTACCCAAGGTTCAACCCTCTTCGGCTCCATTCCTCCCAAAAGAGGTGCAGCCTGGCTCCTACTGGGGCGCAAAGGACTAGATTTTTATTTCTTGACGGCTGGTTTGAATGAAGATTTCTTGATAGATCTAAAGGAGGGACGCAGATTGGCCCAAGGTCTAGGGTGAAGCTAGATCTTCCTCCTCGAAAAGGCTGAGGTTGCAGAGGCGAGAAAGACTTGGTTGCGACTGTGAGAGCTTCTTTCGGGTGCTTAGTACAGGCAGTCCCCAGTTATTGGAGGGTTCGGTTATCAGCGATCCAGTTTTATGGCGCCTGTCTAGTGACGAAAATCAGCAATTTTCAGTGCCAATATGCACCAATTTCCACTTATCAGCCCTGATAATTGGGTATTCGTGCTGATACATACCAATAATTGCCGATTTTCGGTTATCGGCGCTGGTAATTGTCGATTTTCTCTTATCGTCATGTCGTAGGAACGGATCCCCTGCCGATAACTGGGAATTGCCTATAGAATGAGCCAGAAGATAGGTAGTGGATTTCTTCTGTAAGTCCAACAGAATTCCCTTAACTGTGTCTTGGGGGAAAAGATGGGATCTGTCCAAAGGAGAAAACTAGAAGCCCAACTTCTGCATTGTGGTAACCCCCTTTCATGACAAAGGAGCACCACAGCTCTTGTTTCTTCAAAATCCCCATTGAAAAAAAGGAGGCAAGCTCAAAAGAACCATCTCTGACTGCCTTGTCAGCACATGACAATACCCCCAATCAGTTAGAAGCAAAATCTTCTGCCAGAACTGGACAATCCTCGATTTTCCTTGTAAAGCCCCCACGGTCCAGTCGAGGAAGCTAAGAATTTCCAAAACTTTAAATCTTAGCTGAGGCGAACACAGAACAACGTGTTGCATCAACCAACCCGGAGAAGTCCCCTTGGGAGGAGGCAGAAACTCCCAAGGAGGGAGCTGCTCCTGTGGAACAAAAGTGATACCTCCTCTTGAGAAGCTTAAGAGGAGGGAAAGATATGGTAGCTTTACCTTGATCCCTCTTCATGGCCAGCCACTCATCTACTTCCTGAAGGACTTTCTTCGAGAAAGAGGAAAGAACCAACATTGGGAGGTAAGCGCTCTCAGATGTCTGTTTCATCTTGAGGAAGGTTGAGGCTGGAGAATCAGGAGGGGCAGGTTCGAAAAAATCTGGGCGATTAGTCAGGAAAAACCTCAGTAAGGAAGAATCAGCTCATGAAAGAGCAACATCTAGTTCAGCATCTTCATCATCAGAAGAGATGGGACAAAGACATGTCCTTACTCTTAGAGACTGCTGTTTGGTTCTTCAAAAACCCCATGAGCTCCTCCAGTTGAAGCTTAATCGGGGCTAAAGATGAATCCCCCTGAGCCAATGAAAGAGGAAGAGGCGCAGAACACTCCACAGCTGGCGCCAAGCGCCCAGATGTTGCCACCGAATGCTCCACAGCTGGCGCAGAGCGCCCAGATGTTGGCATCAAATGGTCAGGTGTGGAAGTCTGAAGAGTCAAAGCAGGCACCAAGCATTCCGAAGGAGAGGGGTGCTCAGAGGTGAGAAAGAGTTAGCAGCAGGTGGAAGGTGCTTACTCGGAGCATCTGAGCGCTTGGGAATCAAAACAGGGTGCTCCAGACATGAGCAGAAGCAGTGGCAGAAGGTGGAACAGCGAAACTACAGGAGGGCTGAGAGCTAACACTGGCCTCCTTGTGCCTCTTGGCAGGAGGCGGGGAGCTGTCCGCATTGGCAGAGTGCCTTTTCAAAGGCCAAGAAACAGAAGCACAGCGCCACTGTCACTTCGATTCACACTAGAAGAGACGCCTTTCCAGTGGCATTCTGTCGCAGCCTGGGAATGGGTAGCAGGCTCGACGGAGGGGAGGGACTGTCCTTGGGCAAATCCCACCAGCCCGGAGTGGGACAGGGACTTTTGTCTAGGAACACCGGTGGGACAGGCAGCCACCTCCTCAACATGCACAACACTGACACTTTGCACAACACTGACACTCGGAACCCTGGAAGATGCTTTCTCCACACAGGCTCTGAAAGAAGTACCTAACTCCATTACAGTGTTGGCCAAAAACTCAAATTTTTGGTTGAACCTCGATTCAAGACTGGCAATAGCGTCAAGATTATAAGCACGGAAACCTGGTAAAGGAGTATACGGTAAAGGAGTAAGAGTGCTTAGGATAGGAGATATAACAGGAATATGAGAAGAAACAGCGCTATCTTCTACCACACTAGGTAAAGGAACAGTCTCTAAACTAGCCCTACTTTTGGCTCTCAGGGCCACCTTCCTTTTCATATCTCTGTCAAGTTTGTCCAGATGGGGCTTCAAAACCTTCCACTTTTTATCATCCCAATCCTGACATTCTGGACAAGTAAGCTCTTTAGTGCATTCCTGGCCCCTACATTTGACACACTTAGTTTTGTAACCCTCAATGCAATAATGAATGCTTGAAGAGCTGGAGTCAGACATCTTGAAATAATGTTAGAAATAAAGTTAACCACAGCTAATGACATAACTTATCTTAAAGGCCACCACAAATAAGAGAATATTTCACCAAAATACAGGAACAAATATCCAAAAAGATGCAGCAATGACTGCACAAAACCACCAATGTTAGTCGGGAGCCAGCAGAAAAAGAATTGAAGCTCTCTGCTAAGTTGTACCTGTCAGTCCCGAATGTGGGCGGGGCCTTGCCACCTACACAAAAGATGGTATTGCCACTGCAAAATCTGAATTTTTCTTTTTTTTAGACTGCCGTGGTAGAAGCTAGTAGCTATATAATTACTTGGTAAGTCACTTATATAAAAATATAAACATCAAGGAAGACTACTGTACACACCAGTACACAAACTCAATTGGGGCAGGAAAGATTTTTGGGGTCTATATTATTTTTTGTATTCCTGTACTATGTGTTATCTCTGAAATTAGGAAAGATTTTTGGGGTCTATTTAATTTTTTGTATTCCTGTACTATGTGTTATCTCTGAAATTACTGCATTATGTGTTATCTCTGATATTACATCATGAATAGTACAGGACCCTGTAGTAAATACTTTTGTTCACTTCAAACCTAGCTGTCCAACTCCATCCACTACATACTGCTTTAAACTTTCATCTCTCACTGAAGAATAAATGTGACTGCAATTTTGTCAGACTTTATGGTAATGAGTTTTATCAAGGAATATCTTTAGTGGAAATTCTGTAATGCTTAAACTTACGTATCTCCCAGAAGAGGCTCAAAACAAATGTGCTGAACAATAAGACGGAAAATTTTCAAGGCAAACAACCTTGTTATTTCTATCTTTTCTATAAGTTTTGTGATCCATAGCTGCAGTTCAGGTTCATCTGCCTGTTCATTCAAGATTTCCATCATCATGGGAATAGTTCTTTCGTAGCAAGCACATAATCTGAAAATACAGAAGTAACATATAATGCACATCTACTAGAAGAATTCTGCATATATCACATTAATTAAAGTAACCAGTTAAATTCTTGTTATATCAATATGACTGAACATAAAGTAAAAAAAAAATATGCTAAAAGATCTTCACCTGAACCTCAAATCATTTTAGAATAGTGAAATTTCTAGTTCTAATCACCTATAACACAACTTTCAGTTTTTCTAAATCCTAGACTATTGTTTAAGTCACAGAAAGTGCAGAATATGGCTTTAAATACAAAACAGTGGCTCATCTAAGCTTCAATTTTCAGAAAGCTGGTACAAAATAAACCTTGTATAGTCTTGGAGTAATTTAGCGTGGGAACTAACCTTGACAATGCCTTAGTCATTAAATTTCTCCAGAGTAATATATTTCCATTTCAATATAATCCCATTCAATTCCACAAATTTATTTTTACCATACTTCTTTGGTTGTAATAGAGCTTATGGAATTTCTATTTACAGTTAGTCATAACTTTTCTAGCATTTTTTTAATATTTCATCCTTATTAGGCAAAAACAAATTTTCCACACATTCAACCATTTAGTCCAAACCTTTTATGAAAATTTTTTCATCACCATCTTACAAAATTAATACAATGCATTGAAAACTTATGATAAAATTTTACTAATTGCACCTCTTCAATACTTATACTAGATGACACTACCAAACTAGCAGGGAATGAAACCTTGGTTAAGATAGAGCAAGTAGGTATTTCCTCCACTCATTCACCTACCATCAGTTAACTACATTGTTACCATTTCCTCCACTTGCACATCGGTGCGGAGATATAAGCTAACTTTAACAGTAAGTAAGATTCATCCCAAACAAATAAATCTCTTATAAACCTACTTTGCATTTATGCCTCCATACAGTAAACCACCCATATTCGTGTTCTCACAATTCGAGGACTCACCTATTCGCGGATTTCTCTATGGAATGTATAGACACAATATTCGCCGAAAACTCACCCATTTGTGGTATTTTTCACTAAGAAATATTCACTAATTACTGTATTTTCATATTTTCATGACTAAATGCACTTTTTGTGATAAAACTATTAAAATACTCAGGTAAAAGCATTTTTTGAGGCTTTTTTGTGTTTGAACTATCAAAATAGGCAGCTCTAACTGTTTTTAGAGGGTTTTAAGTATTCAGGGATTTTAGCTATTCACAGGGGGGTGCGGTACGCATCCCCCATGAATACGGGGGGTTTACTGTATACACAAATCTTTTCATGCCTTAAGAGTCATTAGTTCATCTGGACTGGAACCCCCGAGGGAGAGGACCATTAGACTGTTCTACAGGGGCCACATGAACACTAGGTACAAGAAAGACAAGGCAGCCCTGAAGAACATCATCGGCGCCCATGTAAAACCTACCGGTGCAGACAAAAAAGTCGACCTTATGATCTACTATACAAGGATTGGAGACTGCCCATTACCTCATGAGGAACAGTCCCCTACCAAATATCATGCCCCGAGAATGGATGCTGCCATTCGTACTTCAGCATGACTATAACTTGACTCTCCAAAAGGATCGCCATTCACCTACACGAAGGGGTGGTATACCAACACTGCATGAGGGAACACAGCAGTGTCTCCAAACACCAGCAGATCATGAGGATCACAAATATCCTAGATGGTGACAATGACCATTGCCACCTCTGATATAAGAAGGCCCTCGCCATCCTCCGATGGGAACCGTCGCTAAACGTAAACAGAAGACCATTCTTCTCCCTTCCACCATCAGGAGAAAAGCAAGTTGACCTCTGGGATAGCAATTCAGCCACCTGCTACTTTAGGCAGCACGACCTATGACCAAAACTCCCAAGACCTAGCACCAACCAATCAGCAACTACGTCAGTCAGCCAGACTCTCCCAGATGAGTCATTCTGCTCCCAGCCAATAGGAGGAGGAACCCCCCTCCAACTTCGACAACCAATAAAATATTGCCAAAAATTTCTGTAAGCCTGCTTGGGGGTATAAATATGGCATAGATATTATCATTATTATTATTATTATTACTAAGTTTAAATGGAATCTTAAAAGATAATACATTGCTTTGAATTGAAATAGCAAACCTACAAGAAATTCAATGCCAAACAATAACTAGTAATACTGTACTGTACTTTAAATTATTATTATTATTATTAAGATAGTTTAACCAGACCAATGAGCTGACTATCAGCTCTCATAGGGCTGGCCCGAAGGATTAGGATGAAATACCAAGTCTAGGCCATAGGCCTAGAACTGGGACTAAATAGGTCATTCGCGTGATGATGAATGAATGAAAATGAAATTTAAAAGAAAAAACTGTATAATGAACATGCTTTTACAGTGAAACACACGTATACTATAAATACATTTGCTCGTTTCCATACATACAAAAAAAAATTAAAGATTAAAAAGAATAAAATAAAATTTCAAAAAAATTAAAAATCAAAATTCAGAATTACAATTTTTTTTTCCTTTTATTCATTAAACACCGTACAGGCTTCTGTATTTTCATTACTTACCTGGTTTTATATTTTGTCTATTAAGTTACACTTCTTCAAGAATGTTAAAACTGGGATGACTGAAAATGTATAAGATTCCGACAAAATTTACCCTATCAATTTATTTCCCAAGGTTGATACTTGCTGTTGGTTATATTTTGGACAGTCACACAACACGTTTGCCTGTTATCAACACTTTGCATTTTGGGCATTTGGGAGGAGGGCCATGTGGACTGCTCATCAAGTGTCCCAAGTGTCAAATGAGTATGGCCTATTCACAGACACGTCAGAATTACTTGTGTGCATCTCTCTCTGACATGATGAGCTCCATTTTCCAACATTGGATTTTATCTGTTTCAATTTATTATTTATAGGTTCCTCGTCCCATAGATTTTGCCATTTATTTACAATGATTCTTTTTATATCTCTTATGTAATCACTAATTGGGATTTTTACATTTGCTCTTGCCATGTGGACTGCTTCTTTAGCTGCCTTAGCAGCTTCTTCATTTCCTTTAATCCCTACATGGGCAGGGATCCAACATATTTCAATATTTTTTTCCATTATTATACAATTTGTGGAATTCATATTTAATTTCCTGTACAATATTACTTTTTGAGTAGTCACCTTGAATGGCTTCTATAGTGCTTCTTGAGTCGCTAATAATCACAAAATTATTGAATGATATTTGCTTTATAATTTTGATGGCTACTGTGATTGCACACAACTCTGCATTATTAGGCAAAGATAACCGATAAGACTTGTTCTGGGATATAGCTGCATATCCTACTCCATGTTGTGATTTAGACCCATCTGTATAAATTGCATAATGTGAACTTTTTTGTTTTATATGATCTATGGTTTTATTAATCATTTGTTCTGCGGGCTTTATGCGTGATGCTGTATATGGAAAAATCATCCATATACAGGTTACTTTTAATTCCGACTGGTAGCATGTTACTGTTATCATTAATTGCTAATGTAAACAGAGTACCAGATGAATAGCGAAATGCCATAATAATTCCTACACCAAAACCTGGAAGAGATCCTAGAAATGTGAACAATTATAGGCCAATCTCTTTAACAAGTTATCTATGCAAATTGTTGGAGAAAATGGTAAATGCATGACTTACATGGCACATATGGCAAAATAAAATTTTAACTCCTTCCCAGTTTGGCTCACAACGTAATTGATCTACATTAGATTCTCTATCTAATTTGGAAGACCACATGTAGAGGATTTGAAAGAAAGCAAATTACAGTAGCTGTCTTTTTTGGCATCCAAAAGGCACACGACACTCCATGGAGGTATGCAATACTAACATCATTACATACTAATAACATACGTGGCCATCTTCCTAAGTTTATTAAAAACTTTATGACTGATCACACTTTCCAGGAAAGAATAGATAATGTTTATTCCAAGACATTTCCACTTGAAAACAGAGTTCCAAAAGGGAGTGTCCTTAGTGGTACTCTGTTTGCATTAGCAAGTAATGATATCAGTAACATGGTACAGGTCAGAATTAAAAGTAACCTGTATATGGATGATTTTTCCATATATTATGCAGCATCACGCATAAAGCATGCAGAACGAATGATTAATAAAACCATAATAAAAATCAATGAATGGACCTCATCTTTAGGCTTTAGATTTTCCATACAAAAAACTCAAGCTGTCATGTTTTATAAAAATAAAAATTGGAAAAAAGGTGAAAAAATAGAACTGAAAATCAGAAACCATAATACAGTACAGTATATTGATAAGCCAAACTGCAAAATTTTTAAGATTAATATCTGATGCACACCTGAATTGGAAAGCCCATATAACTTATATAAAATCAAAATGCAAAAGGGTGCTAAGTTGTGGTTTTAATTTGACTTTCGTTAACTATTACATCTTTACTATCTTAATTTAATTTTTCCATTTTGATTTTTTTTAGAATATCTACAACACTGATATATTTTTCTTTGTAATATTCTAAATGTTCAATATACATACAACCTTCTTCATGAGCTTTGATGTTTGTTTTTTCCTTATTCCTATACCTCATGAAATTTCTTATGGTGTTGGTTAGGCTTTCTTTAGTTATAGTTTTATTTTTGTGGCACATTGCTAAAAGCATTTACTACAACCACATGTATCTTGATGTTCATTAGTTTGTTGTTCCTTCTTGGTTTTTCTTGTGGTACCTATAATTGGTGATGGGTGAATTTCTTTGCTTTCATTGTAGTTATCTATGTTTTGGTTTTCCATTTCATCTGAATTTTGTGATTCTGCTCCTAGAAGTATTATTGTTACTATATGGGAGACAGTGGAATGTTTGATTTAGTGTTCTGTTTCTGAACTTTAGCTTCCGGTGAGATTGGTGGGTTATTTATCTTTTTACAGCTTTGTTTGGTGGAATTAGGTGGGGTCTTATCTTAGTGCCTCTTCCAAGTTGTGTTATCCGTTTTGTCACATTCTTGTGATTCAAATTCTTCGTCTTTCTCTATGTCAATATTCATATCTATTTCTGTTGAGGAGGTAAATCTATTGCCCACTGTGATAATGTCATTGTTGTATGAAATCTCCATAGAAGAGTTCTTTTGATCATGTATTTTTTTTAGCGATACTTCTTTATTTTTATTGTCATTCACTTCAGTTTGGGTATTGTTTGATTTTGAAGTACTGTATCTGCATACCTAAATTTCTTAGCTGGGTCATTCAATCCTCTCACTTTCAGTTCTAACTTTGCTTCCCTGATCAACATTCCAGTTCATTCTTGTAGTAATTTAAGTTCAGTATTGTAAATATAGAACATACGTTTTATATTGAGCATGATGTTCTAGGCCACAATTTATGCATTTTGGTTGGCCAAAGTCCCAGCGTGTTTTATGTTCTTGTCAACTGCAATAGGCATATCTGGGAAAATTTCTGCATTTAATGGCTGTTTGGCCATATTTACAACAGTTCTTGCATTGGATGGGTTTGGGAACATAAGGTCTTAGCTCCCTGTTTAATCCCAGTATTTTAATTTTCAAGGGCAAGGTTTGGCCACTGAACTTTATTTTTGCTATTTTGATAGATTTATTTTTGTCTTTCCTGCTTGGGACCTCACATATTTCGCAGTCTTCAACACTATTGTATCTTTTTTTTGATGAATCTAGAAAAACTGATTTGTTTTGGATTTCTTCTTCTAGATTTGGTGATATTACTGTGCCTTGTACACTATTCATGGTATCATGCCTTGTAACGCTTATATTTATGTTCTCTATATTTTTAATGTTTTGATAATTTTCTGACTGGATTCTAGTTGTTGTTTCAACCAACCATTCCCCTTTTTTAATTTGTCTTCTGCTCATCTCTTGTGATGGGCATCGGTTCAACAGGTAATTTTCCAATTTTAATAATATATCTTTGTCAGCTTGTAAATTCAAAAACCTGGACCAGTTTGATTCTCCAAAGAGGGAATCAAGGTGAACCAAGGTTGAGTCATGTCTATATTGTCTTTTATATTTATTCTTTTAGGCTCCAAAGGCCCCATAGTTGAAAAGTTTGAACTATTTTTTGTTCCTTTTTTTGATGGGGACACAGGCACAGAAACATCTGGTTCAAAGGAGAATGGTTCTATTGTAACAATACCAGGTCCTTTTTTCACAGGGATATTCTTTTTCTCGCATGGGTCATCAACATTTGGAGAATTTTCAATCTCCAAAGTGGGTCCAAAGGTCGTCATCTGTGCCAAAACAGTATCATCAAAGGGCCCAGGGGTACTCGACTCTATTCTTACTATTCATAAAGATCGAATAGAAAAAAATAATAAACCTGAAAACTTTAAAAAGTTATCATTAACCTTTCATGTTATTCTTCCACTAATGGCACAAGTGATAGCCAACTCACAAATGCCCACTCCCTACCATACCCCACAGGCGCTGGCACAATACGATTAGAGTGGCCCAAGTGTAAGCCAAACCTGCTTGCTAGGACCGAGAATATTACAAAAATACAATCATCCCCACCCTAATTGTATTATGGGCAAACCAGATAGAATGCCGAGAGTCATCCCAGAGCCAGACACCCCCTGGAATCCATGGCCCAGCCCCGCAGAATAGTTCCGCCCTTAAGATATCAATCAGATGTCTCTAAGGTCCAAACATTATCGGGTAGTTGATGATCCTACCACAGTTCTCACTTAGTCCTAAACACGGCGAAAGGGCATTTGGCCGACAACAGACAGAGCTTAGGATATAAAGCCCTAAAAGTGTAGGATATAAACCCAGTCCTAGCTATGATGTCTTTTCCTATTTAACAGGCCCGATAAATTTTAGCAAAAGTGGAAAATTCCACAAAATTAGTCCAAAGAAATGTGTAATAATATATAAGACTCTTGGACTCAAACCCGGGAACAAATTCCTGGGGGTTTAAGGGCCCCCCTCACCACGTCAAGGTGGTCCCACATCAAGGGGGACTACTTATAAAAAAAAAAAAAATTGCATTTCATAATACATCTTAAAAATGTATGCACATCAAGATACCAATTCCTTGAAAAACATACTTAAAAGTAAACACTGTAGTGAGGACATAAATTACCTTATTTCAAAAGATGCTTCATGAAAATATTTACAAGCTGGGGAATGACACATGAGGAACATTTTTATCGACATTAAAGTATCACTGAGGAATAGGACTATGTTATGGACATCTTCGATAGACAACTGCCTATTTGAGCTGCTCAAAGCAACAGGCAACATATTTTCTGCTACTCCTAATTTATCTTCAATATTATCAAATGCCTGAAAGTAAAAAAAAAAAAAATGATTACCATCTAATACAGATACTAACAAACAATACTGTATGATGTATATATCAGAGTACCCAATTTTTACATGAATTAAAACTTTAACACTTAAACCACAGAATTATAATTTCAAAAGTATCTTTTTACTAAATGTACCCTGACATGACAAAGTTCTCTAAGTTGAGTGGTAAAGGTCCAAAAGTAAATATAAGCACATTCACTTACTAAAGTTACTGTGGGTATGGTTTCCGCGAGATCTGTATAATATTTTGCTTGGCACGTAAATATGTTTCCAACCATCTTGGAAATCATCGCTTGGTTTGTATGACCATACAAGACACAGATATCAAATATCTTGCATATATCAAAAATGAAGTTTTCATATATTATATCACCAAAAACTGACGGAGTAATATGGTTTTCCTGAAACAGATAAAATTAGAATTTAAAACTAGTTGTCAGCATCAATGATAACACAAACTCTCCTCCTCAACTCACAAGCAACATTCAATGCATTTATGAATGACATAATTTTGCACTAAAATATTGTAAAAATTCTGAGAATTATAAAAACCAACTTCACATGCAAATATAGGAGGGAATAACTAACAAGAGAAATATCTTGTATTTTTATAATTATTTCATATAAACCCACTGCAATAATATGTCTTTTGTCATTTCGAGTTTCAGCATATTCAACTTTACACAATTTTTTTTTTAACGGGGAAAAAATCAAATTCAACAGAAATCCCTTCAGCACAATCAAGTTTTCTGTACAGTGTATAATGCTGTATGAGCCACGGCCCATGAAACTTCCAGCCATGGCCGAGTGGTGGCCTGTCCCATGGCGTTGCCAGAAGCACGATCATGCTTAACTTTAACCTTAAATAAAATCAAAACTACTGAGGCTAGAGGCCTGCAACATGGTATGTTTGATGATTGGAAGGTGGATGATCAACATACCAATTTGCAGCCCTCTAGCCTCTGTAGTTTTTAAGATCGGCAGGTGGACAGAAAATGTGAGGACAGAAAAGTGCAGACTGACAGACAAAGCCATCTTAAATCTTAACAGTTTTCTTTTACAGAAAACAAAAAAACATTGTCAAAATAAATAAAATATAACTTTTCAGTAATATAGTACACAATACAACCATACACAAGCTTAAAAGTATAAAAAAAAGTCTTTATACATGACATTCAGCTGTAATTGTACTAGTGTTTGGATGCATGACAGCACTTACTCTTGGAAGAATATTCAATTGCATGCTTGTGTACATGATATGCAATGTCTCGCTGGAAATAAATTGGTGCCTTTAATATCTGTCTCATGGCTTCGAAGAAATTCCTCATCAACTCATGAACCAAACCCTCTAGGAAAAGATCAGAAGCCACAGGCCAAGATAAGGAGAATGCAATGATCAGCTAAAGAAAGTCAACAGGTTTAAATGCCACATCCCCTGCAGAAATAAGCATTTCTCAAGTCTAGAGATGCAAGGAAGACCCCCTTGCATACTGACCTTCTGATGGGTTCCATTATCTCCATCTACAAGAAAATCAGATGAAGAAACTTGTTAACCATTTCGATTACCGATGAATAATATAGACGACATCTAAATTTCAGTCCTTTACACATTTATGACATAAGCAAATGTCAAAAACGTAATAAAAAAAATACATTTCTTCATGCTAAGCAAGAGTAATTTGTTTCTACATTAAAATGGTGAAGAAAGATGACGAGACATTCCTTGGCTGCTTTTACCTGTATGTGGAAGGTGCATCCCATTGATTTTCCAAGCATGGCTTGAAGGAATTGCACAAATCTGCAGCCAAGATGAGGGTCATTTTTGCTGAGTGTTCCCTATATTTTGTTATACATATTTTGTTATACATATGTAACACGCTTTGTCATTCATTTTGGAACTGCTTGTCATTCATTTTTTCATATTTTTCTTTGTATAATCACAGCTTTTGCATTACAATAACTATGTAATTTATCTAGGCATGCTACGGATAATACGCTAAGACTTTATTGCAAATAGTATTTTTTGGGCAAATGTTTTTTTTGGGGGACGTTCACAATTTTCCCATATCTCGTAAACTCTACTCATTATTTCACCTACGTTAAGTTATTTTAGGGGCTTATGTGCTACGGATAATAAACTAAGACTTTATTGCAAATAGTATTTTTTGGGCCAATGTTTTTTGGGGGACATTCCCAATTTTCCCATATCTTGTAAACTCTACTCATTATTTCACCTACGTTAAGTTATTTTAGGGGCTTTTTTATGCCATTATATACAGCAATCATTCAGCTGCAAAATGACACAAAACTGAGCAGTCTACCTTGAAATTTTCAGAGCTACATGTCTTTGAACAAAGAAAGTATGGAGTTTTTGCTCATATTACGTCGGTGACTGCCAATTTTCTCAAGGTAAATGTGACACCAAACTGTCATTCATTTTTTGTATTTTCCTTTCATAGTTTTTTTGGAAATTTTTTTTTATGAGGAACGTGCAAAATTTTGTTGTGTTTTGTAATTTATACTCATTATTTCACCTACATTAAGCAATCATTAAGTTGCAAAATGAAACAAAATTGAGCAGTCTTTGAACAGAAAAAGTTATAAACATTTACATATATTTTTACGCCCACTGCACGAGTCGCTATCACTTCCCTCAGACATAATTGTTTGTAAGGGTTGGGATGACTGAGGTCTATAATCAGTTGTGTAACACCTAGCTTTAGCATTATCTCTCTGATACAGTAGCTCTCTTCTGTGGCACAGAGGCCTGGCACTTATCTGTTCTGGATTGGAGGACTCCAAAGTGACAGATTGTCTTAGCAGTGGTGGACCTTTGTCAACTGCAGAAGTTAACCTTGAGGACCTAGGGTTCCAACCTCATATCTTGCCCCCTAAAACCTTTGAGGAAAGGCCATGACCAGAGGAGGGACTGGTGGGGACAGCCAGCCTTCATCTCATTCCATGGCCTCAGCCTGTTGACTTGTGGTTGAAGTGACCTCGGCTGCATAAAACAAAGGGTGCCTAGGAACTCTGAGGTTGAAGAGCAGCTCAATAATGATGGCAAGATTAGGGGAAACCTCTCTGGCTTAAGTAAGAAAACTGAAGATACTGCAGAGTGAAGGGTCTCTTGCACTTACTAGAGGAAGTTCAAAGTCAGTGCAGAGACTGCTGACTAGCAGCATACAAGAATAAAAGGCTGATGAGGACAAATTAACCCAAGCTGAAAATAGCAGGCCGGGTAAGAGTGGAGGTCCTTATATACCACATAACCTTGCTTCATCACCACACTTACCAGCAGGGATATAGCATGCCAGATGTGAAGAACACAAGATATCTTTCACAATTGATCCCTGATCCTTTTTTCCCTGCCAAAGAACAACCAGATTTTCTGAAAAGCAGCACCAATATGCAGCAGATATGCCTCTATGTCAAACTTCTCAGCTCCCAAGGCCCTTTATTCCTCAAACCATTAGACTGTGGAACAGTCAGAGGTCTTTTATCCCTCACACCACTCGACTGTGGAACAGTCTCCCTCAGGATGTTGTGCAATTGGAACATCAAAAGTTCGAGCTAAGATGCAATACATTACTACCCTAAAACAATTCTCCTTGCATTTTACCTACAATTTTATCAATTTCTTTATTAATTTGTTAATTTTTTTTCTAATAACTGATTTCTTTCTGCATTTCCCATTACCCTCTGTTCCTTCAGATGAATGAACACCATATTCCTTGGAAGCTTGAATTTCAAATCAATGGCACCTGTGGGCTTGTTCCATATAAATAGGGTTCATCTTTTGATTGGAGTTCACAACACTAGATCAAAATGGAAGCAATTATGGTGTCAGCATCTTAAGTAAAACATGGCACCTTAGCTTGAAATTAGAACCCTTTCATTTGATAAAACTGTCAAAGGCTATGATATGCACTTCTTACCCTCCACATTCTTGGCTCCCAGAGGAGGTATTAAGGACAGGGAAACCTCATCCAAAGAGACTCAAGTCTGGACTGCAAGGGGGATGCCACAGTCCTATAACAAAGAACTGGAGGAGACATCCTGGAGGTCCTGCCCATATGATGCTTAAAAGTTCTTTTCTAGGCATAGAGAAACCACTGATCAACAAACCAGTTAACACATCCTGAACACAACTGTGGAGAACACTGTTGCCCTTGGCACAAAGGCAGTGTTAAATGAGAACTTTTGAACATAGACATGAATGAGCTGCACACACACCCACATAATGTCCTGCGGCATAATGAAAACAACAGTACTTCCCAAAATACATACAATGGAAAATGGTTTCAAATAACAAATGCACTAAAAAATTATATAACAGAGTATGGGGATTTAATTATAACATTAACCCTTAAACGCCGACTGGACGTATCATACGTCGACTAAAATTGTCTGTTGGGTGCCGAGTGGACGTACCGTACGTCGACTACAAAAAATTTCAACCTTCGGTCAACTTTGACTCAACCGAAATGGTCGAAAAACGCAATTGTAAGCTAAAACTCTTACATTCTAGTAATATTCAATCATTTACCTTCATTTTGCAACAAATTGGAAGTCTCTAGCACAATATTTCGATTTATGGTGAATTTTTGAAAAAAACTTTTTCCTTACGCCTGCTGGTAACTTTCGGCCGAAAATTTCAGAAATTCTTTCGTCATTTTGTCGTAAGTTTTGCACTGTTTTATATTAGCCATTACACAAAGTTTTATATATGAAAATGTGCGCAATTTCATGTAAAATACAGCAACATACAACCCATGGTTGTAGCTTTTATCAGTTTGGAAATATTTTCATATAAACCATGATAACTGCCAAAATTTCAACCTTCTGTCAACTTTGACTCGACCGAAATGGTAAAAAAACGCAATTGTAAGCTAAAACACTTACATTCTAGTAATATTCAATCATTTACCTTCATTTTGCAACAAATTGGAAGTCTCTAGCACAATATTTCGATTTATGGTGAATTTCTGAAAAAAACTTTTTCCTTACGTCCGTGCCAGAAATTCTTTCGTCACGTTGTCGTAATGTCTGCACCGTTTTATATTAGTCGTTACATAAAGTTTTATACATGAAAATGTGCGCAATTTCATGTAGAATACAACAGAAAATAACTCATGGTTGTAGCTTTTATCAGTTTTGAAATATTTTCATATAAATCATGATAACTGCCAAAATTTCAACCTTCGGTCAACTTTAACTCGACCAAAATGGTAAAAAACGCAATTATAAGCTAAAACTCTTACATTCTAGTAATATTCAATCATTTACCTTCATTTTGCAACAAACTGGAAGTCTCTAGCACAATATTTCGATTTATGGTGAATTTCTGAAAAAAAAAAAACTTTTTCCTTACGTCTGCGCACAGTAACTCGGCCGAACATCTCAAATTCTTTCGTCACGTTGTCATAATGTTTGCATCGTTTTACATTAGTCGTTACATAAAGTTTTATATATGAAAATGTGCGCAATTTCATGTAGAATACAACAGAAAATAGCTCATGGTTGTAGCTTTTATCAGTTTTGAAATATTTTCACATAAATCACGATAACTGCCAAAATTTCAACCTTCGGTCAACTTTAACTCGACCAAAATGGTCAAAAAACGCAATTGTAAGCTAAAACTCTTACATTCTAGTAATATTCAGTCATGTACCTTCATTTTGCAACAAATTGGAAGTCTCTAGCACAATATTTCGAATTATGGTGAATTTTTGAAAAAACTTTTCCCTTACGTCCACGCTCGGTAACTCTGCCAAACATCTCAGAAATTCTTTCATCACTTTGTCGTAATGTTTGCACCAGTTTATATTAGTCGTTACATAAAGTTTTATATATGGAAATGTGCGCAATTGCATGTAGAATACAACAGAAAATAACTCATGGTTGTAGCTTTTATCAGTTTTGAAATATTTTCATATAAATCACGATAAATAGAACAAATTCGACTTTCGGTCAACTTTAACTCGACCAAAATGGTCGAAAACTGCAATTGTAAGCTAAAACACTTACACTCTAGTAATAATCAATCAATTAGCTTCATTTTGCAACAAACAGGAAGTCTCTAGCACAATATTTCGATTTATGATGAATTTTTTAAAAAACTTTTTTACGTCCGCGCGTTACGAATTAATGCATCATTTTGTGATAATATTTTCTCTGTGTTGCTTTGATTGTTTTACAATTTGTTATATACCAAAATCATTGCAATTTAGTGTACAATACAAAGAAAAAAAAATAACTCGTTAGCTTTAACGTTTAGCTCACAGCGATTTGTATACAATTATATAAGAAATTTTTTTTTGCACTGTCATATATTTCAATATTTATATATGATGATATTTTTTTTCATTTCTGATGGTTGCATACTAAACTTCAGGCAATGACAAAAAAAATGAGCCAAAAATGAACTCTTAATCTTAAAAACTAAGCGTGCTGTGATTTTTTTCCACTTCGGCGCTAACTCCTGAACGCCGCTGGCATACGACAGACACTTTTGTAAGTAGAGGCTCAGCGTTAGAGGATTAATATTCCATCTTTCTGCCATCCTCCTTATGTTTTCACTTTGAAATTCTCCCCTGTTGTCTGATAATATTTTAGAAGGTGCTCCAAATAAAGCAAACCATCCGTCAAAAAGTGTCTTTATAATAGTTTCTGGTTTCTTGTCTTTTATCCAAAAAGCCTGACAATACCTCGTTGCCATATTTAGCATTACCAATAACCTTCTCTCTTCTCTCTCTCCCACATCCATTGCTACAACTTTATTAAATGTTTTTCTCCAAGAAAATCACACTACTGGTTTAGCTGGGTTTCTTTTGTATCTTTTACATACCTCACAACTTGCAATTAAGTCTGTAGTAACTTTTTTATTACCTCTTTTTCTTTCTCTCTCAAACCATCACTCCACTGTGCTTCTTCTGTTAACTTCCATATTTTATCTCCACTTCCGTTACCAAACTGTAGATGTAACTTCATCATTGCACCTTTAATTTCCCTTAGACTCTTTCCCTTCCATCCGTCCAGTAACAATTCTTCTATCTTCCTCCTCAAAATTGGTATTCGTAAGTGGGCCTGTTTGTCTTCTCTTAACTTTACCTTCATTTCACCTACAACTTCTATCTTAACATAATTCTCTTGTAAATTTATAGTTATACCCATTTTACTCATGGTTTTCTTAACTATTAACCATGGTAGATCACCCTGCAAAATTTCTGTCTTCAAATAAAACTTTTCGTTTTTCAATATCACTGGTACAGTACTTCCATTACTCCTTTCGACTTGTATGATGACTCACCAAAATTAAATACTTTATTAGACTCTTTCTTAGTATCTTTCAATCTCCCCAACTCAACCTGATTCAAACCCACGAAAATGCGTGCAAGTCACAATCCCCTCAAACTATTGATTTACATCCTGTGTCTAAAATTGCATTACCCTCTTCCCAAGGTTCTTCCTCTATTTTACTAACTTCTCCTATATAAACTTTTTCTTCTTCTTGTTCAGTTTCTGATTTCTTCTTATTTTGAAAAATCTGAGGACATTCTCTAGCCCAGTGCCATACCGATTTGCATATTGCACATAATGTTACTTTCCCTTCCCTTCCACCTCTACCTCGATTACACTTCCCCGATATCTTTAATTTTCCCTCCCTTTCCCAAAATTCGCATAGCCTTCTAATCCCAACCATTCCCCATCCTCTTCATTCCCTAATCCCTCAAATATTCTTTTCGTTATCTGTGACTGTTTTATATTCCAACTTTCCTTGACCACAAGCTGCTAATACCATTTGTTTTTTATTTTCTGTTAGATTTGCTTGTTCTAGTACATGAAACCTTTTGCTTCCCCTTCAAGCATGCTTTTCTCTATCACTCTACTACACTCTGACTCTGCCTTTTAATACCTAATTATAAAATCTCTCATCTTTCCACTAGATTCTCTATTTTAAAATAATTTTCATTTTACTGTAATTTTCCAATAACGTATCTTTTAGATACACTTCATCTAGTTTGGACAGGATTATCTTTGAACCCTCTTTATCCTTAAGTTCACCTCTATCTATTCCTTCTGTTACTTCTAAAGCTTTTTCTTTGAAGCTCATTCTTATCTCTATTCCCCGATGTTTCACTTCTCCACACACCACCAGCCAACCTTCAATTTGTCCTCTCCATCCTTTATAATCGCCCTGTGTCCCGCTAAATCTCATATAGTCTCTTCTCCATTTCATCTCCAAAAGTTTACCATCAGATATATCCATTTTTAACCAACCACGCTCTGCTACCACTTGAAAGTTTTTCTAGCCTAACCCGTCCAAAAATTATACAATTATGCAATCCACCCACCTGTTCACATTGTTCTTCTTTTATAATATAATCCAGCTTTCGACTACAAAACACCACAAAACAGACTTACAACCCAAAATTAACAACCTAACCATCAAAGAGCTCTCTCTACCGCACCACAGTCTTTTCAACACTCCCACCTGCATTTGTTTTCATTTTGCTCCTTCCCGCCATTTGTTGTCCTACGACGTCACTTCCTATAACGTCATACCACAAACAGATACTTTTTAACCATAAAGAATGCTCTGCTATAAAAACATTTTATAAAATTAAACATGTGCTTTTTATACATTTTGTAATGCCCATACCTTTCACTAATGCAGAAAATAAAAATAAAATAATAATGATTAAACTTCTACACTAACATACACCCTAATCAATAGCGAAACTGGCAAGCAAACTGAAGGACAAAATGAAATTAATTACAAATAATGACATTAGATACTTAAAAAATATTTCAGATACTTGAAGTAATCCCATGAATGCATTAAAGGAATCAGAGCCCCCAAAAGATAAGATGAGCTAACAATCCCCTACCAGTCAAAAAAAGAAAACTGCCTTCTAAACAAAGTAACTTGATTCACTGTAATGATACAGCAGTGGCTTGAGATGCAAAGGAAAAACAAAATTCAGTAAAACAGCATAAATTCAATAAACACCATACAACACTTCAGAGTGTAACAATCATAATATAAAACACAAATGACAATGAATGGCACATCCACCAAAAAAAAAAAAAAAAAAAAAGATATTAACCCTGGAAGAGCTTCCTAAAACACATCTGCAATCAAATGAATCTGCACAGAAGATCTTGTGAGAAGGTTTGGGTATGGGGAATAAGGCCTGTCTTTCAGCTGATATGACTGGTGAACTGTTTGCATGGAATATGGCCATCTATAATTAAAGGGTTAGTATGAAAAACATATTTTACTATAAAAACATTGTGTTACTATCTAATATGTATTCAAATTATAATTTCACAGCACCCTACTTACCCTAGATTCTTTATATGTAGCCATCCGAATAAAAACTAACATCACATGTCGGTGTATAGATTCTTCAAAGGTTGCTGAAAATTCCCTAGTTGAGATACCCGCATTATCTAATGAACCATGAAGGCTTCTTCTTGCATTTACTAAATATGAATCAAGGCAAGTATGTACACCAGGATCATAGACCACTTTTGACCAAAATCTGTAAAGTACATAAAGCATATACTGTACATACAAACTGATGTGTAATCACAAGGCACAAACATAATAAACTTTGAGATACAACAGCCAATGAACATTGAAATACCAAATTCTCATAAACAATTTTTTTAAGAACAAAACTCATTTTTTTTTTTTTGGTACAGTCTGACCTATTTAATCCAGCAACCCTGGGACCAGGCCACTTGTGGACCACAGAAAATGTCAGAGGACAAAAATCACCCCTGAAGAAACCCCTATGTAAACAATCTTATGAGCTCATTCCACATATATATTGCTGTTATCAAAAGCAGAACAAAGCTTATGAATAATTACTGTCATTTGTTAGGTTTAGTTCCTAATGAAAGTTTTGGCCTCCTCCACAAGCATATCCCCAGAAATGCTTACACCTTCACTACATCGAAGCTTAAACCACTTTATAAGCTGTCAAATTCTGGTCCCCTGGCACCTTTCCATGATACTCAGCACTTCAAACTTCTTTTTGCTTGGTCGTATCAAACGACTTGATGAGATCAGAAAGGTCCTTATTTGAGGAGATATCTAAACCTCTATGTCTGAAAACAGAGCTCAACATTGTTTTGCAGCCTTTAATGGTTGAGGTGGACTGGTAGACTTCAAATATAGAAGATTTCCGCCACAGACGTCTTAGAAGACGAGATGTTGTTTCTCCTGCACCAGTCACGGAAGACTGCCCACTTGGTATGGTAAACTTTGCTCGAGGAAAGTCGTCTACAAGGAGCAATAGCATCTGCAACTGCGTTTGAAAATCCTTTCACTCACACCAATCTGAAGACAGTCTGAATGCGGTCAGAGCCAGAGTGGACAGTCCTTGATGTAACCTTCTGAAATGTGGTTGTCTGAGCAGACTGGGTTTTTGAGGTAATAGTCTTGGAAAATCTACAAGAAGCTCCAGCAAGTCCAGGAACCATTCTCGGGCTGGCCAGAATGGGACTACTAACATCATCTTTACATTCTGATGATTTCAGAACTTGTTTAACACTTCTCTCACCATCCTGAATGGGGGAAATGCGTAAAGATCCATGTTCAACCAATCCAGAAGCATCGCATCTGTCACCCAAGCTTGTGGATCTGGTGCTGGCGAACAATACAGGGGAAGACAATGATTTTTTTGCGTTTGCAAACAGATCTAGAATCGGTCTTCCCCACAGCTTCCACAATTCTATGCAAACTAGAGGGTCTAGAGTCCACTCCGTGGGAAAAACTTGTTTTCGATGGCTGAGTTCGTCTGCTAAAACGTTGCATTTCCCTTCAATGAATCTGGTTAGGATCTGGGTTCAATTCTGATCAGCCCAAATGAGAAGGACTCTTGCTGCTTGGCAAAGGGAGAAAGAATGAGTTCCCCCTTGTTTTCTTATATAAGATAGAGCCGCGGTGTTGTCCGAATGGACGGACACTGTCTTCCCGGACACCTCCTATGCAAACGCTTGCAATCCCCAGTGAATTGCCGCCAATTCCTTCACGTTGGTGTGCCACTTCATCTGTTCTGAAGTCCACAGGCCTGAAACTTCTTTGTCTCCCAAGAGGGATCCCCAACCTAGGTCTGACGTGTCTGAATAAAACACTAGGTTGGGGTTCAGAGGGACAAGCGACTTCCCTTGAAAGAGCATGTCTCTTGAATTCCACCAGGCCAGATCTTTTATTTCCTTCGTTATTGGAAAAACGAAAGAATCAGGGTGTTTCCTCCTGTTTCAGTTGACTTTCAGAAAGAAATGTAGGTTTCTCATATGAGGCCTTCCTAGGGACATGAACTGCTCCATGGACAAGAGTCCCGAACAGGCTCATCCAGCTGTTCGCAGAACAGGACTGAAGGGCAAGAAATTTGTTTATCTTCTGAAGGCAGGAGTTTATCCTTTGGGGGAGGGAAAAACTTGAAAACTCCATGAGTTTATCCTCATCCCCACACAAGCTACCTCCAGAGAAGGAGTCAGTTGAGATTTTTGGAAATTAAACAAGAGGCCCAAATCCTGGGTGAGAAGAAAGGTCTTGTGAAGCTCCTCTGCACATTTTTCCTTCGACTGGGAGCGAATAAGCCAATCATCGAGATACAACAAAATGTTGACTCCCATCATGATGTAACCATTTTGCCATTGGGGCAAGAACACGCGTGAATACTTGTGGGGCTGTCGACAAACCAAAGCAAAGGTCTCTGAACTGGTACACTTTGCGCTGGAACACAAACCTTAAAATTTCCTCAAATCCTGACAAATTGGGACATGGACGTAGGCGTTTTTCATGTCTATCGCGATCATCCAATCTTCCAGACAAGTGGATGCAAGGATGGACTGGGACGTCTCCATCTTGAACTTGGTTTTCTGTACATACAAGTTCAGGGCACTTACATCCAGGACTGGCCTCCAGCACCCCGATGCTTTGGGGGCTACAAACAGTCAATTGTAGAACCCAGGAGATGAGGTGTCCTCCACTAGCTCGACTGCTTCTTTTCTGAGGAGAGCTGTCACTTCTTGGGAGAGGGCTCAAAACTTCTAGGAGTTTGACGAGTAGGTCTTCAATAAAACAGGCTTGTTGCTCAAGGGGGGGTTTTTTCCAGAAACGGGATCGAGTAGCCTTCTCTTAGAACTTGGACAATCCAACTCTCCACTCCTCTTGCTTCCCAAAGCTCCTAAAAGTGTAGGAGTCTTGCCCCAACAGGTGTGCAGAGGACTAGATCCTCACTTATGTGCAGGTGGTTTGCAGCAGGACCTCTTGATAGTTCTGGTGATAGGGGCATTTCCGCGAGGTCTGGGGAAGCCTCTTTGTGTGCCTCTACCGCGAAAGGGCTGGGGTTGGACAAGAGAAACTGTCCTGGGGGAAAGGCCGGAGACTCTCTAGGCGTCTGGTTGATTGTGTGAGGAGGTCCTGTGCAGTCACAATCTGCAGCTCAGTCAATTGAGGGAAAAGGTGCTTCTTGTCCAGAGGCGAGAAAAGGAATGTGGACTTCTGGGAGGGAGAAACTCCCTTTGTGGTGTATGAACACCAAAGCTCCCTTTTCTTGAGGATACCCATTGCAGAAAGGAAGGATAATTCAAAAGAGCCATCTCTAATACCCTTACCCAGGCAAGAGATGACTCCCAAAAAATCTGAAGGGAAGTCTTCAGGGATATGAGGGCACTCCTTCACTTTACGAGCAAGAGCTCCTACTGCCCAGTCAAGAAAGCTGAGCACTTCAAAGACTTTGAATAAATGCTTGATCACATGGTCCAATTCTGAGGACGAGAACAAAATCTTGACTGCACTGAATGCCAACCATCTGGAGGAGTCAACTAAACGGGAGAAGTCTCCCTGGGAGGAGGCAGGCATTCCCGTGGAAGGAGCCTCTCCAGTTGCATACGACAGTATAGACGGAGGGCAAGAAAAGGAGGCTCTTCCCTGCTCCCTCTTGCTTGAGAGCCAGTTCTTTACCTCAGGGAGAGCCTTCTTAGATGAAGAGGACAGTACCATTTTAGGCAGTCTTGAAGAAGGCATCTGGTTATCCAGCATGTATGTCGAAGCCGGAGATGCCGGCTGCAGGAGAGAAGTGATCAGGAAAAGTCACCAGCAGAAAATTGAGTAAAGAGGCGTACGCCGACGGAGGGGGAAACAGGGTCCGCTACTTCCTCTTCCTCTGCATAGATTGGCGACAGATCCGCAACGGGCTGGGGTACCGATGGGGCTTTCTGAATTAAGCCCAGGATACAGTAAACCCCCCGTATTCGCGTTCTCGTGATTCGCGGACTCATGCATTCGCGAGTTTCTCTGTGGAACATATCTAGCCATTATTCGCGGAAAATTCGCCCATTCGCAGTATTTTTCACTGAGAAATATTCACTAATTACTGTATTTTTATATAATTTTCATGAATGTGATAAAACTATTAAAATACTCAGGTATATGCATTTTTACAGGGTTTTTCTGTGTTTAAACTATCAAAATGGACAGTTCTAAGTGTTTTTAGAGGGGTTTTAAGTATTCGCGAATTTTAGCTATTTGTGGGGGGTGTGGGACGCATCCCCCGCGAATACGGGGGGTTCACTGTATTGTCCAATTTGCATTGGATCGACTTAACAGAAGGATCCAAAACAGAAAGCGCAACTGCCGTAGCCGGAGCAGGTAGAATCGAAGAAGACACAGGCGCTGCCAAAGAAACGGATGAAATCGGGCGCTTGGAAGCGGAATTAGCATCTTGCTGCAAGAGGGGAACGGGAGCCAATAGGCGCCTGGGAGTTGGTGGGCGCTCAGAAGCCAATGGGCGCTCGGGAGCCGACGGGCGCTCGGGAGCCAAAGAGCACTCGGCAAAGAGGAGCTCAGGAGACGATGGACGCACAACAGATGCAGGGCGCTCACAGAGAGCCACACCAGAAGAGGCACCATGAACCACTGGAGAAGGAAGTTCTGGCGCCACACAAGACTTCTCCACCAACGAAGATTCAGGAAAAGCAGATTGTACAGGCGCTACAAGAACAGGAGTTGGGCGCATGGGCGCTGGAGAGCGTTCCAACATCACAATCTGTCTCGGCAAGTCCTCCGAAGCAAAAGAAGTGCGCTTAGAAGAAGACGAAGTTGTCAATGCCGAAGAGCGCTTCCGAGAAGTAGTGTGCTTAGAAGATAAAACTTGTCCCACTAACACTGGTTGATCCTTGGGGAAACGTTCGAGACTGTCCCAGAAGCTACAGGAAGGAAGACATTCTGGAGAAGCCTCTTTAGCCTTCTCAGTCGGAACAGCTGAAGGTTGAGAAGCACCCGCGGCGCGCCTCTTCAGAGGAGGAGATTCGCCTTGCCATTGGCGCCTAGGACTGGAGTCACTGCTGGGTACACTAGATGACATATGATCCACTTCCAGAGAGACACCTTTCCAGCGGTGCTCTGTCGTAACCTGGGAATCGGCAACAGATACGACTGAGGGGGCGACTGCCTGTGGGTAGACCCCACCTACGTCCTTTGGGCTGCCAGTTTGGCTCCTCCCAGGTTTAGGGGAGTTTGCCAGGGACCTTGGCCTAGGAGAATCGGTGGGACAGACAGCCTCCTCCTCCACTAGCACTTCACTATTACCTTTCACATTCACTTTGTCCATTTGTCAGAAGCACCAATTTTCTCCTTTGTGTCAACAAGTAATCCAAACTTAAGGTTAATTCTCAATTCAAGGCTGGTAATGAGGTCAGGATCAGGAGTAAGGGAGCCAGGGTGCAGAGTAATTGGTACAGAGTGAGACATGTGATCAGGTGGAACAACGGATAAAGAATCAGAATTATCAGACAAAGATTTTGCCGACACCTGACTAGCTAAAGTCTTCTTAGTACTAGCTTAGCCGCTGCTTTTCTCTTTTTATCCCTGTCTAATTTCGTCAAATGACTATTCAAGGTCTTCCACATTTTTGGATCCCAAGACACACTCATTACAGGTCAATTCAGGGTAACATATTTGACCCCTGCAAGAAATACAAAGAGTATGAGGGTCATAACAGGCTTTAGTCAGTCTCATATTGCAACCTTTACTGCAATACCTAACACTTTGAGAGCCCAAGTCAGACATGCTGACAAGTCGAGTCAAAGAAAGTCCAAATAATTGTCAAATTCGGTAATACTAGTCTTTATAGAAAACCTGACACTAACTAACTGTGCCGAAAAGGCTACCATAAGCGAATACTTCACCAATAATCCAAGATCAACAAAGAAGAGAAATTTCAAAAAACTGCTGCTGCCAATCACTGTAACCACAGCCATCACCCGACAGAAACATATTGAGCTTGTTTGCTAAGCTGGTTCCTCTCTTACCCTGAAGGTGGGCGGGATCACTCGCCTAGCCAAAACAAAAATAGCACTACCACAAATTTCAAAATTCTAGCTGCCCGTTAATAGAAACTAATAGCTATGTAATTACTTGGTAAGTGGCTTATATAAAACTGTTGTTTTACTTCCTGTATGCAATACTGAATGCATTACTGTCATATTTTTAGCGCATTATAATTTATGAACATAGCAATCAGGTGCCATTTGCATTCTGGTAATGTTTACATTCTTAAAATCATCAGCTGACTGACATTTATCAGCATCATCACAGGCATTAGCTGCTAAATGAAATGCATGTCAGAGTTCATTTTTTTTCGTAAATCATCTAAGCCGAGTTTAAAAATGCAACTTATTTTATTTAAAATTGCAGCAAGTTAAACGAAGTAAGGGTGTGATTTCACCAATATCAGATGTTACTTTGGCCTCTTCCAAAACATTTTATGGCCTGCACATTATTCATATCTTCAGCCATAGCTAAACCCGTAAATTTAGTGGCATACTTTTCTGACACTTTCCTCTCCATTGTATGATGGATGAATAAAGATTTATTTTGGTATTTATGGACATCACCATTGAAAATTTGCAAACTGTTGACAAACCAACAACTTTAATGTAACCCTTAATAAACGTGTGTTATTTATGATAACTGACATCGGCAAATGGCTGTTTCTCAGTTTGATTGTTTATGTCTACTTGCTGTTGTTTATACCACTGTCTTGCATGCAGTAGTACGTGGTTGTTAATTATAATAAAAAGTAATGAGGTCGGACAGTACAAGCCCATCACTACATCTGTTTTCAGGTGTGTCCACTACTCTTTCTGGAGACACTAAAAAAAAAAATAGATGAAAAATCCAGTTCACCATCAGCACATCTAGGCTCCATAACCCCTCTCTCTACAGATAACGGTCATGTCAAGTGTTGTCTGACCAGTCTGCAAACTCTATTGGATCAGGAGGGGGAAAAATTACCTTGTAAAAATATTTTATACCAAAGAAATTTATTTTTAACAATTGTATTAGTTTTGGCACAAAACCCATTACTTAACACTGCTTGAATAGCTACTTCGACAAAAGGAGACTTGCTTCCATTTGAACATCGACCCTCAGGGGCTTGGAATTAGTGAACTACTGGATGAACTTTTTAGCATCAGTAAACCAAAACATTTCATTCTTCTCTTCATCTGCAGTGTAGAGGCAAGTACACCAGTAGACCTTGTTGCACAATTTGACCATGACTGGAAGGAAGAGCACAGTCCAGAGCATCTTCTTCTATTGAAAGGGAGTAGCAAACTGGCTCATAGCTAAAAGAAAGCTAATTAAAAACAAGTACAGTAAAAGGATTTATGAAAAAGTCCACAGAGTTAAACTGATATTTCTTTATAGGTGTGCTTTCAAGATGACCTGATTTAACCAGAATGGGAACTGTAGAGTCCTGAGAGTGACACCACTTTCAAAAGACTGGCACATGGATAGATGGCACAGCATTAACACTTGATGACAGCCCAAAACAAAAAGCCTCTCCTGAGGTGTTGCTAGAAGTCTTCATGCTTCCAGATTGGGGAAGCTGAGATTTGGGCGATATTCCTGAAACAAGGTTGACAGAAAGCTTCTTCCAGCATGACAGTGCTCATGGGAGGTCCACCTGACGTGCAAGAAGGTCCAGGAACCAGGCCAAAATGGGGCTATGACCAGACTACCCCAGGGATCCATGAAAAGATGCTTGCCCACATCATCTTATCTGGTAGAGCTGGGCAATAGTGTAGAAGCTTGTGATTGAGGCTGGTGGTCAACAGGCCTAATAAGCGAGCTCCTAATGCTTCCAAAGCATATTAACCTCTAGAGATGCAGGGATCACTTGGCCAAAGCCTTATGAGATCCTTATGAGAAGTTGGATAAGTAAGAAGCCATTTATAGGAATGGATAAAAACTAAATGATAGGAAGCAAAGCAGCAATTAAATATCTTTTACCATGTCTTAGAGGCTTATAAATCACCAAAATGTCAAGAATTACTACATACTGTATTTGGAAAGGTAAAATACTCTTCACTAATTTGGATAAAATAAACTATTCAAAAACCAACAATAGCACTGAATATGCACAGACAACATGCTTATGGCTTATATTAAAAAAGTCATGACTGAGTGCAATGTGGTATGAGATTCCCCATACCAACTGCCAGGTCAAACATATTAAAAAAAACACTGGTGTCCTAAAAAAAATATAGTGAAGAGAATGTAAGTTATATCACTCTCATTACATGTTTCTTGGCCCAAATATTTGGAAAAACAGATAAATAAAAATATACCACAAATCTACACAGATACTGGCAGTTCTTTAACTGTTTATGATTTATTCACAAAATGGACAATACAGAGTACTGTATAACTATAACCATACAAAACCAAAATAAACTCCTTACCTATGATGGGGTAGTCTTAATAGATAATTTAAGTCTTGCTCCACATACTCTAAAAGTTCCAACCACATTTCCTGAGCTCCAGGTGGAAACATCCCATCTTCATCTACAGGAGGTGGCACATATCTTACTAAAGTTCGTTTTTCAGCCCATCCAATGTGCTGTGAAAATAAGGAATCCTTAACTTTATTTCCACCAAGTTCCAGATACTCCCTAATCCCGAAGCACATTTGATATGACAATGGGTAACCCATTATCACCATGTGTCTCAAATTTACATGTGGAGCTTTTTGATAAACATTTTATTCCTGAGATTTTTCAAATAACTGTACCATAGTTTCAGCAATTAGATTACATTCTGGTTATTATACCTCAAGACATAGGTGTAAATCTCTTGGAAAAACTGAAAGAACAAGTCTTATCTATCAAATTCATGCTAGAAATAAAAAAAGATGGTTGTCTGCTCTTCTTGGACACTGTTATTCAACATGAACATTTTCAGTGTGAATTTAGTAGATACAGAAAGGTAACAAATATGAAGTTTTCATAATAAAACCAATATTGTAATACTTACCTGAATTAGCCCTGGTCACTGACCAGCCCGAACTATATCCCCATAATTTTACCCACTTGTCTGTCAGCGTTACCAACGCTACAGGAAAAATCTTGTCAAATGAGTTATCTGAGGTACTGTTGACAACGCTGCTGCAAATACCAGCCAACAGAGGCCGACATCCCCAACTGAGTCACTCACTATCAAAAATTGAAGTGGGGAGGAGGGTGGGAATCAGTCAGGTGTTCAGGTAAGTATTACAATATTAGTTTCATTATGAAAACTTCATATTGCAATACACCCCGTGAACACCTGAATTAGCCTGGTTAACAAAATTTTAATGAAGGTGGGATCAATCTAATTCAGCCTGACCTGTCAACGGAGAATAAGCAGGTAACTCATTATCAACCTACTATGTGTAAATGTATGTGTAAATGTATGTCACCAAATCAATCAATGCTTTCGGTGAAGAGACATGCTGGAGGGAGACCCATCTAGGTTGCAGCACGCCCCCTTTTTACAACTGTAGAGATGGTAGCTCACCATATCAGTCAATGCTTTCGGTGAAGAGACATGCTGGAGAATACTTTGATCGCCAGTCAGGTCAGTACTGTCTTGGTCCATCGACCTCCTATGAGGCTCCTCAGAACCTCTCATGTATGGAGGAGTATGATGCACCTCCCATATGGCTATTCAGAGCCTCTCATGTATGGAGGAGTACAGTGAACCTCCCATGTGGCTATTCAGAGCCTCTCATGTATGGAGGAGTACAGTGAACCTCCCATGTGGCTATTCAGAGCCTCTCATGAATGGAGGGATTGAGGCAGTGTGCTGAGGCGCTGATCCTCCAGATAAGGTCCAACGATCGACGAGCGAAGAAGTATCTCAGCGCCAACGAAAGAGCCTGGCCTACTAGAGAAACCCCTTGGACTCTTGTAGGGACATTATCAAACACTAAGATACTTAAAAACGTACTAAACCTAAGTTCATGTGATTATACTATTAAGATTCTGGTGACTAAAAGGAATTCCTCTATCTGGTTAACCTAAGAACCTCTGCACTAAGAGAATACCACCTCAGCTAAATGAACACACCCTAGATAATACAGTTAGCCAATACACACGGACTAAGAGAATAACCCTCCGACGAGGCGAATTGAACGTCTCTTAAGTAAAAGGAAGAAACATTGAGACGGACTTCCAAGAAGCCACCTCCAGAATAGAAGACACTGAACAATTCCTTAGAAAGGAAGATGAAGTGGCCATACTCCGAATACTGTGTGCTCAGGGTAATACAGAGCTTGAAGATGACGAAGAAGAACCCTGAGAAGCCTGGGAAATCATCTCCCTCAGAAAGTAACTAATTGCATTCTTTGACAGCAGACGGGAAGGATTCCGCAGAGACGAGAAGTGTACGCGGACGCAGATGGAGTTTCTCAACCTTTGATAAATAGACTTTTAATGCTCGCACCGGACATAAGGACATCTCCGCTGGATCACTGGTAACGAACTCTTGCAGATAAAGAACCCTAAACGAACGAGGCAGAGGGTTAACCTCCAACTCTGACTTCACCACAAATTCCGGAAGAAGAGACAAATACATCATTTCCGCCTAGGAAACCAGCCTAGAAACTGCCTGAAACTCACCCACCTTTCTAGCTGTAATTAGAGCTGTAAGAAAAAACACCTAATCAGTTGTCTTGACATTAGACTTCCGACAAATCCCACGGAGGAGCCTGATCGGCAAGACAGGACCTTTAAACTTAAAGGAACGTAATAAATCATGGATGATCTTACTACTAAAACTTTTCGGGAAGATGGAAACTACATGTACTGCTAAACACTGAGCGGTAGCCAGCAACAGCCGACTACGAAAGAACCTTGACTTTCTGAAAGAATAAAAGAAAATCAGCTATTTTGGCTATGAAGGTCTAGAGATGGAATGACCTTCCTTACGACACCAACTTCTATACATTGTACAGCTGACCTGGTAAAGCTTATGGGTTGACTTTCTCAAGCTGAAAGAAAGCCGTCTAGACACAGCTTTAGAGAGTCCGATCTGCTCGCTTGGCAGTCACCTTGCAACTAGGTCCAGCGCACGTGGGTTTGGATGATACTGGTGAAAATGCAGTTGTCTGAGGAGATCTTCCGCATGGGAAGGAACATCGGAACTTCTGTAAGGAGCTTAGGAAACCAAGGGCGTAGGGCCAGCAAGGAGCTATTCAAGTCATAGACATGTTGACACTCTTCCGCAATTTCCTGATTACCTGATGAATGAGACCGAATGGCGAAAAGCATACACCTACATGTGATTCCAATTTTGTAACATTGCAATGGTGCCTATTGACATGAGGTCTACCACTGGTGAGAAATAAACCGGAAGATGATGGTTTAATCTCATCGCGAAAAAGCCCACAGATGCTGGCCACTTCCGGAGAGCCGGACATACTACTTCCTGAGCCAAAGTCCACTCTCCCCCCCCACAATACCTGACGAGATCGACTTAACGAGTCGGCCAGTGTGTTGAGACTCCCCGATACAAGTTGGGGAAGAAGAGACACTTTCCGTTCTTCGCACCTTCTCAGGACTTTAAGAGTTATAGCATTGAGTTCTGTTGATCTAGCTCCCCCGAGTTCTTCAGATATGACACGGAGTTACGTTGTCGCAAAACAGAGCCACACTCTGTTGCGCACTAGGACTGAAAAACACCTGAGGGCTTCCTTTACAGCCCTGAGTTCCCAAAGATTTATTGACTCCTCTCGTTCCTGATCCCTCCAGAGACCCGAAGCCTGGGTTTCCTCCAAGATTGCTCTCCAACCTTGATCTGAGGCATCTGAGTACAGATAAACATCAGATGCACTTCTTCTGAACACCACCAAAGATCCGACAGGCGAGAATCGCTCCAGACTATAACTGCCTTCTCGTTGCGGAAGTCCCAGCGATTCCTGAGCCATACCTGAAGAGAAACGCCCCCGGAGACGAGACCCTAGAATTAAAAGAGAGAGAGAAGACATTCTCCATAAGAGGCTTCTCCAAGCAGGTACCGGCTGTTCCCTTTGGACAGGAACACCTCTACTTGCTGAAGGACCGACTGGATCCTCTCCAGGGTTGGGAAAAAAACCTCAAAGGAAGAGAGAGAATCCTCATCCCTGAAAGGTTATAGATTGTGTTAGAACCAGGCAACTCTTGGCAAGGATTAGACGAATTCCTAATATCTTGTATAGATTCAATAAGAAGTCCCTTGCCCTTACTAGCTCCTCTAAAGAGGAGGCAAGGTTCAGCCAAGGGCTAGATACTTCAACACTCTGTACCCTCGGCAATGCATAATTGCTGACACCGGAGACATGAGTTAGAAGCAACAAAGTTCACCATACTGGCCACATCACCTGAACCCTGAGCAGCCACACGAATCATAGCCTCCTGTAACGCTACTGCTGATGATGACAACACGAAATTGACCATGGAAGAGACATCCTCCTCTCTAAAAAGACTGTTGCAGAGTGCAAAAGGCGCCCTCGATAGAACCCTCTTATGTATGTCCGGATGGTGAGGTGGAAGATGATTAAAAGAGAAGTCCCTCCTCTTCTTGCCAAAGAAAGTTGTACAGCCAGCTGAAATGTTAGCCTGGTATGCCAACCCCATCGCCAACCGTAACCCGGTTGCTCAAACCCTGTACCAACTAAAGCCGATGACAAAACCCTTGAGTCAGACGCACTCGACTGCGCAAACCCAGCACCACCCAGCAACGATGACATAACACCTGAGCGACAAACCCCCACCCCTGCGAGCGGAGAGGCTGCAACACCCGATCCACCCAACGCCAGATGAACCAACGCCGCACAAGAACGGATATCTGGAGCTGAAGTCACACTGATTAAGGGAGAGGGAGAAAGGACTCCCTGATGACCCAGAACCAAAGCCGAACCAACATTGAACACCTTAGAAGGAGGAACAGAAATAGCTGCAGGAAAAGTTGAGAAAGAAGTAGAAGGAGGGGAGAAGATGAAAGGAACCACACTCGGAGTAACCACCGGAGCACCTACCGCCGACGTTGGACAGGTGGAGAACTTACCTACTGGTCCAGTACGCTTTCTCAGAAGTAGAAGGAGAGAAGATGAAAGGAACCACACTCGCAGTAACCACTGGAGCACCTACCGCCAACGCTGGACAGGTGGAGAACATACCTACTGGTCCAGTACTCAAAGGTGTTTCTCAGGACAAGCTACATGCTGTGGAACCAATGAGGACTAACGAAGGAAAATTACCAGCTACTCTAGTGAAAGGAGAGGCTGAGGACACCATCGGTACTGATACACTCAACGATGGTGCAGACGAAACGTCAACTGCCGTAGCATCCGCAAGAACTGCGGTGAACACATTACGTTTTAAGCCCAGTAAAGGGTGAAAATATGGATGCGGAAGAATCCGCAACCGCCTGTGAAGCATCTAGACCACAAGCCTGAGAAAACCACAGGACCCGTGTCCGTGTAAGGTGGTAAAGAAGACAGCCCCGCCAAAGGTACACCTTACCTCAGCCCCAAAGAGAGAGAGGGAGCTGCCGAAACTCCAACATTACAGCACTGAACCAATGAAAATTCTTTTCTCTGCTGAGTTAACGGCAAAGAAAACAGGATGAGCAAGAAGAGACTCCGAAGAGCCCTCCACAGAGTGACCTGATAAAGAAGATTGTGTAAAGACATTGGAAGAAGGCTTAAAAGAAATCAGGGAAAAAGGAAAACTCAGAAGCAGCAGAAGAGGCCATAGTTTTTTGAAAAGAAACTAGACCTACTCTGTTCTCCCCCTGATAATCTTGACAGACATCATTAGCAAACTGAGGCAAATTCTTCAAGACGTGATCGTGAATATTGGAATACCCAAAATTGAAACATTGCCTAACTAGTAATCTATAACCCTGTGATAAGCCCAACAATTCTGCATTATACTGAGCCAAATTGAAAACCTTATCACCAGAATTACCACCACTGCCAGACGAACCAAACTCATCCACCAAAGGAAAAGGAACCTTCGAAGACAAAGGAGCATTCTCCAACACTTCAGAACCCGACAAACCTGAAACCATATCCAAACGACGAACCACGGACTTTAAACTTTCTGTTGTAAAGAACTCAAGGTAGGAAATAAAACCGAAGATGGATCCAAAGACGAAGTTGTCACACTAGAAACCCCAACCGAACCTGAACCCGAAGAAGACTGCACATTCCACTTCTCTTCCTGAACACTTCCTAACCTATTTTCCCTACTCGTCTGTGTCTTACCTAACTCTACATCAACCTCAGAACTTACGTCTTGAGTGGGAAGGGGGGAATCTGCTACCAACACTGCCTGCTTCGCGCCGGGGGGGCCGGCAGAACCTACCTCCAAGGCTTGCGGTTCTCCATGACCCCTAGCACCAGTTAGGGCTGGTTCTGGAACAGGCAGGGGGCTGGAAAAGAACGATTAGAATCAACTATGCTACTACTATCACTATCTCTATTCTCAGTTAACCTACTCATCAGGCTAGAAAATACACTAGACATACTGGATGATAACCTGTCCTCTAACTTCTTGAATAACTTTGAATCTAACGCTTCCTTATCTACTGATTGTAACCCTACAGTTGGTCCTGACCTGTGCTTATTCTTCAAGACTAAGGATTTTCTGTTACATATAATCCTCCATTTGATATACTGACCAGGACCTACATTCATCACATCTATGACTGATACTACACTGAACCTTCCTACATATAATACAAACAGAATATCGATCGTTTTTTAGAGTACTCATCCTACGCTTGGAGGACGTGCAGGACCGAGGAGCGGCAGCATCTCCAGCTGAAGAAGGCTTGGTCGTCGAAGCTGTAGATGAAGTAGAAGCAGCAGTGCTAGCAGACGGTGACTTCTTGTCTGACTTATCCATAACGAGTCCAAAGTACCGATCCAAAGTCAAACCCGGGAGAGAAGTTCCAAATCCAGTCAAAAAGCGTAAATCCAGGAGAAAAGGCGTTGAAAATAGTCCAAAGTCGTATCTGATATCCAAATTCTTTAAATGGGGGTTGGGCTAAATGAACAAAAGTTCGCCTAGTGCGGGACACGTCCACACAACATGGCGAACTAATAACAATTGGGGATGTCAGCGTCTGTCGGCCGGTATTTGCAGCAGGGTTGTCAACGGTACCTCAGGTAACTCATTTGACAAGATTTTTCCCATAGCATTGGTAATGCTGACAGTTAATTACCCACTTTGTGGGTGATATTATGGGGATATAGTTTGGGCTGGTCAGTGACCAGGGCTAATTCAGGTGTTCAGGGAGTGTATTGCAATACTTTAAATTTATGTGAGTTACTTTTCAGGACATCATATTAGTATAAAAATCTCAGTATTTTCTTCAATGTTCCTTTAAGCATTACTTGTTGTCAGTCCTAAATTCTTAGAAAACAAAATATGGAGCATTAGAAAAATGGATATGGACTTAAGTCATACAGCTCACAATTTGGATATAGTACTTGCTACATCAACAGTATAATTTCACCCAAAAGGCAAAAGCATGCTTTCAGCAATCAAAAGGCAGCTGAAGAAGTACCATATATACTCATGTAATATTCGACTCCACGTAATGTTCGACCCCCATTTTTTACTGCATATATTAGGATTTTAGCATATACCCCATGTAATGTTCGAGTTTTGATTCTGGCAATAAGCCTAGGCTACTTTTTTATATATTTGGAATCAAAACATGACGGTAGCCTAGGCTATGTTGGCAGTCGCTACCATAGCCTAGTCTAAGATTCTGACATCTAAAAACTGAGTTTAACTAAGAAGCTAAAAGCTTAGAATATGCCTGTAAAATGTATAAAAAATCAGTATATACTCATTTCAAATAATTAAAATTAACTACAATAAAAAAAAAACTTCCAACTCTTGTTTACAATCGTTTTGTCATAACTACCGGAAGCTTGCCAAGTGAACAGTATAATCATCATACATTTCTATTCTTTAATCTCTCTTCAACCACTAAAACTAGCGAACAATATAATAACCATTCATTTCTATTCTTTAATCTCTCTTTACCCAATTCCACTAGTCTTTTAATTCTATTACCCTGTTACTCTTTCTTATATCAAAAGTTTTCAAAATATTTTTACCAAAAGAAAAAATGTACAATTCTTTGTGAATCATAAGTGAAGAGAAATCAGCTGATGAAGTACAAACAGCAGCTAATATTTGTTTATATTTGGGAATTGTAGGCTACACTTATTATAGCCTAGAACAGCCATACATACAGAAACAACATAACGATAATAAAAGATTCTCATATAAGTATAACAACATTTGCATTTACTGTCTTTATTCTACAAAAAAAAAAAAAAAAATTGTTCGTCAACTTCTGTGGAAGGAAATACTACTTTGTTGACTTTCATTGTCAAGAAATCCAAAGCCTACGTTTAGCCTGGCCCCAAATTCTTGCACTTTTCCAATACTGTTCAACCGCAAAATTTTAGGCCATAAAATTGGTCTTTAAATATTGAACATTACACAAGTATATATGGTACTTAGGATTCAGCTAGGAGAGCTGGCTGGAAATCCCTTCAATACACTCCAGGCATTACCCTGTTCACAGGCTGCAATTACCATAACCAGCTGTTGCTGAAAGTGCTCTTATTAACAAACTTTTGTTTGAATAATTTGTCATACAAGACCATTAACTTCAAAAGAAATATTATAAAATGTTATTCATGCTTTAAAAAATTCTGGGTTCTTTTTATTCACACCACTGAGAGCCTTTAGTGCTGTAGTCTTAGAGACACACACTCCATTACACAAGCATTATGAACTAAGCTGCCTTAAAACAGAATTGTTAAAGATGCCTTACCAGTGCTGGAACTTTCCTTTCCACTCCTTTGTCATTAACTGTTATTATCTTCTTATCAATGGGACTTCCCAAAAGAGGCTCCACCTAAGGACACAGACAAAATGCTTTGAAAACATCCATCATATATTTTGTGTTTGAATAAAGACAACAGAATTTTTCTATAAACAAATGATACCCTATTGCGCAGCACAAAAAGTTCAGCATAGATTTAAAACCTAATTTCATATAAAAATAGAAAATTTTAAAAGTAATTTGTATTTTTCCAAACATACAAAACCGAAGGTCTTTACATAGGATTTAGCTTGTGAACGTGAGCTGGAACAGCCGTTTAAGTTTCAAACAAGGTCATTAACTACCAACGGTAGGGGGGAAGCCCCACCCACTTGTCGGTCTACACTCCACTTTGCCTTTCAGCCCAGGTACCAAAATGAGGGGTGGCTGAGGTAGGCCATAAAATACAAACCCTGGGTCTTTACATAGCAGATTTATCCATTGGAGGGTGAAGTCTGGTTAAATCTTTGAACAAATTAGAAGTTCTACCGACCCAGGAGTCTCTTCCTGGTCTCGAAGAGCTTAGGAAGGAACCCCGTACCTCTAGCATGTTGAAAATATGGGGATGTTCAACTGCCAGACTTCAGGGAGTGAATTAATCAGTTTGCATTATTATTTCAAAAAAGGCTTGGATGAACCCATAATGTCAGGGACAATAAAAGAGCTAATAAAAACCAACAGGTTTGTTTTATTGTTAACCCCTCTCTCCCCTTGCTAGAGAGAGGGGGGGGGGGAGGACTTGCATCTAACAATCTACAATAGATTATAGACAGGATACTCAGTTATCTAGACCCACCTGCATGACATGCCTGCCCAGTATGTGACGGCCCACTACCTACCTCTCTGTCCTACAAGGTAAAAAGAGAAAAGGGACGAGGCCAATCACTCACACAGATTCTCTCTTGCTTACTGTTCATCTTAGGCAAGATGGTACCTGTCCCTCTAGGGGAGCCAAGTAAGCTACACAAATTGCTGAGCAGCCACAACAGGACCCAAGGGAAACATGTCCAAGGACCTGTGGGCAATGTCCCGAAGGTAAAAGGACATGAATGTGGGTTGTTGGGACCACACCCCTGCCATAACACCTGTAAAACTGACAGGTTCTTCCGGAATGCAAGAGACGGATCGATGCCCCTAACCTCGTGGGCTCTTGCCCAAATCATACTCCCGTCTACCTTGTCAGACGAAGAGTATGTCCCCTTGACTGTCTCACAAAGCCAGAAAGAGATCGTGATCTTGGACATCTCTTTCTTGGTCGAGCCAGCACTAACAAAGAGTCCTCAACACTCAGACCTGAGATGCTGAGTCCTCTTAAGATAGTACTGCAGTACCCTAACTGGACACTAGCATCTCGTCTCAATCACCACCAACAAAGTCCTCTATGGAAGGGATCAAAAAGGATTCGAATCTGTCATCAGGAACTGAAGGATTCCAGGACAAACTCAAGTGTAACAGCTCACCATCCCCTCAAGTGCTTAACATTGAAGGAAAGGCATGAAGCTTGCCTACTCTCTTTGCCAATGCCAGGGCAAGCAAGAAAACAGTCTTACAGGTCAAATCCCTGTCTGATGACTCTCGTAAAGGCTCATATGGTGCACGGGTCAGGCTCCTGAAAAGGAGAGTCATATCCCACTCAGGAGGCCTGAGTTCCTTTGGGGGGGAAGACTGTTCAAGACTTCTCAAAAGCATGGAGATCTCCCATAAGGACGAGAGATCTACCCCTTAAAACCAAGGACGGTATTCAGACATCTCTGTCACTGTGCAATGGGAAAAGCCTCTTGCGTGCAAGAGACACTTGATAGCCTCCAGGCATGAAGTGCCAGCCCTTCTATAGCCGGGTGATACCTCTCTATGTGTGGCTGGCACAGCAGGTTGTGCCACGGGGGAATCTCTCTCAGTACCTCGGAAAGTAGAGCTAGCAGGTCCCGCCAGATACCACTCAGGAAGTGGCCACTTGGTAGCCACCAGGGTCATCCTGAGATTCGGGGTGATCATGACCCTGTTGATCACCCAACGAATCAGACAAAACAATGGGAAGGCGAAGGCCTCTATTGCTGCCCATGGGTCTGGCATAATTGAACAAAGCACTGGCAACTTCCTGTTGCACCGGTTTGCGAATAGATCCAGCACTGACACACACCAAAGGTCAAACAACCTTTCCGCTATGTCTTGGTGTGGGGACCACTCTGTCCCTATCACCTGACCCTGGCGACTGGCCTAGTCTGCCACTACATTCCAAGTCATCAAAATGCATCTGGCTGAGAGCTCTATTGAGTGTACTACTGCCCACCCATACATCTGCAATGCCAACACATGAAGCTGGAAGGAAACTAACCCTCCCTGCTTGTTGATGTATGCCACTACCGTTGTGTTGTCACTCATCAACACCATGGAGTGCCCCCTCACTCAATCCTGAAACTCCTATAGTGTCAAAAAGGCTGCCATGAGTTACAGGATATTGATGTGGAAGTCCTTGTTGTTCTGGTCCAACACACCTGAAACCAGCAACCCCTTCAGGTGTGTGCCCCACCCCTTGGTTGATGCATCCAAAAACAGAAGCATCTCAGGAGGGGGAGTGCCTAACAGCACTCCTATTAAGAGGTTCCTGTCATCTAGCCAGCAGGCTTAGTCCTTCCTCCAAGAGAGGAATTGGAAAGAACAAAGGATCCCTTGACAGAGACCAAAACTCCTTCATTCTCCACAGAAGGGAACAAAGGTGAGGCTGCCAATGAGGGACCAGCTTCTCCAAAGACAGGTGACCAAGAACAACTTGCCACTGCTGAGCCGGGTGTTCCTGACATGACAGGAACAGCTGTGCTGCCTCTCTGAACCTACTAATATATGAGTCCGATGGGGAGGCTCTCACTACAGCCATATCTATCAGCATGCCCAGATACTTTACCCTCTGCCTGGGTGTGAGATCAGACTTCTCGAAATTGATCACCACTCCCAAGTTGTGACAAAATTCAAGTAGTAGAGCTCCCTGGAGCAACAACAACAAAGAGCTCACCAGGACTAGCCAATCTTCCAGGTACCTCAGAAGACATATCCTGTGCAAATGGGCCCAAGATGAGAAAGGGTGAACACCCAGGTGAACACCTGAGGAGCAGTTGAGAGCCTGAAACAAAGTGCCCTGAACTGGAACACCATCTCCCTAAGGGTAAAGTGGAGGTATCTGCGAGAAGACTGATGGATGGATATTTGAAAATGAGCATCCTTCAGGCCAACTGAAAGCATGAAGTCACCCTCTCTGATAGAATCGAGCACTGACCTTACCATTTCCATCTTGAACCAGGTCTGGCGAACGAACCGGTTCAAGGGAGAGAGGTCGATAACTGGTCTCCAACCACCTGTCACTTTCTCTATGAGAAATAGACAGCTATAAAACCCCAGCGACTGATCTTTCATGACTTCTACAGCGCCTTTCTTCAACATCGCCTTCACCTCTTCCCACAGGGAGAGGTCTTTCAACGAGCCAGGAATGTAGGTCTGGAAGTGGACCAGATCATTGGTGAAGGGTGGCAGAGACCCAAAAGGTACTAGATATCCTACCGAAAGGATATCACTACCCAGGTCTCTGCTCTGTAACACTGCCGTGTTGCCCAATGGCTGGACAGGCACCAACCCCACCATCAGCAGCAAGCAGGGAGTAACACCGCCCCTAGCACCTTCCACCCTTCTTACCTTTGACCCCTTTCCTAGAACAGGCAGGGGCTGAAAGGGGCGTGACTGAGCTCCTTTCGCAGCAGAGGCAGAAGACTGGATGTTCCTGCGGGGGCTGAGGAAGCCTGGGACCCAAAGAGGAAGGGCCAGCCTGACCCAAAGGTCGGGCTGCAGTGACATGCAAAGACCCAGAGGTCTTGGCCACTACCTGGTGAATTAGAATGTAATTATTTTCAACTCTACCTGTACTGGTCCGTTCCTGAGTGCCAGTGCCGACTCCAAACCAACAAACCTGGTAACCTGAGACAACACAGCATCTCTTCTCTCGAGTACTGGTTTGCACACAAGTTAGCTGTCTGGTGGGCTAGGTAGGTGATGGCCCTACCTCCAGACAACATCAGTTTCCTAAACATAGCTTGAGACCAAACATCAATCCAGGAGACTGTCTGGAACACTGCCATGGCAATCAATTTCATTGCTGCTGCCTCCAACAGTGAGAAAGGCGCCTTCCCAGGTCAACCTGTTTAGTCAGCAAAGAGTACGTAGTATTTTCTCTGGCGAGTGAGAGGCTGAGGAAGCGTCTTGCACGATCGGGTAGACAGAAGTGAGTTCTCCTGCCAAGACACAAGAAAATTCACCTTGTCCAAAACATCCTTGCCAAGTCTAGACCACGGCAATCCTATCGAGACCCTGGGTTCCTTCTGGGGTCTCCCCAAAAGGACCCAATGGCTGAAGAACAGTACAGGGGGAAGCCAAAGTCTCTTCCTCGAGATCGTTGTACTGTCGTATATTATTATTATTATTAAAATAGTTTAACCAGACCACTGAGCTGACCATCAGCTCTCATAGGGCTGGCCCGAAGGATTAGGATGGAATGACAAGTCTAGGCTAGAAGCCTAGCACTAGGACCTAATAGGTCACTTGTCAATGATGATAAACGAAAATGAAAATGAAATTAAAAGCTGTAAAAAGGCATACGCTTTCATACTGGAACACACTCTCACAATAAATACATTTAAACTCATGCTTCCATACATACTCACTAAAAAGGTATATTAAAATTTAAAATAAATTAAGTAAAATCATAAAATTTACTTATTTTAAAATTCATTACTGATTGATTGTTTTTTTCTTATATTTTTCCAATTAATTTGCAGCTTCTCATGAACATTAAAATGGGTGCTATTGAGAACGTTGAAGATTCTGACAAAATTTCTTCTATCGGTCTATTTCCAAAATTTGATAATCGCTGCACGTTATATTTTGGACATTCACACAGTATATGCTTAACTGTTATCAGCACATTGCAATCTGGGCATTTGGGAAGAGGGCCACATGGACTGTTCATTAAGTGTCCATATGTCAAACGAGTATGGCCTATTTGAAGACGTGTCAGAATCACTTGTGCTTGTCTCTCTCTCTGATATGACGAATTTCATTTTCCAACACTGGATTTTATCTGTTTTAATTTATTATTTTCAGGTTCTTCGTTCCATATATTTTGCCATTTTTTTACAATGACTGTTTTTATATATTTTGTATAGTCACTGATAGGGATGTCTACATTTGTTCTTGTCATGTGGACCGCTTCTTTAGCTGCTTTATCAGCCTCTTCATTTCCCTTAATCCCTACATGGGCAGGGATCCAACATATTTCAATATTTTTTCCCTTATTATACAATTTATGGATTGAGAACTTTATATGTTGTACAATATTATTTTTGGGATTATAGCTTTGAATAGCTTCTATAGCACTTCTGGAGTCGCTATAAATTACAAAATTATTATATGAGACTTCTCTAATTATTTTTATGGCCGATACTATTGCACATAACTCAGCTGTAAATACAGAGGCTTTGTCTGGGAAGGAGAACTGATACGTTTTGTTTTGGGATACCGCAGCATATCCCACTCCGTATTGTGATTTAGATCCGTCAGTGTATATTGAGTAATGTGGACCTTTTCGGATTATATGCTCTACTGCATGTTGTCTTTGGTATTCTGGAGTATATGAATGATTTTTTGATAAATATTTCAAGTGTGTACATATTCTCATTTTATTCATTGTCCAAGGAGGAGGCAATTTTAACATTACTGGCAATTGTATATACATATTTAGTGACTCAAACAATCTTCTAGCTCTAATTGGGAAAGAAGGTGGATGATTGTTTATAAACACATCTCTTAATCCAAATAATTTTTTGGTTGGAGAATCATTTGTCTGAATTCTCAGAGCACTCTTCATCGTTACTAGCTCTCTATGGAGAGACAGAGGTAGTTCACCACATTCAACTTGTAAAGAAGATGTTGGTGATGATGATCGAAAAGCTCCTGAACATATTCTAAGACCCTCATTATGAATTGGGTCTACCGTTTTCAGCGTTGCGTCTGATGCGAGCCATATATTTCACTTCCATAATCAACGATAGACAGCACAGTTGCTTTATACAATAAAGTAAGGGTATGCCTATCGGCTCCCCAAGTAGTGTTCGACAGTTTTTAATTAGGTTTAATGCTCTTTTACATTTTGATTTCATGTATGTTATGTGGGCTTTCCAGTTCATGTGAGTATCAAATACTAATCCTAAAAATTTTGCTGTTTGGCCAATTGGTATACTATGGTTTCTGATTTTTAAGTCTATTTCTTCTCCTTTTTCCATTTTTGTTTTTATAAAACATGATTGCTTGGGTTTTATCTATGGAAAATTTAAAGCCTACAGATAAAGCCCATTCATCTATTTTTACTATGCTTTTATTAATGATTCGTTCTGCATGTTTTATTCGAGATGCTGAATAATATATGGCAAAATCATCCATATACAAGTTACTTTTAATACCAGTAGGTAGATTTTTACTGATATCATTAATTGCTAACGTAAACAGTGTGCCACTAAGGACGCTTCCCTGTGGAACACCATTTTCTAGAGGAAATGTTCTAGACAGAACATCATCAATTCTCACCTGAAAACTGCGATTTGTCAAAAAGTTTTGTATAAACCTAGGTAAATGTCCACAGATGTTGTTGTTTTGTAAAGTTTTTAATATAGCATACCTCCATGTAGTGTCATATGCTTTTTCAATGTCAAAAAAGACAGCTACAGTAATTTGTTTTCGTTCAAAACCTCGGCGTATATGGTCTTCTAAGTTACAAAGAGAATCTAATGTAGATCTGTTACACTGTGACCCAAACTGAGTGGGAGTTAAAATTTTATTTTCTCGTATGTGCCATGTTAGTCGAGCATTTACCATTTCTCTAGTAATTTGCACATACAACTTGTTAAAGAAATTGGTCTGTAATTGCTTACATTACTGGGATCTTTTCCAGGTTTGGGGATTGGAATAATTATAGCTTTACGCCATTCATCAGGAAATAAATTTCTAAGCCATAAGTGGTTATAAAACTCTAACAAGTATGTCTTTGCCAAAGGTGCTAAATGGCATATCATTTCAAAACAAATATTGTCACCTCCAGGGCAGATTTATTGCTGTTCAACAGAGCAAATTCTAGCTCTTCCATACTAAATTTTCTATTATAATATATATCTTCTACTGTTTCAAAATTTATTGTTATTAATTCTATATTATTTTTCTTTGTGTGGAAATGCTCATCTAAATTTTTGTTGCTACTTACTTTTGCTAAATTTTCACCTATTACATTACTAATTTCTTTAGGATCAAGTATTCTTTTCCCTTCTTTTATTATGGCATGTCTAGGTGGTTTAACATGGGTACCATTTATTTTCCTGAATTTTTCCCATATTTTTTGTATGGGAGTATTTTTAGAGAGATCTGATACATATTTTTTCCATGAAATGATTCTTCCTTGTATTACTTCTCTTTTAAACTTTGCAGATATTTTATTATACAGAGGTTTTAATGTATCAATTTCTAATAATAATATAGTCAGTTTTTGTAAGGTTCCTTCTAATATTGGTAACGTTTTGTTTAATTTACTGAATTTTCTATTCAAATTATTTAGTCGTCTTCCAATTTGGTGTTTTATTTTATTAATTCTGTTAGTTTTTCAGACCACCATGGGACTTTGTGTTTTGTCGGATGAGATTTGGATTTTGGTATTGCTTTATCAGCAGCATTTGTAATGAAATCAACAAGAAATTCATTAGTTTCATTATGGTCTTTCAAATATTCAAATGGTGGGATATTTCTGGTGTGGAATTCATATTGTTCCCATCTGCTTTATAAATGTTATATCGAGGGCATGTTTGGTGGGGTTATTTTGTAATAAAGAAATTAATATGGGAAATGATCACTTGTATGCAAGTCATCTACTGTATTCCAGTCCAATCTGTCTACTATGTCTGCTGTACATAGAGTTAGGTCAATTGAGGAATATGTTCCATGTGTTTTAGAAAAATATGTGCTGATTTCGTCATCATTTATACAGCACATGTCATATGAATCTATGAATTCCTCTATTTTAATTCCTGCTCTATTTGATTCTGTACAATTACAGTCCCACATTGGGTTGTGGGCATTAAAATCACCTACTATTAACGTTGGTTTCTTAGTATTATTAAGTAATTCTTTGATTTTGTCAACGTCATAATTTTTATTAGGTTGATTGTACAAATTATGAATTACATAATTATCGTTTTTTATTCGTATTCTAATACTCGACGTTTGCAGATCAGTAAATTTTACAGGTACTTTGTCATAACATACTTTGTTATGTACATATATAGCAGTACCTAAATTTCCTCTTCCTCTCTTGATGCAGATGCTAAGGTATATTTACCTATCGTTAATATTGTTTTGTTGACATGTTGCAAACATAATATCATTGGTTCATATTCTTTTAATAAATGCTGTATTTCTCCTAGGTGTAATCTGGTCTGTAGACCATTTACGTTCCATTGTATAATATAACTATTGAAAATATTTTTTTATAGCGGTCGGGTTTTACTCTCTTTTTTTGTATTATCAATTTGGAATTTTTCTAACAATTTACTCACGACATTCATCTGTTTTTCCTTATAATAGACTAAGTGCTCAATACACATGCACCCTTTTTCATGGTTACTCAAATCTGTGTTTTCTTTTTTTCTATATTTCATAAAATTTCTTATAATGTTTGTTAAACCATCTTTTGTTATGCTTTTGTTGTTATTGCATAATTCAATGAAACAATCATTACACCCACAAGTATTATCATGTGTATTTCTCTTTTCATTTGCTCTTGTTCCAATTACTGGAGAAGGAGTAATCTCTTCTCCCTTGACATAATCATCATCATCTATGGTATGATTCTCTTGCACTTCTTCAGTGTTCTCGACATTTGCCTTCATAGGTTCTATTATTATTTTAGGAGATAAAGGTATATTCTTAGCTTGTTTTTGTTTTTGTTCCTTTTTCATCTCCTTTATCTTTGGTTTAACTGATGTTTCTCTAATAATAGTTGGTTTCTTTGTTTTGGGTGGTGTTCTCTCCAAAGGCCTTTTTTTATCTTTAATTTCCTGTCTATCTCTACCCTCTTCTGTCACTTTAGTAGCAGCATCCTCCTGTGTTTCTATCTGCATTAATATTTCAAATGAATTGGACAAAATATTATCCATCTCATTTGTACCTGTTTCTTTATTTTTTACAATTTTATTTTTTATTTCTAAATTATTAATTTTTTCTTGAGATTTACTTGTCTGTGCTCTGTTATTTCTATCTGTTTCCGTTTTTGCTTCATTTTTTGCTCTTGTTATTGAGGAATATGAATGTTTCTTAGATGGATCTTGCATTCCTCTCACTTTTAATTCCAATTTAGCCTCTCTGATAGACATCCCTGTTCGTTCTTGCAACATTTTCAACTCTGTATTGTATATGTAGTACACACACTCCTTGGACCTAGCATGGTGATCCTGTCCACAGTTTACACATTTTGGTTCACTACATTTCCATTGTGTGGCATGTTCGTCAGATCCACAATAAGCACATACAGGTTCATTATGACAGTTTTTCTTTGTGTGTCCATACTTACTACAATTTAGACATTATAGCGGTTTGGGAACATAAGGTCTCAATTCTCTATTTTGACCCAAAATTTTTATTTTTTGAGGTAACTCTTGACCCTCAAATTTTATTTTTGCAATTCTTAATGCTTTATTATTTTGTTTACTTGGTATTATATATACCTCACAGTCTTGGATTTTGGTATATCTCATTTTAAGAGAGTCCAACAGTATATTTTTGTCAACTGGTTCGTCATTATTTTCAGGAAGTACAATAGTACCCTGAATGCTGTTCATAGTGTCATGCTTCTTTACTTTTACATTTATATTGTCAACACTTTTTATTGACAGATAGTCCTCAGACTGGTTTTTTGTTGGCTTCTATAAGCCACGTCTTCATTTTTATTTGTCTAAACGACATTTCTGTCGTTGAGTGTCTTTTAATAAGAAGTTTTCTAACTTTAGGGCTGAGATTTGCTGTTCTGTTTCATGGTTAGAAACCTTGACCAACTTCCACTCCCAAAGAGGAGTCGAAGTGAGTCAAGGTTGGGTCAAGACGATATTTACTTTTTTTTGATTTGTTGTGTACTGGAGCATAAGGTTCCAGTGTGATTATATTTGGATTCTTTATTCTTTTTCCAAAGAAAGGTTGTTACAAGAGGTTCCATCGGTCGTCATCTGTGCCGAGTCACTACCATCAAAGGGCCCAGGGGTACTCGAATCTTTATTTTCACTTTGCATAAAGATTTGAGGGAGGAAAAAAAAAAAAAAAAAAAAAAAACAACCTGAAAACCTTAAAAAGATATCATCAGCCTTTCATGGAGTTCATTCCTCCACTAATGGCACAAGTGAGAACCGACTCCCAAATGTCCGCATCCCTACCCTACCCCAAAGGGGATGGCACAACATGATTAGAGTGGCTCAAGTGTAAGCCAACCTGCTTGATAGGACTGAGAGCATTACTAGAATACAATCATCCCCACCCTACTCACATTATGGGCAAACCGGACAGAATGCCTGAGAGTCCTATTCCCAGAACTAGACCCCCTGGAATCCGTGGTCCAGTCCCAGAATAGTTCCGCCTGAAAACTCAGGTCCGAACACTATCGGGCAGTTGATGGTCCTGCCACGGTTCTCACTATTTAGCCGGATATAAACCCAATCCCAGCTATGATACCTTTTCCTATTTACCAGGTCCAAGAAATTTGTAGCAAAAGTGAAAATATCCACGCCATTTAAATCGAAAGGTTTGTAGGTGATCCGTCAGGGCCCGGGCTCTTATTCTTCGTAAGAACGAAGAAGAAAAGCCAGGGCCCCTTACCCCCTCACCACGTGAAGGAACCTACTTCGAGGGGGTACTGTCGTATAAGATGGACGATCTCAGCAAAGTTCATCTGAAACTCAGGGAGTCCAAGTACTGGGGCACAGGACCCTCAAGTCCCTTCATGCCAGTCTTCCTGAGTTATTCCCTCCGCAGGAAAGGGACGCTCGCCAGAGCCCCCTGGCAATCTCTCAACCTTGAGCATATGACCGGACCAGCCTGAGGACCGAACTTGAGGTGGAGGAGACAGGCAAGAGAACCCTAGCACCCTTGCCCAGCCTGCCAGAGGCCAGTCAAGGCAGGTGAGTAAGGCCGTGGGAGGTCATCAACCAGCGGTGAGGCGCTGCATGGGTCACGGAGAGGGGTCCCGATCACACGAATGTGAATGGGGGCTGTCCCGAGGACATGCTACAGTCTTCATTGAAGCCAAAGCCCCTAAAGGAGAAGATGCCTGGGTGGAGGACTTCCTCTTGCCTTACCCAGGTGAGCAGGCCGGCAGGCCAGTGTCACCATTCCGGGACCGTTGCGTTGCTCTCTTCGGAGAACAGGATGGGGGTGAGAGAGCGCCTGCCTGCTCTGTACTCACTTTCTCTCACTTGGCCGTGCTGGCAGTTGGGCCCAGGTCCGTAGACCGGGAATCCTTACAGGTCCAGAAAGGTGAGCTCCCAAGATTGGTACCAGTGTGCCAGGGGTCCGTGGAACCTCAGGCAGTGGTTGCTCCCTTGAGCTCGGTAACTGGAGCCACAGTACTGGAAGTAACACTAGCAAGAGACCTGGCAGCCTTCTCCTTGGGGGAAGGCTGGCTGCTAGAAGCCCTACAGGACTTCTAACAGATGGGTGAGGCAACCTTCTTCTTCCTCCACTTGTTAGCTTTGGAAGTAGAAGGGGAGGCAGTGACAGCACTCGATGAAGATGACAACTTCCTACTCCTCTTCTTCGACATCTTCTTCCGGCTGAGGCCAGCCTTTGACAGTTGGGTGTGGAGGAGGACGTCACCAAGTGAGGACAAAGTGAATGGCAACACCTTAGAGCACATTACCAGAGGCAAGTGTAGTGTTATTAGAGCCCTCAAGCCAGTGGATGCAGTTATGGGAAGGCCTTTGGAAGCCTACAAGTGATTAATCAAACATAAAACATTCGGCGCTCCCGGGAGGCCTAGGGAGGGCCATAACTCCTTAAGCCCCTCAGGCTCCGCAACACCTGGAACAAAAGTTGAGTTAGGCAAGGCAATCCCCTTTCACCACGAGGAGGAGCGCCCTTCCAAGGACAACTCCCCCTTTAAGCAGAAGACTGCTGGAGAGTAGTCAACCTGGTCTTCTTACCCCTTCAGCAACTCTCTACTGACAAAGCAGTGGGAGACAGCAAAGGGGAAACCGCTCTTAGGAGTGGTAACAGCAGGTGGAAGTTTGGCCAGGGGCAAGGAGGTACCAGAGAGAATCTTCAGTGTCACTGGCGAAGTATTGCACTCCGATGACACAGGAGACATTTTGCTCTTTTGCTTCTTTTTCCTAGCAAACTTCACCCACTGTTCTGAAGGCCAGGCTCGACACTTGATACAAGGACTTGATTGGTTACAATCATGCTTGTGGCATGATACCACAGCATATGTGGGTCAATCTCAAGAAAGGAGAGGAATTGATTGCAAGGCTTGCCCTTCCCTGGATAGCACCTAAGATTTAAAGGTTTCTCCACCAAAGGCAGTTGCAAATTAGGAGGGTTTGCATATTGATATAATTATAGTAAACAGCAACAAACCACCATATATTTCAGAAAAACAAAAAAGAGAATGAAAGCAAATGGCAGTCAGGCAGAGAGCACACGAAGACATCTGAACACAATGGCAGCCGAAAGCAAAGTGGAGTGTAGACAGACGAGTGAGCAGAGCTTCCCCCCTACCATAGGTAGTTAACCCTTAAGGGGCGGGCGAAATATATATCAAACACACCTCCAGACTGGGCAAACTTTATGGATGGCCAATTTAAAAAAAAAACATCAATGGAAAGAGGAAGCTGTGCAAATGCACATGGTGTAAGAAAAAAAATGCTAGAGAATTTTTCCCTACCTTCCACAGAAGTTGAAAGTGACGATTTACAACCCTGTGAGGGGCCTCTTTTACAAGACACCCATAAAAATACAGTATGCTGATTTTACCAAGTTATACATATTTTTTCTAATGATTTATTTTATTTTATTTTGTAAAATTATAATTACAGCTCACACAATATATAAACAGATAAGAACTAAAATCAGTAACACATTCTGAGTATATTTGTAGTACTGTAGAATATTTACGAGATTTACTGAGATGGGGAGATGCAGTAACTTTTTGTGATGTATACATGTTTTTTCTAATATTTCTTTGCACTTTTCTTTGCAAAATTACAATTATAGCTGACATACTATCATAAAAGATAAGATAACCAACAGCAATCCCTGGGTATATTTATGAGCAAATAAATAAAACGACATTATGGGATAGAGGGGCAATACATTCACCCATTAAGTCCCATAGCACAATAAATATCGCCCCCCCTCCCCCCCATCCTGTGCTGAGCTACACAGTTACCATAAGTCATTTATCGACCATTTAAGTGCTATGAACATCTTTCCCGCTAAATTCATCCAAATCATATGGCACGTAATATTAACACTCATATGAGTTAGCCTGTCCATCACTCAAAACCTGTTATAGATGCTCATATGATGATACCCATCCATTAAGGGTTAATGACCTAGTTTGGAAGTTAAATGACTGTTCCAGCTCATATTCGCAAGCTAAATCCTATGTAAAGACCAAAAGTTTGTATTTGTGTAGGAAAAAATATTTTAAATATAATAGTATTTTTTTTAGGTATACTGTACAAACCAAAGCCTTTTATTTAGAAGTATCCTTCTAAGTAAAAAGTTAATTGACCAGCAGAGATGGGGAGGGGGGTTGTTTTTTCATTCAGCCAGAGGGACAGGGCAGGGTGGGTTGAGATGGGTTCAATTTATTTTACAAGCTTTGGTTTGTATTTCTAGGAAAAGTTACATTTTTATGATAAAATAAGATTTTATATATACTTACCAGGTAATTACATACCTAAGAGTTTCTATTAATCAGCAGCTAAAATTTGAAATCCGCAGTAGTGATTCTTTTGTTTTGGTGTAGGTAACTGACCCCGCCCACTTTCAGGAAAGAGGAACAACTGAGCAGAGAGCTTCAATTTGTTTATGCTTAATGTCCAGGTGGGGGGGTGGCAGGTGGGCTCCCACTCTGTAATTACTTGGTAAGTAATATAAAATCTTATTTTATCATAAAAATGTCTTTTTTATACAAATAACTTACCAAGTAATTAGATAGCTGATTCCCACATTGACAAGGGGTGGGATGCATGAAACATTAGTAAATGTAATGAGTTAAAGAAATAAAATCTTCTAGCATTACCAAAATGCTTGTTGTTTCCTTACCTGGTAAGAGAGCTGCAGCAGGAAGTTACTACCTCTGGTTTTGCGCTCATCTCAACCCATAGAGACATGGTGGTGTGGCCAAAGGTCGTCTACGACACATGTGGGAACTCCACAGCGAAGGATACCTCCGAATGCTAATGAACAAAATTTTGCCCCTGCCCAGGGAGCAGTACCATCATAAAACCAGATAAAACAATGCTGTTACCTACACCATAAAATTAAAACACCAACACCCAACCACTAAAAACAGTTAGGTATCCAAGCACAAAGTAAACCCCCGGGCTCCCCTACAACTAAACACCACGATTCAAGGCGAAGAGGTAAGGATGGAAGGGATGCTTCCTATACTGCCTTCCCCAATATCATGCCAGCCATCGATAAAGGTCCTAGGGTACTGCAATCGTTAAAAGTCGTCTCCACATCTGGGAGATAATGTATCGCAAATACATATTTACATCTCCAGTAAGTAGCTTGGAGGATAGAAGAAAGTGAGAGATTGTATTTAAAAAACTAATGAAGTAGCTACAGATCTAACTTCATGAGCTCTTTCTTTCAAGATAAGACAATCCTCCTCTCTCATTTGTGAGTGCGCTTCACGAAACAGAGCATTCTTCATAAGAGGACAAGATGGATCCTTGACTGAAGTCCAGAGGTTGTTTTAAGAACCCCTAATTCTCTCAGTCCTGTTTAGATAAAACTTTAGGGCTCTCACAGGGTAAAGGACCCTCTCTACTTCTTCCAATCCTAGCGTATCTGCTAGACCCCTAATGCTGCTGAAAAATTAAACTCACCAGGATTCCATCCGGGTTCTCATTCTTAACAAGAAAACCTAAGGTAAAGGAGCAGATTGCATCGCCTCCTGAGAATCCAACTCTTCTGTCAATGGCCTGTATCTCACTGACTCTTGGCTGTTGCTAAATGAAGCTAAGTTCAGATTCTCGAAAGGAGGTCCGGAGGGCCATTTCAGGACTACGTAAAGATTCCAGGAAACAAGTTCCAAGTTCTTTTATTTCTTCGTGTCAAAAGACCTAATCAGATCCGAAAGGTCCTAATTCGAGGATATGTCCAGGTCCCTATGCCTGAACACAGAGCTCAGCATAGTCCTGTAGCCTTTTATGGTAGAAGAGGATAAGCCTTCAGAGTTCCTCAGGAACAAAAGGAAGTCCACAATCTCTGTCAGAGTCTTCTTAGAAGAAGATATTCTATTGCTTCTGCACCAACTCTGGGAAATTGACCATTTGCTGTTAGATGAGGACTGACATCTTCATTTTGAAATAGCTTCCACAGCCTCCCTCAAATAACCTTTTGCTCTGAGGAGTTTTTTGACAGTTTGTATCCTGTCAGAGCCAGAGAAGACAAACCTTGATGAAAGTGCCTGAAGTGGAGTTGTCTGCGAAGCTTTTTCTTCTGAGGGATAAGTCTCGGAAAGTCTACCAGCAGATTTATGAGCTCCATGACTTCAAGAACTTTCTGTTTTGGAGGTCCAAAAGGCAGCTACCAGAATCGACAAATTCTGGTGCTAATGCAGGGTTTGTTCAACACATCCCTTATCATCCCGAAGGGAGGGTAGGCATACAGGAACTTATCGAACCAGTTGAGAAGCATGGCATCCATTGCCCGTGCTTGAGGATCTGGAACTGGGGAACAGAAAAGAGGCAGCCGATGATTCCTCAACGTCGTGAAGAGATCCAATGTTGGCTTTCCCCACAGTTTCCTCAGATCTAAACACACCAGTGGATCGAGAGTCCACTCTGTGGGTATGACTTGGTTTTGTCGGCTCAGTTGATCTGCCAACACATTCAGTTTGCCTTGGACAGATCTGGTCATTAACTTTGAACGATTCTGGTCCACCCAGATAAGGAGGTCCCTCGCTGCCTTACCAGGGGCCGTTGTATAGTCCAAGTGGACTGCTACCGTCCTCCCAAACACCTCCGAAGAAAAAGCTACCATACCCAAGTGGATTGTTTTTAATTCCTTGACATTTATATGCCATAACATCTGATTGCTTGACCACATACCAGAGATTTCCTTGTTCACTATGAGGGTTCCCCAGCCCTGATCTGATGCATCGGCATAAAAGTCTAAGTCTGGGTTCTGAGGGAACAGGGACTTCCCTTCCAGCAACCTGTCTCTTGACTTCCACCAAAGAAGGTGCTTCTTGACCTCTTGTGTCACCGGGAACATGAAAGAGTCTGGATGTCTTTTCCTTTCCCATTTGTCTTATGAAAAATTGGAACATTCTCATGTGTAGCCAACCCAGGGAGACAAACTGTTCTATGGAGACCATCGTCCCGAGGAGACTCGTCCAATTGTTCACCGAACATGTCTGGAGACGAAGAATTTCGTCTATCTTTTGTAGGCAAGACTATTCTTCCCAGAGAGGGAAAAGCCTGAAAAAGATGAGAATTGAGAGTCATTCCCAAATAAACTACCTGTGAAGGAGCCATCTGCTACTTCTGATGATTTATTAGTAAGCCCAAGTCTTGTGCACTGTTCCTTTGATGTGGAGCAAAGGATCCAATCGTCCATATAGAATGTTATGTTGATTCCCATCAGGTGGAGCCAACCTGCCGGGGGAGCAAGAATATGTATGAAGACTTGAGGGGCCGTCGATAGTCCAAAGCACAGGACCCGGAACTGGAACACCTGGTCCTGAGAAACAACTCTCAGATATTCTCGAGAGTCCGGGTGTAACAGGATGTGGAAGTAGGCATCCTGAAAGTCTATCGTGACCATCCAGTCTCCCTGTCGAATGGACGCGAGGATCAAATGAGTTGTCTCCATTCTGAATTTGGTCTGTTGAATAAAGACATTTAGGGTGCTCACATCCAGGACAGATCCCCATCCTCCTGATGACTTTGGGACTACCAAAACCTGACTGCAGAACCCTTCCAAACTTACATCTGGGACTACTCCTATCACCTTCTTCTCGAGGAAGGATGAAACTTCCTTTGCGAGGGCCAAAAATCTCTTCAAACTCTCGGAGTATGCAGTTAAGGCGATAGGCATCTGACTAAGGGAGGTCTCTCTAGGAAAGGGAGTGTGTAACTGCTCATCAAAACTTCCACAACCCACTGCTCCGCCCCTCTCTTGCTCCATTTCTCCCAATACTGGAAGAGCCTGGCACCTACTACAGTATGGAGGACATTTGATTCACTTCCTAGAGGAGGGTTTAGATGAAGACTTCTTGATGGTCTAAGACTGGAACCATACGTTTGGTCTTGAACTTGATGAGGATCTTTGCCTACCTCCACAATGGGGATAGGGCTGCAGAGACAATGACTCGAACTAACAGCAGGAGTGTCCTTAGTGCGCCTCAATGATTTCACTAGCACATCATGAGCGGATTTCTCCTGTAAAGAGGAAGAAATCTCGTTAACCACCAACTGAGTAAACAAACTGTCTTTAAATATGGAGGAGAAAAAACTGCAGACCTCCGAATTAAAGTGACTCCCTTAGAGGTGGACTGTATGCACCATAACTCCTCTTCTTCAACACTCCCATAGCGTGGAGGGAAGCTAACTCCTCCGCTCCAGGATATCAGCCTAAAAATCCGCAGACATGGCGGCGTATTCTTGAACCTTACCCTTACGTGTGAGGGTGTCTATTGACCAGTCTCCTCTCGCTCTGGGGGGAAGTTTACCCCAACCAGGGTGAGGAGAGGCCCCGAGAAGAGGTTGTCCTGATTGTCCCCAACCTTTAAAACTCCACGACTCAATTTCCCTTTCAAGAAGAAGACGAAGGGGAGTCCTCTCCCGAAGAAGAGGTGGCCAAAAGGGGAAGCTTGCTGGGAGAGAGAAACAATCCGGAAGGGTTAGTCACCCAAGGGAGTCATTGGGGGTGTATATCCCTCAGATGATGCCTTGGAAGGCTTCTTCCGGTACAGTTTCCTTCCCTCAAACTTCGCCCACTGCTTAGCCAACCAGGAGCAATACTCGGCGAAAGTAGAATCTCCAGAACACACACACCCCCTGCAAGAGGAGCAAAGGGCGTGTGGGTCCACATCAATATTAGATCTGAAGCTACTACACTTCTTCCCACCAACCCCAGGATACACATGCTGGGGTTTTATTATAAGACTTGTTGACTTGAACTTGCATTCCAAACACACAAAGCTTTATTTGTTCATTGTAGTACATTGTCCCAGTGGCTCTTCAGTAGGAAAAAAGAGAAAGATCCCATTGGGAAAACACAGCTCAACGGAAGTTAGGGCAGAGAGAGAAGAAACACATCTGCACCACATGAAGGATGATAGCAAATTGGAATGTTTACATCCAGGCAGGCGGGACTCCCGCCTCCCAGAGGTAGTTAACTGCCTAACCTCCTTATTTGAAAGTTCAACGGCCATTTCCAGCTGCGCTGTACGTAATTCCTAATGTAAAGGACCGATGGTTTGTATATTGTGTCAGAATTATTATTAACCTCATATCTATCCAACATGGTTGGGGACCCTTTGGGAATGCAGGGTTTTAGGTGGGGGAAATCGCTGGGAGAAGGACCGGACTGCCATGTAGTTGTTATGGAATGGTTCTATGCATGCGCAAGTCATTGGGGAGCCATATGTTCAAGAAGGGTTTGGCTAAGGAAACCTATTATAAAAGGAACTATACTAACCAAACATACCCTAACCTAACCTAGCAGGCCGTGTTACTTAGGACCACCCGGTGAAGGAAACTCCACTTTTTACCAAAATCTCCCCTATAATACTGTGCATGCGTGATAGCATTCCAGGATGGCCAGCATACAAAAACATATCAGTTCTGATGTTAATTACAGGTGAATTACAGTTGACCCACAAAAAATAACATTGAAATGTTAATAAACAACCAAAACACTATACGAAAAGTCAATTTCCAAGTTAATACCTGATGCAGAGCAACCTCAGAGTTCTCCCGAAAACACCATTGCATCTCATTCTTTTGCATTTTTGCTCAATTAAAAACCCAAATTTCCCACTATGGCCCCCATAATTGTAGGATATAGGCTATAAGGGAAATACAATATCCCTACTCTTTTTCTTCTTTCGAACTCATTAGTCCCACTGTACAGCAGGGTCGGCCGTTCGAGTCAACTTTCTCCATCTATTTCTATTCCTTGTATCTTCTTCACCCAGCCATCCATCTGATCTACTGATGCCTGACACTCCTCCTCCCCATCACTGGCATGTTCTTAGGTCTCTTGATTGGTTCCACCTCCTCTCTTCTTATTACGTGACCTTGTATCTCAGACAAGCTTCCATAGCCTCCTCCTGTATGTTACATAGGTAGATTTAAGTAGTAGCTGGTTGCCGACGATTTCCTTCTAAGATTGACTTTTCTACAGTTTTTGGTTGCTAATTATGGATTTACCTTCAATTTTTGTGTCGAACGAATGACAGTAATTAACCTTTAATTAACCCCTGAAGGCCAACCAACAAGGGGTTTCCGGGCTGATCTTAACAAGAGTGAAAATATCTCTCTCACCACTCTAGTTAGGAAGATGGTTCATATCCCGTCCGGCAAGTGCAATAACTTGTTTTTACTAGGGCTTTACTTTCCCCCACCTCCGAGGCCTTAAATCCACAGATAAAAAAACCAGTTTCCTAGGTAAAAACAGGATTCTAAGCTAATACAGGAAGTTTACCGATTACATATACCCACATTCTTGGTAATTTTTCGAAGACTCAGCCAGCCATTTCAAAGGTGCCAGCTAGCCATTTTGCATGAAAAACCATTTTGGATTTTTCATGCAAAATGGCCAGGAAATGATAGGTAGTAAAAGAACCTAAAAATACCAACCTAACGTAAACTAGGGGTGTTTACTGGTTACAATTTTGCCATATTAGTTATGGAGGGGGGGGCTGGTTTTGTCTTACCTTACAAGTCCTTATTTTCTCTGCTATTAGGCATTTGCGAAGGTTATGTATTGAGAAGAAATTTTTTGGTTAGATGTGATTTACCCAAGAAAAATATAAATTATAAAGCGGGAGGTGGCTGGAGTCTAACGAAAAATAACCCATTCTTCTTCTATCTTGACTCTCCCTCCTCTCCAGTAGTGATATTCCAGCAATCCATCTCACCATCCTCATCTCGATTCTTTCCTACAGTCCCTCATCTTTCCTCCTAAGTGCAAATATCCCTACTAGGCCTAATTTGGTGTAAACTTTCATTTAATACCACAACCACTCCCATGAGTGCAGTGTTTCATATCATCCCCATGGTAATGAATGCTTAAACATAAACAAGACAGTAGACTAAATAGGTTATCTTGGGTAATTCTAAGTATTAGCGCCGCACCTGTTTTTACCTTGGAAACTGGTTTTTCTACACTTTTAGGGCTTCTGATACTGGCTGTGCATTTGTTTGTTGTCAGCCAAATGGAATGTCCCTTCGCTGTGCTTAGTACTGGCCTGGGGGGGGGGGGTATCCATATGTTAACAAGTTACTGCACTTGCCGGACAGGATACAAACCATTCCAAACAGACGTAGCCGTGCTCTGTCTTGTGAAGATCGCGTATGGAAACCCCTTGTTGGATGGACTTCAGGGGTTAATTACAGGTTAATTACATTCGTGTGACAAAAACTGAAGGTAAATCAATAATTAGCAACCGAAAATTTTACAACAAGTCAAGTTAGAAGGAAATCGCCGCCGCGGAGTTACTACTGAGATCTACCCTATCTTGGTGACAGTAAATTTGCAATAGAGTTCAGTACGAATTTTGTATAAAGTACTATATTACAGCGACTTAAAGAACACAGCATGAAAATTCTGGTCTCAAGTCGGTGTATTAATACAGCCTACTGAACTAAATACAGCAACTAAATTATGGACTAACCTACAAGGGATGGGCAAGCTGTTTCGTAAGCTTAGGTATATTTTGTAGCTTACATCAGTCTATTAATATAAGGCCGAGACTAGGCTACAACCTAGGCTAGTCTGTTTAGTACAGTTTCTGACTAAGACCAGCCTAGCCTAGCCTATACTTACCACTATGAAACTAGCTGCACCCCGGCCTAGGCTAGTTGTCCATAAGCTGAGGTGTCATGAAACCTAGGACGGTCCATATTTGAACTGCCGACACCTACTTAAAACTTATATGACACACTTACGTCTTGTAATACTTACAGCTTGTTTAGGCCGCACGGAGCCTTTTGGTATGGCTCCACTCATTTTTCCCGAAGCAGTTCCGTACGTTATCAAAGTCGTCACATAGCGTAACTTTCCTGGAAGTCTGTTCACTCTACCTCTCTATTCTCTAAGTGTCATACGCGAGGCCAGCGAACAAGATAATCGAACCCGTAACCTTTCCTTCCTCTTTTGGAATATCGTCAACAGGTATGACTTTGTAACGGCACCCTTAATGACAGCTTCATAAACCACTTCTATTCCTTTTCTCTTCATTCATAACCAGTAACTTTTTCTTTCATTATATCTCCTCATATTACTAAGTTCCCTGTTACCTTTTCCTCTTTTTTCAGGGGATTATCTCTGAACACGTTCTGATTCCTTATCTATCACTCTATACACGTCATAAAATTACTCCTCCCGGGTAGTTTTTTTTTCTTGGTTATACACAGGGTTGTCCATGTAAATTCTGGAAAAGAAAATATTTGTCACCCTGTTCTTCCTACATAAATCATCAGTCCGGAAAAACGTCGTATTGATAATAATCACAATACGAAATACTGCACAAACCGGGTTATGCCCACGATTATTAGAATTCCTGTTTGCTGACGTTTTACACAGTAAAATTGTTGGTCAGTATTACATCCTGTCATGTAAATATGTCAAATTTAAGTACAACATCACGTGTGGTCAACTACCGATGGCACACTTCATTAGTTATTTCTTTCATAAATTCAGTTCACTGTAGCAGTGTATTGGTTTGTATTTTGCACAGAAAATGCACGATAAACCTGTAGCCTATATACGGTGTTACATCTTGTGATGTAACTATGTCAATTTGAGTTCAGCACCACGTTGGTCACCTGTACGGTACAGAGTGCATGCTTCATTAGTGAATTTTTTTTCAGTAATTCAATTCACTGTAGTATATTGTCTTGAATTTTGCGCAGAAAATGAGCGATAAATCTGTATTACAGCGGGCGGTATGATTTTGATGGAAATCATGCAATCCACAGATGTAAGGCCGCCTACTAAATAAATAAATAAGTTATAAGAGTAAATATAGTCTTTTGGTTTTCGTCGCTCACCCCACAAAAAAATAAATTAAGCATTTTTATTACTCTTTTTGAAGCTCGTTCAGATATTGTGGTCTACTGGTATATTTTGAGCTGTTTGTCCAATGTAAATTAGGACTCCTGTTTCCCGTTTCACAAAATTTGGTCTTGGAAAATCTTCCCTTCATTTTCGCCCTGTCTATAAGACAGCTATGCACTCGGTCTCCCTAGCATGTCCATTTTTACTACTTCTGTCTCAACCCCTTTTGTTCATTTTACATCTAAATAAATGCTCAATATTATCTTTTTTTAACGGCACAGAATTCATCCCTGCATTTTGCTCTAAAGATTATTTTTATAACTGGCATACTTGCTCTTTAGGTTCCAACAAATTAAAGAAGTTATTTCAGCATACGCTCTTGAAAATATGGTGCAATTCCAAGTATGAAGTTGCAGTATGCTGTCTTCGTATTGGCCACGCATGGTTGACAAATCGGTAACCCACTGATAAAGAAATTCAACCTTCCGTGATGAGTTTCTTTTTCATATTAATAGTCAAGCATTTGCTAGCCGGGCACCATAATCTCCTCTTGCGTGCTTTTTAAATTTATAATTTTTGCATACATTTTTATTTAATCTAGAATATTAATATATTTTTTTACTAACATACGAAATGATAAAAATCTATTAGGCGTCAGCGATACTAACTGACTTGATGCCAGATAACGTTCAGTCAGTCAAAACTGTTGCATATCTTCTGACCTCGAATGATCTCTCCTGTAATGTGTGAGCCTTGGCAAAGCGTAAAATTTTGGTTCTGCTTCTAAATCCGGAGGTGTCATGCCCAGCAAAAGTGTTTGAAAAGTGAGTCGAGGGAACACGACATGAATAATCTGCTGTTAGTAGGACCTATCATTCCATCTAGTGGTGCAATCTTCAAGGGTTTCCAGTTAGGTATTACCTGCATATATGAAGTACATATTGCTCATTTCATTTATTTTTGTCTTCCAGGTTTAATTTTTTTCAAGCTTACGTAATTGTGGTTTCAATAACCACAAACTGCCATAACCATCACCCTGTAATAACTTTCAATCTTTAGGAAACCTGTTACTTTGGACTGAAGCTACAAAAATGTGAGCATTTAATTCAGCAATTTCATCCATATAAGGTTCTGAATTCAAGCCAGACCTTCATTAATCCTTTGGTGTCTTGACGTCGTCAGTGATTACAAAAGTAGTCTTGAGGTAAAAAATTCCGATATTATATAATTAAGAGCTGCTTATCCATATGGTCTTAACGATACAGTTAATAATTTAGTGACGACGTGACGTCAATTATTTATACAACTTGTATTTATCATTATTTTTTTTTACAATAATGTTATAAATAGAATAGTTATCAGAAGAATATTCACAAACATTAGGTAAAATTGCTTTTAATTATACAACACGAAGATTGTTAAGAACCTGAAATATTAATGTTGTAGATAATACGCCGTGCTCATGTGAAGATAGTATATTTTAACATGATTTTTGTGAAGATGTAATAACAGCCAATTTGGATATTCTTAATGATGATCATCTTATTAGTATTTTTAAACTATGCTCTAAATTTAGACCCATACCAAAATCAAATAAAAATAAATTATTACTAACAACCAAATTAATGAACATATCCATAAACTTTCATAAAATTTAATATAAATATTGGACAATTTATCAAATGGAAACTGAAACTAAGAACTATTAAAATTAAATTCATACTCCAAATAAGGGATCTTTCCTAAATTGTAACCCCTCGGTTTTCGGGGTCGTTATCTACGACTAATATTTCTGAGGGGTCATTATCTTTATGATATTAACAATCTATTGTTTATGCTTTTACGGTAATCCCCAAGGGACTTGTACTAAACACGCCGCAAAGGTGGATACATACCGGGTAAAACTTTTGGGGTCACTATCTAGGAAAGATCTCAAATAAGTTTCCATGTACCATCAGTTTGAATAATAAGATTAGGAATGCCAATCCGACCAAATATGTGATCTTGCCTGTAGAAAAGGCTAAATAGTAATTTTGGCTCTAAATGTAAAAACCAACGCTCAAACATTAATCTCAGAATCTAGTAACAACTTTGAGACGTGTAATATTGATCAAAAGGATATTAAACAATTGTCTGTGGACATATATAATTTAACGTTTCTGTATACCGTACCAAAATTTCATGAAAGTCCTATAAAATTCATATATGAAACGATTTCGGCAAATTTCATTAATAAAGAGATGAATATTATGCTTTATTTTTTATAAACTGTATATAATTGATAATACTGTATCACCAAATGGATAATGAAAAACAACAATAAAGTACTATTATCGATTCACTCATGTGCTATAACAATAATAATCTTATATGTCCTAATAATTATATGCTATTTTCATTTGATTTTAGCACTGTATACTACGTTACCACATGATCTAATTAGATGCAATATGGCCTTATATAAATATTATATCCAAGCTGATTTAGATATATGCTATGAAAATAATAAAGTGACAATCATTAAAACTGCTAAAATAGTGAAATTCAGTATTAATCACATCTATATTAAATTTTATGACAAAAATTCATATACAATAAATAGGTACAGTATCCCTATGGTTGCTAATTACAGCGCTAACATTGCCGATTTATATTTGCATTCTTATGAATCAAAATTCTTGCAATATAATCCCACAGAAGGTAGACTTACATATAAAATTACATAGATATATAAATGGTCTACCATCGTTAAATAACAGAGATATATTGTTCGATGTCAATTCAATATGTCCCAGGGTACTAGAAGTTTTATTACTAATAATAAACCTTATAAAACAGGATCCTTCTTGAGACATTGATGTTAAAATTACTAATAATAATAATTTTCTAGCTAAGTTTACGGTAACAGAGATTTTAATTTCGAATTTGAAAATATTTGTATGAATAGTTAAGATTTTGTCAACATTTGTCACTTCTTCAATAAACGTACAAATAATAAATACCCAGTATGGAAGGTTTAAACAACAATCAGTAAAGCTGAACATATGGAAACTAATACCATCTGTAAATATAATTTCAATGTTAAGCTAGATTGTGTGATCAATTTTTCCAGTATTTAACAAATTTAATTGTCTGGTTCTCTTGCGTTTATGGTATATGTATATTTTTTAAGTATATTATTACTTTTATTGTACAACTACCTTGACTAAAATGACCAATACCATAAATAAGAAGGTACACTTGAATCTTGAAGCTACCTTGTAGTAGTGGATATGATAGCGGAAATTTATATTTTAATAAATTTTATTTATATAAATTGTACATATATTTTATATATATACATACTGTACATATATGTACACACATATATATACACTCTTGCAGATGTGTCTTTCATTGATCTATTTGTATTTTTTTTTCACCCCATACCTCCTAGAATGTCTGTAAAAAACATAAAACCACACGCAGTTAATGTACTACGGGCACTTGTGTACACTTAAAAATACATTTTAAAAGTACAGCTTGGTCCAAAGTCCGGGTGTACACTCAGCATGTGTGGCTTATATGTTTAGTGCTTAAAAGTTTTTGTTCCTACTACCGAGATTATAATTGCCACGTTGTCCGCAGCTTATCTAAGTAAAATTATTTCACTTCCCAAATTTTTTATTTAATTAACCTTTTACTACAAAGTATGCACTTACTTTGCTTGACCTTGTAATTTTCACTGATCTATTCCTTCTCACACACCCGCAATACACACATATATATATATATATATATATATATATATATATATATATATATATATATATATATATATATGATTATTATCACTTTTATATATATGATTCACTTTTTATCACACATTACCACAGGTGAAAAATAAGAAACAGGTGTAGGTCCTGACCGGTTTCGACTTTATTTCCAAGCCATTGGAAATAAAGTCGAAATCGGTCAGACCTACACCCATTTCTTATTTTTCACCTGTGGTAATGTGTGAGATATATATATATATATATATATATATATATATATATATATATATATATATATATATATATATATATAGAAAATTTAAGCAAAATTAAGCAAATTTTTAGTGATTTCTAGTTGGGACTGGTTCAACTATATTCTCTTTGAGCAGACTTAACTTGCATGGGAGGCAGATCAATCTCTCAGAACTACCTAATGTACAGGATATTCATGGTTAATTTTTAAAATTTATACTGCTGATTGAATGAAATAATTTATTATTGGGGTTATTCTGGCACCATACTGATATATTTATCAGAATCTCCAGGGTGATATTTTCATTATGTCAAAAGTTTTAAAGGTTTATACAGTATAATTTTAATTGTATTTTCTGTTTGCATTTTTGTAAAATAATGTAGAATTTTTCTTCACATTTTGAGTAACTCCTCAAAGCTGCATACCCTCACTTTATCCTTTGACCACAGGGAGAATTGCAGGTGGTGGCAGTGAGATTTTGACAAAGTGGCATGGTATTATCTGCAAAGTCTATTCATTTACGAATCCAACTGGACATCACATTTTATAATAGCTCAGAGAGCTTCCCATTTTTTTAAAAATAAACAATTAGGCAAAAGGCCATGCGCCGGGACCTATGAGGTCATTCAGCGCTGAAATGGAACTGTAAAAAGGTTTGAAAGGTGTAACAGGAAGAAAACCTTGCAGTTGCACTATGACTCCATTGTTAGGAGAGGGTGGAAAGTAAAACGGAAGAAAGAGAATATGGTCTCTTACAGAAAAAGAATGAAAGGGGTTGCAGCTAAGGGCTCAAGGGACGATGCAAAGAACCTTAAGTAATACCTACAGTGCACCACACAAAGTGCACTGATGGCACCATTCCCCTACGGAGACCTGGGACCAGAGCATGACTTCAAGGAAAGAGTTCTTCCTCAACAACTAACCTCTGTGCAAGGTTTTCAACTTCCCTCTGCAGAGATGGTCAACAGTCAAGGCTGAGAGGCTTAACTCCTCAGGAACAGGCACACTTTCCAGTTCTCAAACCTTTTGTTTCTAGGTGATCAGTGTCCAGGACACAAGGTTACCCATTCAAGAAATCTTGTGAATCAGTGGACAACATTATGGCTTCCTTCCAGGAATGTCTCTTATCACAATGACTTAACATACTCTGATTTTTCACTGAAGATAACCTTTGAAGCCAGATATGAGAGCAACCTATCACAAAAAGAATGCAGAACCACAAACTCCAAACATTCCAACTCCTGGGGACTCAAGTTTGGTTGGATTAAGGCTTCTTTCAAGAAAAGGTATTGGTTTGTCAGACTTCTCGAACACACTCGTTTTTTGGTTACATTAATTCATAAGCCATCTGGACCATCTCTAATTGGGAAAACAACACTTCCTCACCATCTTAGAGTCAACAAAGTCCAAGGATGTAGTCTGAGCAGCAATAAGGCAACTATTTGGCACATAGTAGTTGCCTTATTGCTAATGAAACTACTGTACATCCTTGGACTTTGTTGACTCTGCATCATTGGACTTTGTTGACTCTAAGATGGTTAGGAAGTCATTTCTCAATTAGAGATGATCCAAATGGCTTACGAATTATAGTTTTACTTACACTGCTGGCAGGCCTGTCAAAACACATTTTTTCTTTGCATTTGAGGGTCATTAGGACAATTTTACCCAAATGAAATGGTTGAAAAACATAATTGTAAGCCAAAACTCTTACATTCTAGTAACCTTCAATCATTTACCTTCATTTTGCAACAAACGGAAATTATCTCATATACAATTCATCGTAAAATGACCTTCCTTTCTAGCCTTCACCTCAAGGGAGGATGGCACGTTAACAAATGGCAGTTCCGAGCAATTCAACTTCCCTCTCTTACCTATTTTTCCAAGCACCACACACTTCAACTGGTACTCAAGAGTGTCAAGTGTTTGTGATAAATGAAATTTAGGCTTTTATGCCCAGAAATACGACATTTTCAGCCATTCAAAGTTTATGACTGCAAAAAAGAGGGAGATGGAGTGGTTGGATAGGAAGATCCAGGAAATAAAGATGCAATAGAGGTATCTAAATGTGAAATGGGATAAAACCCTGCAGTTGCATAAAGATTAAGGGAGGCTGGACAGCAAGACTGAAGAAAGGAAGTGATAATGGAGAAGTAAAACAATAAAAAAAAAAAAAATGGGTGCAGCTAGGGGATGAAGGGATGCTGCAAACATCCTCCAGTAACGCCTATAGTTCACCTCAGTTAGTGGCCGAAGAGACAATACAAAGAACCTTAGTAATACCCACAGTGCACCACACGAGGTGCACTGACGGCACCGTTCCCCTATGGAGACGTCAACAGTCAAGGCTGAAGGGTCTAACTCCTCAGGAACAGGTACCCTTTCCAGTTCTCAAACCTTTTGTTTCTAGGTAATCAGTGCACAGGACACAAGGTTGCCCATGCAAGAAATCTTGTGAATCAGTGGACAACATTATGGCTGCCTTCCAGGAATGTCTCTTATCTCAATGACTCAATATACAGGCGGTCCCCGGTTTACGACGGGGGTTCCGTTCTTGCGCCGCGTCGTAACCCGAAAATCGTCGTAAGCCGGAACATCGTCGAAAATCGTCAAAAATCATAAGAAAACCTTACTTTTAATGCTCTGGGTGCATTGAAAACGATGTAAACTGCATTATTATTGAGTTTTACATCAAAAAAACCTTCAAATTATGATTATTCTGCCATTTTGGGGCCATATTTCTTCCGTCGGATCGGCGTCACGCCGTCGTAACCCGGAACATGCGTCGTAAGCCAGGAAATAATTTCTGATGAATATATTTGAAAAGCGTCGTAACCTCGGAACGTCGTAAGCCGGAACCGTCGTAAACCGGGGACTGCCTGTACTCCAATTTTTCACTGAAGACAACCTTTGAAGCGAGATATGGGAGCAACCTATCACAAAAAAATGCAGAACCACAAACTCCAAACATTCCAACTCCTGGGGACTCAAGTTTGGTTGGATTAAGGCTTCTTTCAAGGACAGGTATTGGTTTGTCAGGCTTCTCTAATGCTACTACTCCGTTTTCGGTTACATTAATTCGTAAGCCATCTGGACCATCTCTGATTGAGTAAACAAGACTTTCTAACCATGTTAAGAGTCAACAAAGTCCAAGGATGTAGTCTGAGTAGCAATAAGGCAGCTACCTAGCACATAGTAGTTGCTACTGAAACTACTCCAAGATTATTAGCCTGTTTTGTTTTCTCAATTAGAGATGATCCAGATGGCTGACGAATTATAGTTTTGCTTACACTGCTGGCAGACCTGTCAAAACATTCTTTCTTTGCATTTGAGGGTCACATACAATTCATCCTGAGATGACCTTCTCTTCTAGCCTTCACCTCAAGGGAGGATGGCACGTTAGCAAATGGCAGTTTCAAGCAATTCAACTTCCCTCTTACCTATTTTTCCAAGCACCACACTTCAACTGGTACTCAAGACGTGTCAAGTGTTTGTGATTAATGAAATTTAGACTTTTATGCCCAGAAATACATTTTCAGCCATTCAATGTTTACGACAGCAAAAAGAGGGAGATGGAGTGGTTAGATTGGAAGCGCCAGGAATAAAGATGCAGTATTAGTATCTAAATGTGAAATGGGAGAAAACCCCACAATTGCAGAACAGTACGGAGGCTGGGCAGCAAGACTGAAGAAAAGAAGTGGTAATGGTGGAGAAGTAAAAGGTTAAAAAACAATTGGTGCAGTTAGGGGCTGAAGGCATTCTGCAAGCCCCCTCTAGTAATGCCTACAGTTCACCTCATGGCATTACCTCCTATGGGGGTCAAGTTTTCCTGACTTTGGGGGAAGCAACTCGGGGTACAATGTGCACACTTGACAGCCTCAGTCCCATGAACCTTTTGAACAATAACAAATGTCCTACTACAGCTTACATGTTCTTAGGACCTACAAATGCAGACTTCACATTTTTAAGTTACATGCTTTTGACCTTAATCAAGGCATCGGGTTCTTTCCTATTACCAAGCAAATAGCTCTTGATCATACTCTTTGCTTCAAACCTGCTAATATGGAACATTTTTCTTCAACAGCATTGACCTCCCTCATTAATTATGCTCCCAACAATTCTAAGAGATGATTTTGTTCTAAAACAAGTGTAAATTAAAAAAAAAAAAAAAAAAAAACTGAATTCAATACTGTGTACAAATGCATAGCTTATTTGATTTTCACATTCCAACCCTATTCTCTTCTTACAGCCATACCTGAGAAACGAGACTCCTGACCATGTGGAACTGAAGGTCTGAATGGGAGCACTAATACCAACTAGCCAGTTGATGATCTACAGTTGATTTGGACTAGAGAGTATAATAAATTGGATTTACAAATTGGGCTATTAGGTGGGGCAAGTATGTAAACAAAAAATTATGGTCATTTTGTTTTTTGAAGAAATTACATTTTGACTGAAGGAAGCAAGAACTCGTGTTACTACCAATTACGGGGAGATCCTGGAGTAAGCAAACTGACCCCCATCGAGTAATCTTGAGCTTTTATTTCTTAAGATACGATGCACTGCATTATCTTGAGCCTTTATTTCTTAAGAGATATACTGCATTATTATTCTAAACACCATAGCTCGATTTACTCATCATATCAAGATATGAAAACATCAACAAAATTCAATGTGTAAATAAGAGAACCTTAGATAAATTTCTTTATTTGATATAGTAAAGAGGACCAAATGCATACTTTACATAAGTAAACATAAAACATCACAATGAAGATGCCTAAACACATCTTCAAGTGATACTGTAAATCCTGTCAAGGACAGCTAAACTTTTTTTATAGCTTATAAACATATCTGAAAAATATATCTATATAATGGTATGTAAAATGAATTATCAGTGTAATTATCACCTTTCAAGTAAGGAATTGCTTTGGTTATTACTAAGATAAAACCAAAAAAAAAAATATATATAATATACCTCAGTACAAAGAATATTGCATTAAAATATCTAAGTACATTAAGTAAAAGAGGAAAACTAGGATTAAAGAGAGTAGGAACCATGTACTGAGAAGCCAGGTTGATAATACAGAAAATTTCAACACAGCCATCATTCAAAAAATATTCTACTATAAATAACCGGTGTTTCGATAAATTTGGAACAAGGTACTGTATATTTGTGTTATCCCTTACTTCCCTACATCTTTACTTCTTGCAAAGGGACTAGACTAAACAATATATGATACTCCAAAGAATTCATAAATTTACTTCAATACTTTTATACTCAACACATGGAATTGAAATGTAAAGGCAATGTTTACAAGCATATACCATTCTGAGTTTAAACCCAAAATACTGTTCATCTGCAACAAAATTCTCAATTCACCTTTATAAACTTTCCATCACTCAGCTAATCATATGTGATATAACATACTTTCACTTCTGCAATAACCAGTCCCCAAGATGCCCTGATACAAAGCATCTTTCAGTTTTCCTAAGAGACCACTACGCACGTGCCACGTTACCAATTATCCCTGACCCACAACATACTAAAACTCATGATTATATCATATCTCAATGCACATTGCATCTACAAAACATCTACAGTACTGCACAAGAGCCTCTTTTACCCAAGCATTCTATTAGTATTCCTGAACCTGATCTACTGGGGTTTTGAAAATTCTTTGTATGATGTACATAGAATTTTTTTTACTGATACAGTAGCTATTAGGTATACACTAACTGTATTGTGTATATTGTTTAATCTGTGGAATTATCATCTCAAAGAATATAATTTAGTCTTTGTGATGAACTTGACATTCATTTTCACTGTAAACATGACTTCACTCTCTTAAAACTCTTATTACGCTTCGGGTTTCACTTTAACTTCCTCCTTGACTCTTAAGGCTGGATCAGTTTCTTTCAAATATTTAACAACAGCCTCTGTTGATTCTTCCATTTCTTCAGAGTCTGCAGTATCAGCACCCTGATCAAGAACTGTTTCTTCCTCTTCCTCCTCTTCCTGGGGCTCTTCAAGCAATTCTTCCCTCTCCATCTCTGCCTCCTGACTTGTTCCTCCCTTTTGAATTGGGATAACTTCTTCCCCCCTTACTTCAGCATAAATCACCTCTCCTTTTTGTGGTTCAAGTTCTTCTCCATTTGCCTCAATGACCTGTATTCTACTTTCTTCTCCTTGTTCTTCTGATTGGTCATACAACAAAGCAGATTCCTCCAGCCCTTCCATCTCTTTGACCAGATGTCTCAATTTTATGTTGGAGGACACAGCAAATTTGTTATATTCTGGAATGGACATAGCATAAACATACAAAATCCGGTCTTTGGTTTGCACTCGCTCCCTAGGACATTTGGCTTTCAATTTTGTCTGAAAAGATGTTCTGGCATGTTCACTTTTTCTTCGACTAAAACAAGATGAGTTAGCATCAATAAGAATTGGAATATCATCATAGATGGCAGCTTTGGATAGTTCTTCATGAATCTTTTCATCACTTTCATGTATTAGTGTTGTGTAACGAAATCCATACTTTTCAATGGACCGCATCCATATCTTCTTTGCTACAAAGCATTCTAAATATTTAGGTTCTATCTCTCTGACCCCTTCCTCAGCATCATGGTCAAGTTCGTCACACCATTCTCTTATTTCACATGAATCCTGATGCTTATTAAACCAATCAGTCATTTCAGCAGGAGACATGGATACAATCTTTTTTGCATTGATCTTACACACATGACAATACATGTTGGCAACATCATAGTCCAATACTAGACCAGTTGTCAGTTCTATAACAGCACCTGCAACTAAGCAGAAGTCACTACCCCACTGATGGTAAGTAGTTGTAAAGGCAACAGTGAGATCAATGAGACCATCAGTTTCCAATTGGCTCTTGAATACTTCTCTGACAATGCTTGCAGCATAAAGCAAGCTTTCTTCTGTATCATTAATGACGTCAATAATAACTTGTCTTGCATACACAATAAAGGTAGCCTCATTGAGGCACCTAGCATTAAAGTATTTACAGTAATGGCGTAAGCCACTGTACCCAAGACCATTGTCTAAGAAGGCAGCAACATGAGCATAGTTGATATTTTCTGTCTTCTGTAACATGCAATCTCTTCTTTCTCTTTTCCTTTTTCTTTCACGAACTAAGTTAGGTGTATTTGTAGACTTATGATCATCACAAACACTACAAGTGACTGTGAACTCTGATATCATACCTTTAGTTGTTGGCCGTACACCAACATTTACTGCTTCACCACACTCTCGGCAAGCAACCAAATGACTGAGTGCATTCACCTGACTTGTCGTCATATGAAGTCCTTCTGACATGCCATCATCTACAACAATTATTGTTGAAAGAGATGTATTTCCTGCTTTTTTACCTGGAGCTGCTGCTGCTGATTCTACCATTTCAAGGGCAGCTTTCTTAGGCACTTTCACTTTAAGGGGGGAACTTTCTCTTTTCCTCTTACCCTGACGACCACGTTTGCCAGGATCTGCAAAGTAAGATGCTATTAGTGTGATTGACACAAAAAGGACTCACAGCACCAGATACATATCACAAATCTTTAAAATAATTTGTATTTCTATGTAGTATTCCTCACCATGAGCTGGAATCAGTCACTGAAATTTAGTAACAAGGTACTTATCTGGTGGTGGGTGGATGAGCCATGAGAAACATTCACTCACCTGTCATCGAGAACATTTTCCTTTGGCATCACAAATTATAAAGGTCAGCTGAGGTATGATTATGATAAAAAGTTCTGGTTTATACTGTACACAGGGGAAATATACAAATGACTTTTAAAAATTCATGATTTGCTCCTACAGGAATAACAACCATTGCCTCACATATCGGAGACTCAATCCTTACATATGAGGACAGTCTCTCAACTGACTGGCAAGTTGAATCCACACTTGAAATGCCATACTCCTGGTCATGATTGTGAACATAAGGGGAATAACTCCTGTAACTTCCTGTACAACCTGGCAGTAGGTTGCATGGGGCGTGAGCCAGAATGAGATTCAGCTACCACTTGAGGCACACAAGAGAGTGTCCCATTCTGTAAGCCAGATCTATAAAAGCTCTGAAATAGGATGCCAAATCGTATTCTCCCTGCATCATAGCCCAGCCAACACATAGGCCTACTTGTTCTGACTACGGCCTTGAGAGGAAAGAAGAAACAATGAAGGGGAGCGAGTTGTTCACTCACATATTCAACATCCAGCCTTTTGCCATCCAAGTACCTTAAGCAAGATTCTTTTTTTGTCCAAGAGCAGCTCAGAGACTACACAGCCCGATGGACAACCACCACAGGTCCTAAGGAGAAAGGTCTGTCTTGTGGGTGACATCCCTAGGTGAAACTACATACAGGTAGCCTAGTCTGGTGCCACTGGACACCTGCCCTCATTACCTGTGAAATGACATATTTATTAATTTGTATTTTTCATAACAAACCAGAGGTCTTAACATTTGGACAAACTTTCAGCACAAGCTGGAATTCGGTAAAACCAATAAAATTGTATGCACAAGGGACTAGTGGCAACTTATATTACGGAAGGTGAAACAACTGGAACAGGTCTCTCTAAGGAAGGGACAGCATCACTAGGAGACTGAACAGAGGAAACTGAAGAGGAATCCCAATCAATCCAAGATGGAGTCATCTCCTTCCTCTTGTACCGACCCTTCCCATAAAACCTCTTCCATTGTTCCTTGACTTCATGAGCTCTTCCCTTCTCAAATGATGATCTGTATATAAGCTGATTGCGCTATGAAGCCAGAAAGAAAGCGTGTGTTCTGGATATGAAGTTCTTGTGCCTACCTATAGTACAAGAGACAGCCCTTCAGTTGGAAGACCTGGCTCAAGGTGGAAATCTTGTCTCAATGAAGGCACAATGTCTCAATTAAGGCAGACAAGTAAGTCCCCAACCTACTGCAAAGTAGCTAACCCGCTAGACAGCCCATCCATGACACCACTCATTGGTACTCCACAGTCAAGGCTACCTCAGCACATGTGGCTAACAGAAAAGTGAAACCAAGGGAATCTCTAGGCACCTCAACCAGATGAGCTAGCAGATCAAAATACCACTCAGAATGGACCAATGAGGAGGTACCAGGATTATCTGCTCACCAATGTGACAAACACTGGGTTGATCACTCAGCAAATCTGACTGACAAGGGGGAAATCAAAGATATCCAGGTGTCCCAGGGGCTGCTGAAAGGCATTTTCTAAGGCAGTCTGGGGTCTGGAACATTAGAACAAAACACTCAAAGCTTCCTGTAACCATGTGGTACACAGGTAGATCACAAGATTTCACCATAGCTTGAAAAGCATTTCCACATGCAAGAAAATAGGGACCAATCTGTCTTGAGTAACTACCTCTGGCAGTTGAACTGGTCTCAAAAAGTACTCCTTCAAGCCAAAATATACTTGGAAGACAGCTCAGCAGTGTGGCAAGCCATCCATTCTTGTGTCTGCTTCATCAACTAACTTAGATGAAGGGAAACCATATCCTGTTTCTTGACATGATGTAAGCCACTATGGTTGTATCATTGCTCACCAACACTATGGAGTGATCCATCACATGATCCCAAAATGCTTGCAGGGCTAGGAGCACTGCTTACATTTGCAAGATGTTGGTGTGCAAATGAAGTGCATCCTCTTTCCAAATACCTGAGGTGGACAGACCAGTCAGATTGACCACTGGTGTTCTTCAAAGCCCAAAAAGCCTTTCCACAACACAAGGAAATAGGACTCCAGTCCCTAGTGCCTGCCTGAGATTGTTGACACAAGTATCTGATGGAAAATCTTCTGGCTGCCATGTCTATAAGTATGACAAGGTCCTTTGCCCACTGTCCTGGAGCAACAGCATCTCTGAAGGGGTTCCAAAGGGGAATCTTTGGGTCCAATTATTATTAGTAAAATAGTTTAACCAGACCACTGAGCTGACTGTTAGCTCTCATAGGGCTGACCCGAAGGATTAAGATGAAATGTGAAGTGCTATACCAGGTCTAGGCCATAAGCCAAGCACTGACCAAATATATCATTCGACGTGGTGATGAATGAAAATGAATTTTTGTTGAATTTGCACAAAGGCAGGAACTCATGCACACATTAAATACATTTACTCATGTTTCCATACGTACAATGAAGATAATGTAATGATAAAAATCAGAATACGTTAAGGAAGATTTTTACATTTCATTTTTTTATTTGTTAAACAATCTAAGGGTTTTGTATCTTCATTATTTATTTATCCAAACATATCCCTTGGAGCACAAACTGGATCCTCTCCCAAAAGAGAGGCTAACATTCCAGCATGCCTTGGTATGCATTCTAAGGATTGTGGAGACAAATGATCAGGCCTGACAGTACTGACTGTCGAACCAGGGGCCAAGGTCGTGGTCAACCCTCCAGTACAATTCCCTGTGATCAACCAAAGTAAAACCAGTAGAGGCTACAGGTGAACACTCACTAGTGCTATCATACATATGAACAATGAGATTCCTGAAAAGAACAGAAACAATCCCAAGTGTCAGCACAATCATGGTGGTTGCTATGATGCCTAGAGACACAGTACAGTACCGACTTATCACACGTGAAACCCATCTGCACACACAACACCAAAGCTTCTCTACATATTTCTGCTGAAGCATGAGATATAGGGAAGTCCAGAAGAAACCTGAAGACACCTAATCACCAGCTCCTATAAAGAATCCAGTATCAACCCTACCCAATACAAATATCCCTCCCACACTTGAGCATATGCTGTCACCAACCCTCACAATGGGAGGTGTACACTATAAGTCCAATTAGACTTTTTGTGAGAGGGCTTTCAAAACCTCCTCCACCTCTTCTAGAAGAAGAAACAGATGATGACGAAGAGAAGGACAAGCCTGATGAGAATGAAGATGATACAAACTTGTGTCTTTTCACCTTACACCAACCAAGTCTCTCCCTCTCTCTCCAGCTATGACAGATGATGATGTCATGGCTGGCAGCAGGGGTATCTCACATAGGCACAATGGCCACTACAGGGAGTTCAACGGAACTGAGCTCCTTGATGGGAGCAGGAGGGACAGTGGACCCTTTTCTGAGGCTAGTGGTCCAGAATCAATGTAAAAGACAGGCCACCAGATACCAAGAGACAGTATCACATCTTTTTCAAGTACTCCAAAGAATCATCAATGGCTGGGGCAGCCGATGAGACAAGGATAGGTGGTTAAGTGCCATGATCACTAACTGAGGTCTCACCTACTATCCCTCCATTCATAACCCCCTCTAAAAGAAGGAGAGCAGTCTGGAAGGAAGAATCCAGAGAAGTTTGGTGATGTTAATGGCAGTGTGTTACCCCCAAGACACCAGTGAACACCTTCCAGCCTTACTCCTCTTCATGCCAAACCTCTTTGCAGGGACAACCAGAGCTGCAAGTCCTACCCTACAGACACTGGCATGGACCAGCTTACATCCTTCACACTTCCACTGTTCACTTTTGTTATCCATCACATAAAAAAAACACAAACACCATGAACATAATCCTCCACACTTCCATTGTCCACTTTTATTATCCATCACATAAACAAGACACAAACACCATAAAATAGAAAAAGAAAAGACTGCTTTAATGCCATATTCAGTTAGAGTGCAAGCTTACAGCAGGTGAGTGGGGGATTCCCCCATTTCACCCCCTCCAACCACCAACTGACCACCTTGTCCCTGTCTCAACAACCATTCCAGCCTGCATTGAGGAATGTTCCTATATAAAGGCAATGGCTTCTGTTTCAATAAGAACGATGTCAGATTCCCTGGCATGTATAAGAGAAGGGGAGGGATGATTTCTGTACCCTCCTATAGCCTGCAGCTAAATGGGCCCTGTGCCAGAGTTTAGTTAACCATGTTAATCTACCCCTAAAGCTTACAACTAAAAGGGGCCTGTGCTAGAGTTTAGCTCACCATGTCAATCTATAATTGACATGATGAACTAAAGAAAGGCCCAGGGGATCCATTTTTCCCAATTTGAGAGAACTGAAAAAAAGGGATGGTCAGAAGCAAAACCATCATCCAAGAATGAATGAAACACATCCCCTTGCACCTTTGTTAAGGAGATGGAGAATACTTATCTTCAGATCTATATATTTAGACAGGTGCTAGGGTGAATAGCTTTTCTGCATCCTCAGGTCCAGCATAAAACACAAATTGAGCTGTGCAACACTTGGGAAAGGTACAAAGTCAACCTAAATCCAAGCGTGCAGTTAGGCAAGCTGCAAACTTGCTTGAAAGGAGCTGGGAAGGTTACACCACAGTTGAGAAACCACTGTAGGGTCAAGGAGGAAGTATCCATAGGCCTGCTGGTTTTTTCTTGTAGAAAGTGGTCATTCAGTCTGGAAGCTGCCCTCCTTACCGAAAACCAAAGTTTGCCTGAATGAGGTTAGAACTAATGGTGAACCTTGACTGCTAAAAAGGCAGAAACCATGATTTTCCTTGCTAAGACCAGAATTCTGTTTAAAGGACAAAGGGTCAGAAGGGAAGGTGATAAGCTCTCGGTTTACTTGGCTAGCACAAAGGTAGGAAGCATTAGGGGTACCATGACTTGACAGAGGAGCCAGGGGAGAAATGCCACGTGGAATTCAGTCATTCTATTAGAACCTCAGCAGAGAGACTTATAAACCCCTCAAATCTTACAGAGAGGGAGTGACATGTGGTAGTTATAAGGTAGAACAAAAGGCATTAGTATAACATATCTAATCCCAGAGTCCAGTTGAAGAAGTGAAGCAAATTAGAGAGAGAACTCATGCAAAATCCACAAATTACCAGTAGAGATCTCTCATTTCTTTTATAGTTTGAATGGAATACAATTTCCTGAATGCTACAGAGAAGTCATTTATACTGACATCAACTCCGAAGAAAGAAAGCAAGACCAGGAGGATAAATCTGCAGACAAAAGGAAAGTTGAAGCTACCCTTCCCAAAGGGAAACCATCAACTATAACTAACAGAAGAATACCAAGTTTCACTGATCATTCTGTGGGAAAGCAAGACCATTGCAAGAAGGGAAGGTAAGTGTGTGGACATGAACAGAAAATGAGGTAACATGGGGTAATGACAGCGCTGTACTTCTGCAACTGCCTCTTAAGGATCAAGAAATATTCCCTTCAAGCAAAAGGAAAGTGTTTGGTAATGGAGTCTTAAAGGAATAGCAAACAATGTAACTTCCTGGTCTCCAAACTGAAAATCCTTAGTCAAACCAATTATGTAAATCAGTTGAGAAGACAAAATTACTGAAAGGCTAAGAGTCCGCAATGAAAGGAGAGACGAACACCAAATAAAATGAAGTATCAGTATTTGAATGAGACTCCAATCTACTCCTATCCTCTGCACTTCTGTTATTTTCTCTCAAAGTTCCTCCCCTTTCCTTCTCCTCCACTTTCTGCATAAAGGTTTGGAAGGCAAAATGCCAAGAATTCTAAGAGAACTCATCCACCAGCTCCTTGTGAAGGGGATCTAAAATTTACCCATTGCAAAAAAACCAACTGATACTATAGTTACGATACCCAGATTACACCTAAGGCAGTTTCAAGCTGGTAAAGTTTTCGAAGACTAGCAGAAACCTCTTGCCTCCAATGTTTAGATCAGAAACAGATACTACTCTCCATGGGTTGAGAAGTGAACTAAGTTGGTTCTTCTCTATTCAAGGAGTGGTTTAGTGCAGAATCTGACACCATGATAACCTGCCCTCAGCAAAATTTGAAGAAAGGAAGATGCCCTACAGAAAGCCTTTTCTGATGCAAATCCCAAAGAGGAGAGCAATTACAGTATTCCTGAAGCACATGAGTCCCTGTTTTGAAGGTAGGGCCTGTGTCTTACAATGAGGTGGAACAATGACAAACTACTATAAAAGCTACCTCAGCACTAGTAAATTCGATCTCTGAAACAGCATGCTGGATCATACAACAGTACTGTTAGCCATGAAAGGCTACTCAAGGTCAAGCACCATGGCATTATGCACCACTGATATCAAGCAAAGGCTGAGAACCATGTGCATATTACCTACCACGTGTAAATGAAAGGTAAATGTGAGAGAACCATCCATTGGAAAATCAACCACATAGTCTACCCTAAGACAATGAAAGAAAACCTTCTCTGGCCAGAGGAACAAATCATTACTGTATCTGGAACAGTATCTGACTGGACCAGTGATGAACACTAAATATTTGGCTATACAAAGCACAGACCGCAGGCTAGACTGACACGAGTTGTGTGAAGACATCATTACAGACTTGTTAATACATAATATCTGAATCCACAAGTTTAGACTTTAGATACTGGTGGCCAATGAATATTCAAAAACCCAAACACTTGTACACAAACATGCCCAAGGTGGGTTTACTCTATAATGGAGTCATTCCACGTGCTGCAAACACATCCTAGGATAAAAAAGAGCCTAAACACTGTCAGCTGATCCCAAATTACCCATTACCCAGCACATAGGCCAGTTTTGCAATGGAACTCTGTGAGGGTGGAAATTGTCAGAGGAGTCAATGCTAAGTCATCCAACTTGCCTGTATTGATTTAAATGGTTAGGGATCCTTAAATCCCAAATGAGCCCTGCTTACTGAGATGGAGCCTCCCCATAAGAGGAAGGTGATAATACCCCCTAGACTGCTCCTGCAATTGGGGACACTATTCAGACCTAATGGCAGCATGTACAGCCACGAACCAGGATGGTGGAGCAGATTATGAACTAACTAAAATGGTAACCAAAAGTAGTCTTCTAGAGTTGGCGTGGCCAAGCAGGGAAACTGGTCATGGTGCTCTACAACAATGAGGCACTGGGTAAGCACGAACATCCACTGCACAAGCATGTGCTATATCTGAAATGGTGTAGTGTGAGGCACAGGGCACCAGCAAAAACACTGCACAAATAAACACAGAGAACAGTGTACAGGAACAAATAGTTAATGCATATGAGATCAAGCACTGCATGACCATGTGCAGCATCCAAGTACAGGCACGGGTAGCAGGCACATAGGACCACGTGATGTGTCTGAGCATAAGCAGAATTGCAAAGGTACAATCATGGACATTGCACAATGGATTATGACTCCACCATCCACTTCTCAAAGCTCAGTCCCAGAAGAGACCAGTGATCCTTCTCCAGAATGAACATTCGGGGGAAAAGGGGTGGGGTACAACAGTATCACCAAGAAAAGAGACTCCCAAACACCAAATATACAGACCAAGACAGGGAGAGAGATGGAAAGAACATAGAAGTACTCGAAGACAAGGAATGGAGAGGGGAGAAACAAACCACTTCCATATTTTCTTTCGTTCAAACCCTTATTGCAGATCCAGAGGACAACATGCAAAGACCCCATGCCGAAACAGAGTCTCTATAGCAACAAAAAGGAACTACAACAACAGATCCAACTCTTGTTGCAAGGCCATGAACAACTATGATGAAGGGGATTTGGACATGCCTGGTATTGTAAGAAAAGTAATGACACCCCCAAAACTCTAAACACCTGAACCAGTATTTGCCAGCACATGGAGGGGTTGGGGTAAAGATGACAAACTTGTAGGAAACCAAGAGGAAACATGAGCATGTAACAAACTTCATCAAGAAGCTATCATGACCTCTCAGAAGCCTCTATGAAGAGTAGCACTGAAGACATGACTGTGCACAAAAAAGTGGCTTCCACAAAGACTAGCTAACAGGAGGGAACTGATCTACAAACTCTTTGAAAGTCTCACTGAAGGTTGGTCATAAACTTCATGACAATCCACCAATTCCTCCTAGTAATCAGCCCAAATGAAGGGAATGATGACCAGTGTCTCATCTACAGGACATGGAAATGCTCACAGGAAATCCCGCAAGGATCACCAGGAGAAAACTCTCAATGCCCCCCCCTTCTCTCCAACTGGTCCAAAGACCATGAAGGAAAGAGCAGGAAGGACAGAGACAGAAACTCACCAACTCCTCTGCAGATCAAACTACTTCTTAGTTTCTCTTTATCATACCAAGTCTTACTGTAAAGACAAGGTATGAACTCTTCATAACACAGTGAACCTGAACTTTCATGATACTGGCTACAGAAACAAAATTAATTAAACTTCTTCTAGCACACTTGACGTAACCACCATAAAAACACAAAATTTTAAAAAGTAATTTGTATTTTTCCTAAGTACTGTATGCAAACAACAACTTTCATAATTGGAGTAACCAGCACTTTTTACACTTTGGTACTGGCTGAAAAAAATAATCTTATCAGGTAGGCCAACTAGTGCCACCATGACCTCCACTGAGTAGCTTTTGTGCAGGTAGGACGTGTCTGTGAAGTGCTCTGTGAAAAGTGCCTGACTTGTGCAATGTTCAAAGTGAATATGAGGAAGAGGTAGGAAAAAGAGAAAATAAATACTGTAGAAATTAAATCAAGTAAAGGGAAGATCAAACTATCGTACACACATTATTTCATAATTATCGAAGCAGCACGTAAAGATGGAACACTAAATAAAATACTAGAGAAGGACGAGTCAACCCAAATTGAGAGAGTGTCAGCAACCTGTGGGCACTGCTCTGGGGAAGTTGATGAGGAAGGAACTTGCTGCAAAATGTGTGGAGTATGGTTTCATTATGAATGTTCAAGCATCGAGGTCAGATACACACCCATACTTCATAGTGGTAACATATTGTACATCTGTAATAACTGCAAGAGGCCTGAACGAAGAACACAAAAAACCCGTTGAAGATGAAGTTGAAGAAATAAAAGAAAAGACAGATATTAACAAAGATGATTCAGGATTCAGCTCAGAAAACTAGTGACATAATGATCAATGTAGATGAAATCCAAAACAAAACTGATAATGTTGATAAAGATGTAAAGACCATTACCAACATGGACAAAACTTATGCTGAATCACTAAAGACAAAAAAAGTGCTTCTGATCAAATCTACAAACAAAGAGAGCACAGCAGCTAATGAAAAGCGACAAATTATGAGTAAAATAACAGCACCAGTTGAACAGGTTAAAACAACAAGAGATGGACACTTATTTGTAAGATTTCCAGACAGGAAACTTAGAAAAGGCAAAAATGGAGATTCAGAATATCAACAACATTATCAGTAAATGAGACGGGTAAACTTAAACCAAAAATAAAAGTAGTCTATGTCCCGAAGGATGAAGATGACATTGTCGAAAAACATTGTAAAGAAAAATCCATGGATAGGTAGACTAATTTCTGAAAATGACCAGGAAATTGTAAAGGAAATGATAGCCAGAGATGACAAATATAAACACTGTATCATCAAATGCACACTACAAATACGAAAGGCTATCTATGATAGAGGTGACAAATTGTGTACGCCATGTCCCTAAAACATGTACTTCTACAGATCATAAGAGTGGGGTGGGGTTTGTGATACTTACCTCTTTCCCTGGGTCTTTCTTGAACATGCAATTGACAGTCTCCCTGTTCTATTCGCCCCCCACCCCAAACAAGTGAGTACATGCAGCCTAGGGTGAAAGTGTCTAGGGATTTGTATGCAAATTCCTGAGGTAGCAAGCTGTGAAGGTGGACTGCTTCTTCCACATTCCTGCCCTGGTCACCTCGAGGATGGAGGTATTTTTCCTGTAGCAACCAACTGCCCAATCCCTCAGGTGTCAAGGGCCTTCACCTTCCCCAGGGGTTCTCCAACTTTCCAGTCACCACGCAACACATTTTGGCATGACTGGCCGAATAACAAAATGACACATTACCGACAGATGACTGAGCAGTGCTCTATAAATTCACCAGCTTGCCCAACAGTTAACTACCTTGTCACCGAGTTTCACTGACCACTTCTAGCTCATGCCAGGAATATTTCTCCATAAAAGGCAATGATTTGTATTCTCATAAATAAAGAAGGTCCTTCAAAGCACCTTTGGCAAAGAGAGGGCTTGATATATAAACCTAAACTGTCAAAAGTGAGAACAAATATTAATGACCCTTTCAAAGGCCTATGTATTATTACAGTATAACACCAGTGTAACATCTGTATTTCCTATCTACCAAGTCAACTGTAATGACGCAAGAGTTACAATTTTCAAGTTTCTCAGTTTATACACCCTTTGCCTTAATCCAAGTATCCAAAACATATTCACAAAGCCTGAAGAAAATGAACTTGATATTTCCATCAACCAGTTCTCACCACCATCAAGTTATGACCAGGATATTGCTTACTGAGTTATGTTAGGTGAGTATGTATATTTTACATATTTTACAAAAATAGAACTTGTACTTGATCTAGATTCTTCTCATATATAGATTCTAGTGACATTAACCACCGCAGGAATCCCTCTTATTCCTTCATTATTGGCAATTGTTGCAAATACTGCATTACAGTTTTTCTGGAGTAATTTTGCGGTTCTTTCACATTATCGGTTTAATTCTAACAGAATTCTGTAGTTTCTTCAGTCTGGTTGTCAAACGACCAAACTCAGAATTTGGGCTTCCTACAGAAATCACCAATGGGTGGGCATGAAACTTATGAATACATTAAGAATAATTATAAAAAGTCATAACTTTTGCCATCCATTTGCAACAAAAATGCCATAGAATATAATTAATGCAACTGGCAACGTAAAACCAATACAGAAATACAGTTTATGACAACCCCCTTCTTACACTGCATTTACAGTCTGTAGTACTTGAGGCAGTTAATGAAGAATGAGATGAGTGTGGAAGTTGTTCAACAGTTGGTAGGTCTGGAAACATAACCAAAAGCTTTACAAAGACTAAGGAAATCATGGAAAAAAGATGAAAACTTAAACTAAAAGGGAGTTCAGACCAAAAAGCAAAGGTCTGAGGGTATGATGTTAAGGTTATGATGAAGCAGTAGGTTAGGCCTATTACAAAAACAAAAACATTTGAGGACCTCTGATGTTAATTGTCATTTCCTTGAAGACAGATTTGGGGGAGATTCCAGCAAAATCTAGGGTTATTTGTTTTAGCTCCACTCTATGGAAGGGTTTAGCATAAGTCCTACATCTATACAGCCTAGGATAATTTTCTTTTGGGGTAGATCTATTGGAAATGTTACGAACAACCCATAACAAGCCTACACTTAGGAAATAGGTTATTAACCTAAACCTCATTTGGAAAAGACTGATTGCACTTTTAAAATTTGGTTATAATGCCAAGAACCAGGGCACTTTCAGCCATTCAGTGATTAAGCACTGAAAAGAGGGAGTGGGAGCTGTTGGACAGCAAGATGGAAGAATGGAAGAAGAATGGAGATAGGCTAGGCTAAAGCAAGAGGATAAAAAATAGGTGCAGCTTGGGGCCAATGGAATACTACAAACAACTTTTACTAATGCCAACAGTGCACAATGTAAGGTTCACTTCAAAGAGTTAAACCTGCTTGTAGGATATTTGGTAAAATTTAAACTTAAAAAAAACCACAACCAATCCCATATGCACTGTTCAGTAACAGCCCTATTGGAATTAACGTTAAAACAAATAAAAGGCAGTCACTATCTCAGCAAATTTTCAAAACATACAATTTCAATAACGAATTGTGGTATTAGAGGAAAAAATCTTGTTTCCTGGCTTGGGTTAAGAAAGATTACTGTAGCCTTTCGCGTGAACAGCCCTAATATACTTCTTGCCAAAGCCTCGATCGCCTTAGCCTAATAAAATCGAAGTAGCCTTTACTTTGCCTTATGAAATGGTACCTTCTTTGCAATAAATTAGGTAAAAGTTCTTTTCCGGTAAATTAAGGAACGCTCTAGCCTAAGCTATGAAAATAAATTTTACTGCCATTTTCGACGAGTGGGCCTAAGCAGTTCTATATCGCTGTTACTAAGGATACCTCGAATCAAAACAAACATGACCTGTTGGTTAGTTATCCATCAAACTCCTCTCATAGTTCCAGCAAAATCAGCAGCCATATAACGCTACAATCAAGCCTTGAAATCTGAAGAACACTTGGCAGCAGAAATAAAACAACAAAACCAATGTTTATCTTCAACGTCACTACCGCAGGCAAACTACCCTGTTCATTGCTTTGCCCGCCGCCATTCTTGCCTATCACAGATTTAACGCTTTAAACCACGGTTGCTTTCTCTTTATTTCTCATCTGAGGCATTTTAACGTCAACGGTAACATGCGAGAACGTGATTCTTACTTTTCCCAGCTTTCTGTTTCGTTGGTCTCCCTTTCCTTCTCATTTTGTAGCAGTTTCCGACCTAAATTCGAAGTTGGGCACAAGAGAAAACTGGTGGACGTCGAGAGGGAGACCTTTTCCTTCCACGCGAAATGAAAGTCGCTCTCTCATTGGCCAATAGCCGAGCTGCCGACGCTGCCACGTCCTTAAGGTAGCCAATCGCCGCTCATTACTCATTAACGCACCAAATGCAAATATTTCAATACTGTTTTTTAACTGATGATTTTTTATGGTTTATGATGCTGTTAGTTTGTATTTGACCGTTCTTGTTCCACTGAATTCACATGTTTCTTCAAATAGCAGATGTCGGAGCAATTGCCTTATTTTTCAATCAAGATGGTGATTATCAAATACGTCGTAATTTTTCTGCTGAATATACACCGCTGTGAAACTTTTAATTAATCAAAGAACATTGTTTAGTGCATCCAAACTAAATGTGAATTTTGCTTTTATACCAGTCATTAACTAAGAAATCGATTAACAGTTATAGAAATTCCATTTTTTACTTTAAATCTTAGGTTTTTATTAATTATATTCATTGGCCTACTACGATGTTTAAATTGACCTTTTCCTTTATTTATTTCATATTGATAAATAAACAATTCATGAATCCATATATAAGTTTATCTAAAACATTAAGACTTTTATAAAGATTAAAAATTCAAACCCTTATTACTTATATTCGTACGTCTGACAGGCATGTGCCACCCTGGACTGTACGAAAGTTTGGGATTGTATGGGGATACTAATTCATATTTTTAAAGGTCTCGCTGAAACTGAAAATTACTATCATACAAAAAACATTTAAACAATTGAGAGTGAAGTACCATTCAGTTGTTTTATTTGCGCATTTGAAAAACTCTTAGGTATTTGTGAGGTACTACTTTACTTCCTCTCGTGCAAACGGCTCTCAGTCGCTATCCTATATCGACCGGCCAGATATATTATCTGCATATTTCGTAACACTTGGTTGTATTTTTGTTTCTTGTAACTCGGTTGTTGCCCTTCTTTTAATATCTGCACCTGTCAGCAACACTCTAAATCGAATTGTTTTCTAGAGAAATAACCAGCGATCGTGATCTTTGTGTTTACTAGAGTTTCCCATTTAGGAATATTTTAAGCGACTTTTATGGTCACCCCTTCAACAGAGTTACGCCTTGGACTATGATTCTTTCAGTTTCCCTTTGGAATCCCAATTAATGCGGCAACTAATGTAGTCTGCAACAGGGTGTTTTTGTCCAGTCATGATATTAATGTTGACAAATATTTTGGTGTGGGCGGCAATTCTTACTGCAGTAGACTTCTGGATTAACACTGCGTAGAATTGATATTTACATTACATCTTTGGGAAGTCAGTAAGCCAATTCGATAGTTTTTGTGGCCTTTCTGCAGGCTAGACGTCACGCTTTCAAACACCAGTCACTCACCATAACGCTCACATGTGTTCTCTTTGAAGGAACGTTGCTGTGTTCCAGATTATAATCAAACAGACGAAGAAATTACGCCTTTCAACGGGAAATGAGCCAGAATTTTAGTTGGAAAGTGATAAAATACGAAGCTGAAACAGTACCGTCATGTAGCCTCGTGACCAAAACTAAGCAAATATTTAACAATTCATTAAATAATGGTCGATCTACCATTCCCTTCAAGTGGACCAGTCATTTACCGCGACAAATAGGTTATTGTCTTAGATTCGTCGTTTCATTTTATTAATTTTTATAAAAATAATAATTTCGTTTATTAGTACGACTGACTTTTTACTCCAAGGCGTTCCTTGTGTCCTGGCTGAGAGTCTCTTCTCATAAATGCATTCAAGATACTAAATTTGCCTACAGTTTACGCTTCGATCAGGAACGAAAAATACCGTGCTATATTCATCCATCAATGTTCTCTTTAAATGAAAGTGAAATGGACACAACGAATAATTTTTTAAGTGTCAGAGTATGTTCACCCATCACCATAGTCTCAAAAGAATCCTTTGCAAATCGGTACACTTGGGGTCTAATTAAGGTTTTGTTAAGCATCTTTTGGTATTTTGCTACAAACATACGCTCCAAGCAATATATATATATGTATATATATATATATATATATATATATATATATATATATATATATATATATATATATATATATATATATATATATATATATATATATATATATATATATATATATATATATATATATATATATATATATATATATATATATATATATATATATATATATATATATATATATATATATATATATATATATATATATATATATATATATATATATATATATATATATATATATATATATATATATATATATAAAATACATGTATATATAATATACAGTATATAACATGTATATATAAATATATATATATATATATATATATATATATATCACAAATCTGGCAGATTCGATGCACATACGTAAATTGTAGTCAAGAGCAGGAATACTCTGGAGATTCACACTTCCTTTATTGCTTCCTACGTTTCGTGATTCATAATCACATCATCAGGGAATTCTATGGAAAGTGAAATAAATTAATAAAAGTACTGAACAGCCAAAACTGACTTTAAAACATCAGTCATTAAAAATCTATAAAGGCTGTTCAAAATTACACGCACTAGAGCACACTTAAATACATACACACAAAGCGCAAAATCACGTTACATACCGACACATCCGGTTACACAAGATCACATAAAAGCAGAAGACGCTCACCCTACAATGCAAACGACAGAATCACACTAACAGTAAAAGAAAAATATATACAGAAAAACAAAACAAAAAGATCAGAGGTACAAATAGTAATGACCTATGACAAAAACAATGGAACTGAGGCAGTTTGCGTGTTTAATGAGGGAACCCGCAGTTTAATATTTAAAGACTCGAGTATCTGCAATTTCTGTTGGTTCTGTGCTTGGCCAATAACTTTTAAAATCATCATAATTTATCTGTTTTGCACTTGGTGGCATGATTTCTTATATAGGATAGCTCTGGATTGGAGAGTCGGCACCCAGTTCTATAACTCTCCCCCTATGAGAGTCGGCTCTGACCATGAGCAGCCACCTGGTGGAGCCAACATATGTTCCCAGACTACATCTGGGACAAGTATATTCATAAACAACACCAGACGACATTAAAGGGCAGAGCCGATCTTTAAACCCGAAGAGTGAGCCGATTGTCTTTGGATTTTTTGGGATGTGTTTTATGTCAATGGCCCCAAAGTACTTCTGAACGATCCTAGCGAAATCCCTTCTAAAGCTATCACCATGTAAAAATGGGAAAAAGCGTGTATAGGGAGTTTGGGGACATTAAAGTTTACTGTAGGGTTGAATGATTTGTTCAGTAGTCTGGAAAGAATTCTATAGAAAGTTTTGTTTGGAAAGCAATTATTATTAAAGTATTGTTGCAGGAAAAGGATTTCTTCATGAAAAAGGGCCCAACTAGAAGTGAGAGTTAAAGCACAGTGTATGAGAGTGTGGACAGAGTTAAGTTTGAAATTAAAAAAGCAGGAGCTATAAAAGTTTGACCCAAGACCAGTAAACGTCCTTTTTCTAAAAACAATAATATTGAAACGGTCATTTTCTTTGAAAATCACTATATCTAAAAATGCCAGTTTAGAATCCAAGGTAAAAGTGAATTCACGGTAGCGGATCTAAGGTGTGTGGGTAAGGATTTGCCACGTAGGTTTAGTCTATTACCACCAGATACTGCTTGTGGGTAACAAATGAAACAGACTTATAACACTAATACCACATTTATTAACATCAATGTGATATAAAAAAGGTAATACTATATATTAACTCCGCGCCTGTTTTTACCTTTTCAACTGTTTTTTTCTACACTTTTAGGGGTTCTGATACTGGCGGTGCATCCGTTTGTTGTCGGCCAAATGGAATGTCCCTTCGCCGTGTTTAGTACTGGCCCGGGGGCGGTTGGGTACCCATACGTTAACAAGTTATTGCACTTGCCGGACGGGATATGAACGCTCGAAACAGACGTACCCGTGCTCTGTCTTGTGAAGATCGCGTATGGAAACCCCTTGTTGGATGGACTTCGGGGGTTAATTACAGGTTAATTAGACTCGAGCGCCAAAAATGAAAGGTAAATTCATAATTAGCAACCAAAAAACTGTAAAAAAAGGTCAAGGTATATTGCCGTCGGCGACGCGGAGCTACCCCATAGTTCTACCCTGAACTCTTTATCATTTCACCATTGGCCTTGAGAGGGAACATCACCCTTGGGACTCGCACTCCACTTCCAACTTGTTGCCTGAGAGGAAAAATAACACTCTGTGTTCCTACTTATGAATTCAACTTGGTCATTACATGGGGCCTACAATAGGGCCTGCCTTTGGCAACATCAAGAAATGTAATAAATGAAATTAAATTCATAAAATTGCTGTTATGACAGCTTCCCTTTTAAACTTATCTTTTAAGCTAACTTAAACAAATTCTCATTTTCTTACCGTATATTACGGAGTTAATTATGAAATGTTATAAGCAGTTCATGTAGCCAGAGTCCTTGCGGCTGGGACGAACGAAGCTGGACTCTTCATTCTCGCTTGGCGTCTTTCTTCCTCGGTTGACTTGCTACCTCTCAGATTAAGACGAGAGTCCTGCTTCTCATTTTCTGGCAAAGGTATGATTTTTCTCACAGTACTACACACAAAATTTACTTTAAGTCCCGAAACATCACTTCAAGTTTGGTGCCATGTTTTAAGGTAAATGTGTGAACAAAACTCGGCGAATTTTGGTTACATAATCGAGAATCATGTAAGGCTTTCATTCAGTCTAGCCTGCAATGCACCCAGGCACTACATTATAGTTAGAGGAATGTAAAGAAGTCCACCAAAACTAGGTTCCCTGTAGCTGATCGGTGTTGTTTGCAATCATAACACCGAACTTCCATTAGAGTGATAGACTGATAGTGTCTGCGTCCTTAGAGTTGGTATGAGCTACTCGTTTTTGCAGTACATAAGTATCCATATTCCATCAAAGATCAATATGGTCAACCTTTCCAGTAATGAAAATCCCTCTCACTACAGTGATCTTCCAGGCAATATTGCTTTTTTTTTTTTTACTCGTGTTTGGCAATCCAGTTGCCTGTCTTCCAGAGATTTCCTCCAGCTAACGTTGCTTAGACCTAATCAGGCCATTACTACTGTTGTAAAAACGAAAATTGCAATGAAGAGGGTGTGTCTGTCTGAATAAAAAGTCGTCAGGTTTGGGTCACCTACGTTAGAAACTGGGCAACATAGGGACCACATACAAAATAATGTCAAAAGTTTAGACTTTTATTGCCATTAAAAAATCGGTCTTACTACTGTTCAGTTTTTCCTTAACGATACCAGTAAAACATTAAGAATTTGGTACACTAAATATTGCACATCAAAATTCTAATATTTATATTACATCATTCTGGTGATGGAGAAAAAGTACCCATTTTTATTCAGCGAATAGAATAATGTTAATGGTGTTTTAATGTCTTACTACCCAAAGTTTAGCATTCTGCGGCATGGATGAAAAGCTGGCCAGTGGAAAAGTCAAGCCACTCTTCACATATAACCGTTCCTTCAGAATTTACCGATAATGGCAGGCAAAAAGAAAACTTTATTATCTTAGTCTTAAATTACAAAACCAGTTCTGGGAAACCTTTCATCGGTCTAATAAGCTAAGAGGTGCACTCAGACCCTGAGACCGAAAGTGAACATTTTCATCCTGTTCCCTTTCACCTGAAACATATATCGAAAATACACGCCTTTGGGTCCAATTAAGTTCGTATGTAAAAAGTAATGTTTCATTTATTTATTTATTTATTTTATTTTCGCAACAATTGAAAGCAGATCGAAATATTACCTTCCCACCATACTTTAAACGTTTTCTTGTAATAATAATAATAATAATATTAGTGTTGCCAATTTAGCGCTTTTCGCGCTAGATTTGGAGCACTCAATTATTTCGGCGCCCAAAAATTTTCGTTTGGCTTTGGCGCCGTTTTTATCGCTTTTTAACGAAAGAAGATTTCTACATTGAATAGTATTCTTGCCATTGAATATGGATTGAAGAGGCGTGGGCAATGTTGCTATCAATGTGAGCTTCCAAGTGATGTCAAGAAAATTGGAAGTCTCGAAGCTTATGAGAATGAAGATGCAGATGAGGACTTTATTGGAATGTTAGAAGACTTCTAAATTTAGCAGAACCACGTATATAAAATCTTTAATGATGATCAGTACGGGTAAGTACAGCATAAGCTTTATTAATTACTGTTTTTTTATTTGGCGCTTTTTTAGTGCATTAATTAGAATGTCTAGCGCCTTTTTAGTGCCTTTGCGATCCACTTTTAGCGGTTTACTGTCATATCGAGTTGGCAACAATGCTAATAATTGTAGATGTCGCTGTTGGGTGAAGGTTGCAACGCTTGTTTGTGTGCCTATTGTCAACTTGTGTTTCCTGTATTTTCACTTCCAGTGATGCAATAGCCCATGCTAAAATTAAGGTGAGAAATCTAGTGGCTCAGTAGATGAGTTTAGCTATTATGTAGGCTTTCGGTCGACTTAGAAAGAAGGTCTCCCTAGTAGCCTAGACCTATACTAGATTAGTGACAGGCCAAGGCTAATCGAGTTGGGTTTTAGCAGATTAAGTGTTACATCTGAATTTTTCCCATAATAAGCGTATTCCTACATTTCATGTCTTTTAGAGAATCTGACGCGTTCTTTTTTAATTCCATCACGAGGAAGAACTAATTATTTTATTATGATGTTTTAATAGGTCTAGTATAGGCTATGCTCTTGTTTTGTTTTCAGCATCCCGCTAGCATTTTAAATTTGATAAAATCGGGCATGTTATTTTATCTTGAACCACAAGGCCTAGGCCTGTTGCTGTTTTGTTCGTAAAAACATTGTTCGTAATTATGAGTACTAGCTCCGTGCCTGTTTTTACCTTGGAAACTGTTTTTTTCTACACTTTTAGGGCTTCTGATTCTGGCAGTGAGTTTGTTTGTTGTCGGCCAACTGTCATTTGCCCCTAACTCTACTCAGCAGTAAAGGGGTACTGTGGGAATTCGGGGTTTTAGTTGGGGGAGAACACAGAAAAGGAGCGGACATGTTTACGTTGAGGAGGTGCCCTCTGGAGGGGAGAAACGAGAGGGAGACATTCGCCAACAGGAGGGAGTTAAATGCATTTCGCCGTGTTTAGTACTGGTATTGGGGGGATGGAATGTCCCTTCGCCATGTTTACTACTGGCCGGGGGGGGTACCCATACGTTAACAAGTTATTGCACTTGCCGGACGGGATATGAACCTTTCCAAACAGACGTACCCATGCTCTGTCTTGTGAAGATCGGTAATGGAAACCCCTTGTTGGATGGACTTCAGGAGTTAATTACAGGTTAATTACATTTGTGCGACAAAAATTGAAGGTAAATCCATAATTAACAACCAAAGAACTGTAGTAAAAGTCAAGCTAGAAGGAAATCGCGGCCACAGAGCTACTACTGAGATCTACCTTTTAATGTATTTTTAATGTTTCTGTTATTCATTCCATTCGCAAATGAGTGCAGAGTTAGTGGACCTTACCCTTAGGCCTAGGCTAGGCCTATTTCCTAAAGTTCCTGGGGCTATAGTGGGAAAGCAGGTTTTTAGTGGGGAAAACACAAAGCGAGTGAAAGACCAGGACCTTAGTCCTATTGATAATTCTCGTTCAGGTTAAGGGAAGTGTATTAAATGTTTTCGAATTAATACCATGCTCTAGGGTAGGACTGGGTAGGCCTACCATGGTTTAGTGCAGCAGATAAGTAGCTTAGAAAAATACTTCAGTTTGTGATACAAGCATGAAATTTGGCACAAGTGCTCATTATAATCCCCGCTTTTGAAAAATCTGGGTGTCCACGCAAAATTTCAATGTGGCTGCCACTTTTGAAGATGGCCACTAGTTTTAATTTTTGACACTGAGTAAATCATTGTTGAAATAAATACATCAATCATTATTCAGATAGTGTCTTCCTGGGTAGAAGAGTTAATTGAAGAAAGCACCAGAACTCCCACTGCTATAGGCCTATTTACCATTGTGATAAAGATGGCATACAAAATGGCCACCATGAAACATTTTGCTTGATAACTCTGCTACTAAAATAGATAGAGACATGAAATTTTTATCTGTGCCTACATTTATGAGGCCAGAGAATCTGTTTCTAGCATTTCTATTGGGTTATTATCAATAATACATCTTGGAAAGGACTCCATAATGCTCCTAAAAAGTATACAAACAGGAGACTTTAATGGAGTACGATAACAAAGTATCTTATCTATGTTCGAGCACTGTCTCAGTGTGTGTTTTTAAGCCTGAAATGAATGCAAGATATTGAAGGTGCATAGTGTCACCCGCTAGTGTGACAAAATTTGTAACATTATAGTTACACCTCACATTTGCAGCTACACAAAGCTGTATGTGTAAGCCCAAGTCTGTAGCATTTTCGGACTTGAAGGAAGTAAGGGGGATATTGTGAAGAAGTCAGGTAACTTGGGTACAGATTTTACCCTCTCTGGCATAAACTGTACTGGCTGACGCTCTTCCCCCCGGTTGTCTTAGGCAGGATGCTGGCATACTGAAATCCTGGTCCCATGAAAAGAGGTAGTAGCTGTAGTTGCTGAAGGGTTGTGATCGATATTGTCCCTAACCACAGTGGTAAACAACCCCATTCCCAAGACAGGCGGACAGGACTACACCCCCTTCCACGTACTTAGTGACAGTGGCATCTCCCAGTTGGGCTGATTATCTCCAGCACCCTGTCATAGGAAATGTTCATGCCATGATCATGAAGCATTTCTACCAGGTTTCCCTTCCTGGTTTTGGCATAGATAGCCATGCCCATGAATAATGGAAAAGGAGTTTCCCTATCCTTTGAGTGTTGATGTACACTTGCTCCTTCTGTTTTGAGAAGCAGTTGCACTGCAGGAGCTGAACAATAGCCAGGTCTGACTTTGATGAGCCAAACCTTAGCTGTGACTTTATCTGCTCTATGCTCGACCATACTAGTGAACTGGAGCAGACTTTGAGGTATGGCAACATAGAATTGCATCCTTCACCAACGGTGCTGTCAAACCTGGACTGATGATCCAGAATATGCTTCCTCAGTATCTTTGCTGCTTTAGCAATCACAAGTGTATCTGAGTAGTCAGATGACTAAGATAGGGCTAAAACTTCATCTTCCTGCAAGGCAAGTAGCACACTTCTTGTGTTTCTAATTCAGAGATTTCTGCTAACAATTTTTCCTTTAATCTTGTATTTTCAGTGTGTGAGGCAATGCCCAATTGTTCCAGGCACTGCTGGTATAACTGAGATATGTCTGCAAGAGGAAATATGGCAGGACCATCTGAACTCAAGCTGGTTTCAGTGATATAATTAACTAGCTCTGATAGAACCAGTGGATATACATCTGGTTCTTCACTGTGACATTGTTCTTTGTCAAGATTTCTAAGATGGGACCTCTCCTTATTGTAAAGGCCAGTGAGACTGTAAGGTGTCAAAGAAACGAGCAGGTAAAAGTTACTGCTACTTTATTACAGATCCAGGCAGCTTATATTGCGGCCGACTGACGCCGGGCCGTGAGAGACAATGGAATTGACTGTGACCTGAGGTCGAAACAATAAACAATAATATGCAGTGAACGAGTACAAATTACAATACAAAAGATACAGAGCTACAATATAGATACAGTCTTGATGCCTGTGAATGAAGAAACATGTGATACACAATGTGTGACATTCGTATAAATACCATAAAGTAAAAATGATTAAAATGCGTGACCTGGCACGTTTTAGGCGTGACTAATTGAGCTTGAAGAAAACGGGAAGTCACCAAAGAAAACAAGCTCAGCGGAGACTTAATTAATGGCGCCGCGAAACACTATCCTGGCGCCGAGTTGGTGACTTTACAAATACTCCCAAGACGAGGGACGCGGCCTGATTAATCCCTGTATCTGCTGGGACGCTGAAGGTTGCCGCGGCTCCTTGAAGATAACTGAGGGGCCTCCCGCCTGTGAGGCTGCTGTTTGGCGGTTCCTTCCTGGGGCGGCCGCGCCTGGGGTGAGGGCGTGCTGGAGTGCGTTTGGGCGGAAGGGGTGCTGCGGCGCTGCCGGGACTCTCCGACAGGAAGGCGGGCTTTAGCCGGTCTGGAAACCCAGTCGTTCTTGCCTGGGAGTGCCAGCTGGAACGCCTTGCTGTTCGCTCCAGCACGCGGAAGGGTCCCCTGTAGGGCTTAGTTAGTGGTGGACGGACGGCGTTGACTCTGACGAAGACGTGGGTGGCGGATGACAGCTGTGGCGGCATGAAGGTGGTTGCTTTGTCGATGTATGAGCGCCTGCAAAGGGGCGAACTTGCCCGCCACGTCGCGGAGCCTCTGCAGAGATGGGGAGTGGCGATCATCCGTCACGAGCTCTCCCGGCACCACGAGGGGTTCCCCATAGGTTTGTTCAGCTGCAGATGGGGTGCCGTCGGCTCTGGGGCGGTCCTCAACCCGAGGAGGACCCACGGCAGCTGATGTTTCCAGTCCTCGGCGGTGCAGCGGGCCATGAGGGATGACTTTGGGACCTGTGGAACCGTTCAACCAGGCCGTTGGCCGCTGGGTTGTACGCTGTGGTGGTGTGGTGCGTGGTTCCCAGCAGTTGAGCCAGGGCAGACCACAACTCGGAGAGGAAAGCGGGGCCCCTGTCGGTTGTGATGTGGTCGGGACGCCGAAGCGGCTACCCAACTGGAGAGCAGGGCCTCAGCGCACGGCGCTGGCGGTGGCTTCTTGCATGGGTGTGGCCGGGCCACCTCGTCGAACGGTCTACCACCATGAGGAGGTATCTGGATCCGCCTGATGGGGAAGGGGCCCGACGACGTCGATGTGGATGTGGCGGCGCGCCCTGGCTGTGGGAACTTCGCCTACCCCGACTGCGTGTGACGACCCACTTTACTGGTCTGGCACTGCAGGCACTGTTTTTGCCCAGGCTGTGGCGTCCTTTTGCACCCCGTGCCAGACGAACTTTTTGAAAGCAGTTTGGCCGTGGTCCTGCGGAGGGTGTGAGAGGCCGTGAATGATGTCGAATACCTGGCGGCGGCGTGAGGCTGGAACCAAAGGGCGGGGCTGGCCTGTGCTGATGTCACAGAGCAGGCTGGGGCCTCGGGGGCGAGGGTCACGTCCGCCACTTGAGGGATGTGATGGCGGTGCGGTATGCTGGGGTTTCTGGGTCAGCGGCCTGTTCTCTGGCAAGGTCCTGGTAATCTACACCAAGCTGCACTGCGTTCAACTCGACTCTGGAGAGGGGCGTCTGCTACGGATTTTTCTTGCCGGGGAGGTACCTGACGGAACAGGTAAATTCGGCTATGGCTGAGAGGTGGCGCTGCTGTCTGGAAGACCATGCGTCCCCTGCTTCGTGAAGGCGTGAACCAGTGGCTGGTGGTCTGTGAAGATTGTGAAGGGTGTCCCCTCCAGGAGGAACTTGAAGTGCCGAACTGCGCGGTACATCGCGCAGAGTTCCCTGTCGAAGGTGCTGTAGCGGGACTCTGCGGGACTGAACTTCTTGCTGAAGAAGGCGATGGGCTGGGGGCGCCGTTGATGATTTGCTCCAGAACAGCACCGCAGGCAACGTTACTGGCGTCTGTCGTCAGCTGGAGAGCCTTGGGATCCTGGTGTGCCAAGGCGGTTGCCTTGGTGAGGCGGCCTTCGTCAGGAAAAGGCCTGCTGCTGGCTGGGTCCCCAAGACAGGGACTTCGGTTGACCTTTTAGGACTTCCGTCAGGGGGCCGTGGTGTGCGCGATCCCGGGATGAACCGCCTGTAGAAGTTTACCATCCCAAGGAACTCCTGGACGGCCTTGATGGAGGTGGGTGTCGGGAACTTGGCTACGGCTGCCACTTTCGATGTAAGAGGGCGGACGCCTGTCGGAGACACCTCGTGACCCAGGAATTCTGCTTTCTGGACACCGAAGGTACACTTGTCGAAACGGACGACGAGGCCATTTTCTTGGAGGCGCTGGAGGACTGCTTTGATGTGCCTCTGGTGTTCGCTGTGAGACCTGGAAAATATGAGAATGTCGTCGACGTAGCAGACGCAGAATTTTAGGTCCCCAGGATGCTGTCCATGAGCCGCTGGAAGGTGGCCCGGCGTTCCTCAGCCCGAAGGTGGAGAAGGCGAACACATAGGACCCGAAGGGCGTGATGATGGCTGTCTTTGGCATGTCCTCTGGCGCAACAGGTACCTGGAAATAAGATTTAAGAAGGTCCAATTTAGTGAATATTTTGGCCCCGTGAAAGGAGGCCGTGAGGTCTTGCATATTGGGCAGAGGGTAGTGGTCGGGCTCCGTTGCAATGTTGAGCCGCCTGTAGTCGCCGCAGGGTCTCCAGGAGCCGTCCGGTTTCTGCACCATGTGGAGGGGGAGGCCCATGGACTGGAGGCTTTCCTGCAGATGCCCATCTGTTCCATCTCCTTGAATGCTTTTTTCGCCTCCTGAAGGCGCTGAGGGGAAGCCTGCGGAACCGCATGTGTCGGGGCCCTTTAGTCACTATATGGTGGTATATGCCGTGCTTGGCTGGGGCCCCGGGGACTTGGCGGCTCGGGCTTAAATACCTCAGGGAACTCCGACAGAAGGTGTGCATACTGGTGGGGCGACGGCGCTGATGGTGGGTCTGGGTCCCGCCGTTAACGGAGACCGGCAGGAGTCGGTGTCGAGGAGGCGCTGCGCCCCACGTCGACTAGCAGGCCGAAGTGCGCCAGAAAATCGGCCCCCAGGAGTGGGGTTCCACGTCCGCGACGATGAAGTCCCAGGAGTAACTCTGGCCAAGGATGGAGATCGACAGGAGCCTGGTGCCGTAGGAGAGGATGGGGTTCCGTTGGCGGCCGTCAGGAAAGCGGCCGGGTCTGGTGTCTGGTTGCGGTCCTCTCTGGATGCTGGGAAGACCGACTTAAAGGCTCCTGTGTCGACCAGCATCATCCTGCCGGAGACGGTGTCGCGGACGTAAAACCTACTGTGTTTGAGGCCCTGGGTTCTTCGGCTGCCATGGCGGCCTGTCCTGCTGGCGCCGCCACCCCGTTTTTGAACGGTTGAACGAGCAGGGCGGCAGGCAGTTTCGGGCGTCCTTTCCGAACCACTTGTGGTAGCGACAGAAGCCCGGGACCTCCGTCTGCTGTGGTTGGTGGACGTCTGTTGGCGATGGCGTTGACGGGCTGCTCACGTCCTCTTCAGGCTGGACGGAGCTGACCGGCTGTGTGGCCGGTTTTAGCCGCTGTGAAGCCTTGACGGAGTCTGTGAGGTGTTGTGCCGCCTCTATGAGGTCCTCGACAGGCATGGTGTAGGGGTGAGCGATCTGGTTGCGTACTTCCGGGAGGAGTTGGCGAAGGTAGATTTCCCGTATGAAGCTTATCTCCTGCCGCTTGTTTGTGCCACCCAAGACTGGTATTGACAGGAGATCTACGACCATGCCCCAAGCGTCTCTTGGATTGAGGTCGTGGCGTGGATTATTGGCAAGGTCGATAGCACGGGCGGCCCGCTCGGCGATGGGCAGGGAGCAAGCTTCGAGGAGGAACTTTTTTGGTGCTGTATGTGAGGTGTGTGTTTGGTACTCGCGAGATGAGTTTTCTGTACACGTCCTCCGGAAGGGCGTTGAGCACTGTGTCGGCCTGTAGGATTTCGTCCGTGAGGTCCGCGATTCTGAAGTGGCTCTCCACCCTGCGCAGCCACATCGATGGGTTCCCCTGCGTAAACGGGCGGCAGCTTTACGGTGAGGGCAGCCCGCGATTGTGTTGCCCGGCCGTCGTGTTCGGGCGCTGGTGTGGAGTTGCGGGAGGGCCTCCGATGCGGGCGGGCGCTGGCTGTGATGGGAGGTAGGTAAACCTCGGAGTCCGCGGGGTCCGCGTTTAACTGCATGAAGGAGGGGATATCGCGTCCATGCTCGCTCCTTTGACCCCTTACTGGAGTGGGGTACTTTCGCGTCAGTACGCACTTTCGCGTGCGCCGTGTGGTTCCGCTAGTGACGCTGGTGGGGTACGCCCGACGAGAGTCAGCACGCTCAAACGCTGGTTACAGCGCCGTGTTTAGGCCGCTAAGAGCGTTTTGGAGAAATCCTGGAGCCAAGACTGAGTCGCCGTGTGAGTCCGCTAATGGCTCCGGATACTCGGGGTCACCACTGTAAGGTGTCAAAGAAACAAGCAGGTAAAAGTTACTGCTACTTTATTACAGATCCAGGCAGCTTATATTGCGGCCGACTGACGCCGGGCCGTGAGAGACAATGGAATTGACTGTGACCTGAGGTCGAAACAATAAACAATAATATGCAGTGAACGAGTACAAATTACAATACAAAACATACAGAGCTACAATATAGATACAGTCTTGATGCCTGTGAATGAAGAAACATGTGATACACAATGTGTGACATACGTATAAATACCATAAAGTAAAAATGATTAAAATGCGTGACCTGGCACGTTTTAGGCGTGACTAATTGAGCTTGAAGAAAACGGGAAGTCACCAAAGAAAACAAGCTCAGCGGAGACTTAATTAATGGCGCCGCCGAAACACTATCCTGGCGCCGAGTTGGTGACTTTACAAGACATACAAGATGGTATTTCAGCTCTTGCGCAATTGCATCACCTGCACCTGGCTTTGCCAATAATTTACCATCATTAAGTGTGTGAGCACACTCATGTAGTCTCCTGTTGAGATTCATGGTCATTACATGTTGAAGATCTGATATAGGTGCCACATTTTCATAAAAAATGCATGCTTCGTTGTCATGACTCATTCGATGCTGTATAGCATGCTTTTCCTGTGGTTCACTACCTTCAACTGTAGATCTTCGCTTTCTTGCATGATCATGTTTTGCATTATTAAACATGGCCCTACATGTTCAAGGTTATGATGTACGAGGTTATGATGTACAGAGGCCAAGGGTGAAATTAGACCTTTTTTTTTTTTTTTTTTTGCCTTGGCAAAGACAACATTTGCTCTAGTCTGTCTTCCTTTTGCCTGTGAGGGGCTATCCTTTTACGACCTTAATCTGATATACACATTGATGTATGGATAGAACTAGGTTCGGTCACCATACACTTAGCCTGATCATGCATCCAGTGCCATGTAGCCTAAGTCCCGTATGATCTGTACACCATCCAGGTAGTAGCTTACATGAACAACCCATGTAGAGCCCCACTTACCCTTGGCTCGGCCCTCCCGTGCTGGCACCTCCTGTCAGTTCAGGCCAGGTGTGGCTGTCTAACTAGATCTACCAACTATATAAATACTCTCTACCAGATAATTGATATGGGGCTATTAGACAGCATTTGGGACACTAAACTACACTAAAGCAAAGCTAGGTACAGCATAAGTAAAGGAAGATTAGCTGACACTGAACCCCATGCTAAGTGAAGTCACCAATGTGCCCTGACATTCACTCTTAAACTAAAACTAAAGATAAAACCACCACCTAAATTATAGACTTGCAAACTATTATATTGAACAGTAGGACATTTTTCCATGCCTACTGAATCCTGAGACAAATACATGTAAGGTTTTTGTCTGCCACATTGGATGCCATCTATCTTTGTGTATGCTATGTGAAATCTTTAACAGAAATACATTTTACTTTTGCTTGGTGACTGCCTAAAATGTGTATAACCAAAATAAATGCATAAAAACGACCAGAGGCACATGAGGCCCATGTTAAAACCTTGACTAGTGGCCATCTTGAAAAACAGCAGCCATTTTGGAATTTTGAGTGGACACCCAGTAATTTAAAAAATTGGCCTGTTGAGAAGATGTGTACAGCTATGCTCTTAAGTGATGCAGCATGATTGCATTAAGATTTCATTCAAAATTCATGAACTGACAGCGTAACATGCTCCATATTAATCAGTTATTTCAATGGGAAAACACGATTATTTCATACAATAAGGCCATAGTATGTTTAGAAAGGGTGAAATCTGCCATATATTTCAAAACTGTAAGAAAATATCACATGTAGCCAAATTTCGGAAAAGCAGTTACGAAACAATCTCAAAACTTTCATTCACTCATCGCCGATGCATTTGACGAAAAAAAAAAAGTCATCAAAAACTAAAAAACTTGTCATAACATTATTATTGGTTCCATTGCAACCAAAAAATTTGAAATAGTCTTATTTTATTGTTTTTACACCAACACTGAAAAAATTTAAATAAGTAAATACAAAAGTAGAATGTGTCCACTGACATCAACGGGTGAACGGAGCGTGGCAGCACAGCTGTTGGTGTAACATAAGTCTACACTACAATGAGTAGCAACAATGAAATTATCTTGAAACCGTTTATTTTATATTTGTTAGAGGAATATTTGGTTGTTCCGACATGATATACAAACCGTTGCTCCTTTACATTAGGAATTACATACGGCGAAGCTGGATATGGCTGTTAAACTCTTGAACAAGGTGGTTAGGCAGTAACTACCACCAGGTAGGTGGGAATACCCACCTACCCGGATGTAAACATTCCAGTTTGCTTTCGGCCGTCGTGTGTTGCAGACGTGTTTTCGGATCTCTTTGCCTGACTGTCGTTAAGCTCTTTATTATCCCGGTGGGATCTTTCTGTATTTGTGTGTATAAATTGCATGTGTTTGATATTTATTAATACAAACCCACAATTTGTGATAGCCTTGCATAAGCCGTCATTCCCTTGGGTCTGTGTCTTGGGTTTGACGGCCAAGGGTGTATTTAGAGGGGCGTAACCGAGTGGTAATGCTTCTCTTCCAGTAGCCCTTTATTTCGATACTGAAGGCATTCCCCTGTATGTTCGGAGATATTAGATTGGGATGTAATATCTTTGCTCCCCTACATTGATTGGGATGTAAGAGTTTGCTTCCCTTTTTGGGCTCCCGTCCTCCGTGTAAAAGGGCATGACTACTGCCTTCCTACTTCTGCTGAGTGTTGTTTTTGCCACCTGTGCTATAGAGAGTTGCGGGTGTCGTCGGTAAGTTCCGCTTCCTTGGCGCCCTTGGTGGCCTCTCGTCCTTCCGTCTCTCTCCCTGTGAGTTCCTCCTTATCTCTCCTTCGGTAGAGATCTCTCTCCTTTGTCCTCTTCGCTCGCTCATCGGGCGAAGACCGTGGGGGGGGTGGGGGACTTCTTCTAAGGGGCCTCCTCTCGCTGCGTAGGGCAGTTCCCTCGTAGCAAGAGGAGTCTCCCTCTACTAATCATCTTTGCTTTTTCTTTCAGGTTGACAGTGAGCATTGCAGGCACAGCAGTAGTTGGCTGGATATCTCAGGGGATATCTTGCATGAAGGAGTCCCGACATCCAAGTGGTGTTGCTTTGGGATCGACCACAGTACCTGGTTGGACTGGCATAGTTCCACGTCAGGGTTGGTCTGACTCTGTTCCCGCCGATGTGGATCAGTTGCTGTCATTGCTGGCCTTCGTGTGATGCTGTGGCACTGCCTCTGGCATATCTGTGGTCCATCTGCTCCTGCTGTTTCCTGTGTTGTGCTCCTGTTAACTCAATGACAGTCTCTGGGCAGCTCATCATGGTCTCCTGCCACAGCTGTCCTGGTCACTCCTGTCACTGCTGGTGACTCATGTGATGTTCCTGGCCGTTGCTGGAGCTCCTGCCTTCCAAACTGCTTCCATAGCTCTTGCATCAGCTGTCCTGATCGTGCCTGCTGCTTCTTATGGTGGTCGTGTCCTGGGCCGCTTCCATTGTGTTCCTGCCTAGCTGCCTTGGAGGTTACGATGTCCTCCATCCTGTAGAAGATGTCAGAGTGAAGGTGAAGGAAGTCGCCCCGTGGAAGTGACATTCCTGGCCGTTGCGGTAGCTCCTGCCTTCCGAACCGATTCTGTAGTTCCTGCATCAGCTGTCCTGATCGTGCCTGCTGCTTCTCCTGGTGGTTATGTCCTGGGCCGCTTCCCGTTGTGTTCCTGCCTAGCTACCGTGAAGGTTACGATGTTTCATGTTCACCATCTTGTAGAAGATGTCCGAGTGAAGGTGAAGGAAATCGCCCTGTGGAAGTAGCCGCTGTCTTCTTCAACTTATCTTTAATTTTGCCTTCTGCTGCCTCTTCCCTTCCTCTTCCAAGGTTCGAGGGGGTCCCGGGAACTGGATAGACCTCCGTTGGCCGAAGGGGAGGAAGGCTGCTTCTTTCCCCTTGATGTCCTTGGACATCTAGGAACTGCCTCCTTCTGAGGAGGCAGTGGGTCTCTTGTTGGCTGTTCCCAACCTTCGGGTTAGGAAACCGATTCGCATACCCCTGGGTTGTGTTTTGGGAGCCACAGGCATGCAGAGCTCTGTTTGCAATCCTGTTCCCAGTCCTAGAGGTTCCGCCTCTAGACGGGTGCTGCTTCGGGCACTCGTTCGCGAGCTGCTCCAAGTGCTCGAGATTCTCTGGAATATTGATTATCCTGATTGGTCTTGAGAGTACTCTCCCCGCCCCAGTTTGGGAGCAGTGCGAGAGAAAGGGCCGAGGCACCCAGGTGTCTCAGCTCTTCCTGTCAGCACCACAAGCGCTTACCAGTGGTCGGTCGGGTTCCCAGCCTGGTGTCCTGATCCTATCGGTTTGAAAACCAGAAGAAGCAGGGAAGAGATTCCCTTTTGGAGTCCTGTGGGACTTCTAAGGGACTGACTCGTACTTCCAAGTCCCTGTGCATCCCGCCAGTATCATGCCCTTCGGGAGCTACACATTTTCCTATCCCACTTTCGGTCTCAGGAACGCAGGCGCCACCTTCCAGTGCCTGATGGATACCATCTTAGGAGATCTTCCCTTCTGCATCTGCTATGTCGACGACATCCTCATTTTTTCCAGGTCCCCAGAGGAACACCTTTGCCATGTCCGCGCCGTCGTGAAATGCCTGCAGGACAGTGGATTAGTTGTCAGGTTCGACAAGTGCATCTTCGGGAAAGAAAAAGTAGACTTTCTGGGCCACAAGACTTCCCCAGCAGGAGTGCGCCCTACCGCCTCCAAAGTGAAAGCTATAGAAAATTCCTGGAACCCCAAACCATCAAGGCCCTTCAGGAGTTCCTTGGGATGATAAATTACTACCGGCGCTTCATCCCAGACACCGCCCACATCATGTACCCCCTGACGCCAATCCTGAAGGGGAAACAGAAAACACTAACTTGGGAAGCTCTGCAGCAACAGGCATTCATCCAGATGAAAAGTGCCCTCTCCAGTGCCACCACCTTAACTCACCACAACCCTGCTGCTGCCCTCAGGTTGACAACAGGCGCCAGCAACATCACCTGCGGTGCAGTACTAGAGCAACTGGTGAACGGCACACCCCAGCCCTTGGCCTTCTTCAGCCGCAAGTTTTTGCCAGCCGAGACCCGCTACAGCGCCTTCGACAGAGAGCTGCTGGCTATCTACCAGGCCATGAGGCACTTAAAGTACCTGCTGGAGGGAACCGAATTCACAATCCTAACAGATCACAAACACTTGGTGCACACATTTGCAAAACAGGGACTCCTGGTCTGCAAGGCAACAATAGCACCTAACCCCCATCTCTGAGTTTGGTTGCACCATCAACTATGTCCCTGGCAAGAAAAACCCAGTGGCTGATGCTCTGTCAAGAATAGAGATCAGTTACCTTCACCTCAGCATTGACTGTGAAGACCTCGCGAGGGAACAAGCAGCGGATCCAGAGACGGCGGACTACAGGACAGCAGTGACAGCCCTCAGGTGGGAAGAAATGCCCTTAGCAAACTTGGACACAGCTCTCCTCTGCGACACTAGCACAGGCCGCCCACACCCCCTGGTGCCCACATCGAGGAGGAAACAAGTGTTAGACATCGTCCACGGCCTCTCCCATCCATCGGGGCTCACAACGGCACGCCTTGTGACTGACAAGTTTGTCTGGCACGGCATCAACAAGGACGTCCACCAGTGGGCAAGGAGCTGCATCCCATGCCAGACGAGCAAAACATCCCGGCACACTGAATCCGGGATCGGTGATTTTCCTCAGCCTCGTCGGCGGTTCGGCCACATCCACATCGATGTCGTTGGGCCCCTTCTGTAGTCGGGGGGAGCCAGATACCTCCTGACGATCATAGACCGCTCCACCTGCTGGCCCGAAGCAACCCCCATGGATGAGGCATCAACGACATCATGCGCAGAGGCCCTCCTCTTCAGTTGGGTAAGCAGCTTCAAAGTGCCAGACAGCATCACTACGGACAGGGGACCTGCCTTCGTGACAGAGCTTTGGGTCTCCTTGGCACACCTGATGGGTACAACTCTACACAGCGCAACGGCATACAACCCTGCAGCGGATGGCATGGTCGAGAGGGCGCACAGCTCTCTTAAAGCAGCTCTCATGGCACGCTGCACGGACGAGAAGTGGAAGGAACAGCTACCCTGGGTCCTGCTGGGTCTCCTCACCATACCAAGAGCAAATGGCGTTGCTTCCCTGGCTGAGAAAGTCTACCGGGAAGCACTAGCCGTACCTGGAGAGTTCTTCCCGCCATCGGCTGACGGCTCTGACACCCCCCTCCTGAGGTTGAGGGGACTTGCGCAAAGGTTTGCGCCCTGCCACAAGACCTTCACCGACAGAACCGTCACCTACAGCCCACCCACCTTACCCTCCTGCGCCTACGTCTTCGTCAGGGTGGACGCTCACCGCCCGCCCTTAACCAGGCCCAACAGGGGACCCCACCGAGTCATCAGGCAGGCCAGTAAAGCATTCCTCCTCGACATCCACGGGCGGGAGTACTGGATCACCATCAACAGACTGAAACCTGCATTCCTGTTAGACAGCAAAGTTTACGAAGAAGTAGGCAGGCACCCCAGAGTTCCCCTGCAATACCTGCCTGAAGGCGCACCCGCTTCCCCACCAAAGCAGGGCCCGGGACAGCCCAGAAAATGCATCCAGCCGTTCCCAGGTGTCGCCTCCACCCTGTGCCCACAGTTCTCCAGAAGCAGGGGCCCGCTCTGGCTGCCTCAGCGCATCCATGATTAAGGTGCTTCATCCAATAATTGCTCCTCGAATTATTGTTGGGGGGGAAGGGGGGTGGTGTTTGTAAGGGCGTCAAATCGAACCTCTCTTTCCTTGTGTTTTTCCCTTTCAGATGTACATTAATCACATCATGTATTCAGATGTACATTAATCACGTCATGTATTTTACCTGTCTTATTTCGGATTCTTTGTGTACCTCATCTTACGCATCATGGTATGGCCTCTCTGCTGATATGTACATCTACCTTTTATATGTCATGTAACAAATTTTGTACATATTTTTATGCTTGCTAAAAAACACAAATCCTGTATGGACGCCGCAAGGGGTCTTGGGTCGCCTGCTACCTTTCTGTCCTCTTTTTGTCTTATAAACACCTGTCGAGAATAATAAAGAATCAGTCTTTCACCTCTGACTTTTCTTGAAGCCTCACATACACATCACAACATTTGAGGAGCTGCAAGAGTGCATACAGCTGGAGGACTTGTTATGCTCCAAATTCTCTAGCCACCTACCTCTGAGAGAAACATCCCAAGACTTTTGCTGAGTGTTGTCGCTTGGCGAATGATTGGGGCACCTATCATCCTCCCTCCAGTTCCTGTAATCGAAGGATAACTCCTAGTCACACTGCAGCGCCAGCTCAACCAAAGAATGGGACTTCTACACCTCCTGTATGCACTTAATGCCAAAGGAAGAGGCACTTGGAATCCCAGTGCAAATCTAAGGAAAGAGCCACTTAAACGCCTCCTTCTGATCAATCCAAGCAACATTATAAATCTAACCCAGCTCCTAGGAAGGATTTCAGCAAATTCTATTGCATTGCCTGCAAGGTCTATGGGCACTCCAACCTCTGGAAGGATTGACCTAGCAAAGCAGTTACCTCCTGCCATTGCCCTGGCGGTTACTTATTATCCTTCCTTAGGTCCTATATTTGTGGCACCTCCCTAAACTGCTTTACAAAGAGAAAGCTTTGGTTCTTTCTTTTTTTTATATTTCTATTAAATAACGGAAGAGAGGTCAGAACTGGTTAATATTTGTAAGAAATTATATATATATATATATATATATATATATATATATATATAAATATATATATATATATATATATATATATATATATATATATATATATATATATACAGTATATATATATATATATATATATATATATATCAGCTATATATATATATATATATTTTGTTCATGAGACTTACCTGCCAGATATATATATAGCTGTATTCTCGAAGGTCCGACAGAATTTCAAATTTCGCGGCACATGCAGTGTGGCCGATCAGGTGGTTAGTACACATTCCCGCGCTGGGTGGCGGGCATCTGGAACCATTCCCATTTTCTATTCAGATTTTCTCTGTCGCCGGACTGTCAACACCTGTTGTCAGTTCCTCCGCCTTTTGGATTTCAATATTTTGTCACTTGAGTATTTTGGTTGTTTTTGGTATCGACTTGGATCTGTGACTTGGCATACGCTTTTCTGGACCGTTTTTTGGAATTTGCCTTTGACTTTTCTCTATAAGATGTCTTCCTCTAGCTATCGTGTCTGTAGCTTGGGTGGTTGTAAGGTGAGGCTATCGAAGGCTTCGGTAGACCCTCACACTTTATGTATGAAATGTAGGGGTATGGAATGTTCTGTGGACAATCGTTGCAATGAATGTGAGGATTATCTGAGGAGAATGGAAGAAGTATGAATCCTATATGCGTAAATTGGGGCGTGATAGGTTGAGGAGGTCTTCCTCCAGGAGTGCTTCTGTGGACAGTCGGTCAGGGATTTCTCATGTTAGTAACCCTGTAGCTTGTAGTCCTAACCCTTTAGTGTTGCCTTCGGGCCCTGAGGTTGTTGCAGAAAGTAATGCTCTGGCTCGTTCTTGAGTCTATTCGCGCTCTTGAAAATAAAGTGAATGCCCTGCAAAGCGCAAAGTGTAGTGTGTGTTAGTCCCCTAGTGTTGTGGAGGGGGCGTCAGATCGACCCTATAATGCTTCTAGGCCTGGACCTCTGCCGAACTCCCAAGACCCGGGGAGAGGGCATGTCGAAAGCCGCATGAAGGTTACGGGGACTCCCCTCCGATCTGACGTCCCTTCGGCAGGTCCTGTTGACTCCACCCAGGCTGCCAGGGATCATGCTCGGGCACGCATCCATAAGGAATGCTTCTCGTCCTCCGACACGTCCTCCCCTTGTCGGGGTTGGAGCGCTCGGTTGGACTCTCGCCCCCTCAAGAGAAGCTTGAGAGGAGAGGACGCTTCACGTCCTCTTCCTCTAGACGTTTTACGCTCGTCCCCTGAAAGTTTCGAGGAAGTCCCTCAACAGAAGAAGTTTCGTCGTGCAACGGATGTTGACGCTGCTCGTCTTCCCAGTCGCGCTAAGGCGGGAGCTCTTTCCCCGGTGGGAAAGAAGAAGACTTCTCCTCTCCGCTCTCCTTCTCGCAAATTCAGCCCGTCTTCTAGGAGAGCTGTTTCCCCAACTTGCCAGATTTTGTTGGGCATGCAACAGCAGCTGGATTCTCTTATGGATCGTAGAAAGGACAGGCCTCGTCGTAAAGATTTGCATCTGCCTGTTAAGAAGTCCAGGCCTTTCTCACTCTCCCTGCTTCGTCGTCTTCATCTGCTACTTCTCCTGAAGCTTCTCGTCTTGCACCTAAGGAAGGCTTTAAGGAGCTTCCTTCTCACTTTGAAGATTTTGATGTCTCTCCATCGCGCCAGGAAGGAGTGTCTCGCGCGCGCGCAGACCTCACGCTTCACGCGGCCTGGCCTTGAGTCTCGGGCGCTTCCACCCAGGGCGCAGCAGCGCGCCTCATCGTGAAGCTCCTTCCGTGTCGGTCACGGGCTGCGGCGCTTCCTGCCAGGGCGCTCCTCGCTCTCCTTGCGTTATCTCTTCTCGCCCTGCGAACGTTGACTCCACGCCTGCAGTTTTCTTGATGATCAACTTCCCGCTTCTTCTGTTCATGCTCATCAGGATTTAGCCACGACTTCCAAACACGATAGGTCCCGCTTGCGTATCGGCGAATCGGGTCTCCTTCCACCCTTGCTCTCCTGACCCTCCAGCTGAGGAAGAAGAACCCCTTCCGTCAGAGCCCTCGGGAAGAGAAACACGTTCCTTCTGCTTCTTCCGATTATCAGACTCTGACTTGTCTGTTTAAGGATTTATTTCCTGAAACCTTTCAAGCTTTGGCTCCTCACTCTCCCCCGTCTCAGTTGGCTTCGTCTCAGGCTTCAAGAAATCTCTAGCTTTCTTAAAATGAAGAAATCCTTCTCTACCAAGAGAGCTTTTAAGAAAGTTCAGGACTGGATGACGACTAGAAAGAACCAAGGGAAGACTTCTTTCGCTTTGCCTCCTTCACGTTTGTCTGGGAAATCCGGCATTTGGTACGACACAGGTGAAGATATGGGTTTGACAGTTCCCTCCACTTCTAAAGGGGACTTTGCTAGTCTTGTGGACGCCTCTAGGAGATCTCACTTGTCCTCTTCTAAGGTTTCCTGGACCCTCACAGAAATGGACCACCATCTCAAAGGACTCTTCAAGACGGTGGAAGTCTTTAACTTTTTGGACTGGTGTCTGGGAGTTCTGCACACTAAGGCTACTAGCCCTAGTTCCATTAGTCTGGGGGAGCTGTCCAGTGTACTACGGTGCATGGACAAGGCCGTCAGAGATGGCTCTGAAGATCTTGCTTCGCAGTTTTCGTCAGCTCTTTTAAAAAAGAGAGCATTGTTCTGCTCCTTTTTGGCAAAGTCTGTTTCTCCATCTCAGAAGGAAGAGCTTCAGTTCGCTCCTTTCTCTAGCCATCTCTTCCCCCAGACCTTGGTTAAGGATATCGCTTCCAGCCTTCAGGAGAAGGCCACTCAAGACCTCCTTTCCAGGTCCTCTAAGTGTCCCTCAGCGCCTTCTTCGTCTTCATCTTTACCTCAGCAAGCTAAAAAAAGCAGCCCTTTCGTGGAGGAGCTTTGAGGGAAGTTTTCCAAACCCGCACCTCGAGGAAGAGGTATCCCTAGAGCAAGGTCGTCCCCAAGAGGGCGGCAAGTGACTCTTTTCTCCTCCAGATACCAGTAGGAGCCAGGCTTCTTCATTTTGCTCAAGCCTGGAGAGAAGAGTGGCAGACTCTTGGTCCCTCCAAGTAGTAGAGAGAGAGGCTACCTGATTCCTTTCCTGACTCTTCCTCCCTTTGTCTTCGACCCCAGAGATTTATCTCCCAAGTACCATCCTGCCAAGCAGAAGATACTGTTCGACCTTCTCAAACAAATGCTCGAAAAGAGAGCAGTGGAGCAGGTCTTAGACACAAAATCCCGGGATTTTACAACAGACTGTTTCTGGTACCGAAACATTCAGAAGGTTGGAGACCTGTCTTGGACGTCAGCAGGCTGAACGACTTTGTCCAGAAGGACAAGTTCAAGATGGAAACGTCTCAGTCAATTTTAGGAGCTCTTCATCCCGGGGATTGGATGGTGTCTTTAGACCTCCAAGACGCGTATACTTCACGTCCCGATTCATCCACGCTTGATGAAGTATCTCCGGTTTGTCTTGGGGCAAGACTTACCAGTTCAGGGCTCTCTGCTTTGGACTCAGCACAGCCCCGTTGGTGTTTACTCTTCTCATGAAGAATATAGCGATGTGGTTGCACCTCTCGGGAGTCAGGATCTCTCTCTACCTAGACGATTGGTTGATCCGTGCTTCTTCGGAACAAAGGTGTCTGGAGGACCTTCATTTTACTCTGGATCTTGTGAAGTCCCTGGGACTTCTGATCAATGTAGAAAAATCGCAACTGATCCCCTCCCAGTCCATCGTTTATCTGGGGATTCAGATGAATTCAGCGGCTTTTCTAGCGTCTCCATCGCTAGAACGGCAGGTTCAATGTTGCGAAAAAGTTGCTGTCTTCTTGGAGAAGGAAACATGCTCGGTGAGGGAATGGATGAGTCTGCTGGGGACCATTTCCTCGCCGGAGAAGTTTGTTTCTCTAGGAAGGCTACATCTCAGACCTCTTCAGTTCTTTCTGCTGGAGAACTGGAAGAACAAGGAAGACTTGGAAGAAGAATTAAGGATCCTTCCTTCCATAAAAGACTCCCTCAAGTGGTGGCTCGATCCTGTGAAGTTGGGAAAGGGATCTCTCTCAAGCTTCTGAACCCCGACCTAGTGTTGTTTTCCGGACGCATCATTGGCGGGTTGGGGAGGAACACTGGGGGAAAAGAAGTGTCAGGAACCTGGAAAGGGCAACAGGTATCCTGGCACATCAACATCAAAAGTTGGCGGCAATCTTCTAGCCCTCCAATTCTGCCGAGTCTCAAGTTGCCAATCGCGTTGTTCAAGTAAACTCGGACAACACACAGCGTTGGATTACCTCAAAAACAGGGCGGAACACACTCTTGTTCCCTGTTCAGCCTTGCAGAGAAATTCTCCTCTGGGCTCAAGCTCGCAACATTTCAATCCTCACAAGATTTGTTGCAGGGTAGAAAATGTTCGAGCGGACCTGCTCAGTCGGCGCCACCAACTTCTACCGACGGAATGGACTCTTCATCAGGAGGTTTGCGAGACCTTTGGAATCTTTGGGGTCGCCCTCTGTGGATCTCTTCGCGACCTCAAGAACAGCGAGGCTTCCCCTCTACTGCTCCCCTGTTCTCGACCCAGGCGCAGTGGCGATAGATGCTCTTCTCTGGGATTGGACGGGGATGGACGTTTATTCCTTTCCTCCGTTCAAAATTCTGGGAGAAGTCATCGCAAGTTCTCGGCCTCTCAAGGAACAAGGATGACGCTCATCGCCCGTTTTGGCCCTTGAACCAATGGTTCTCGGAAATTCTCTTCTGGTTAGTGGATGTTCCCAGATCCCTACCTATGAGAGCAGATCTGCTCAGACAACCCCACTTCGCGAGATACCATCAAAACCTCCCGCTCTGAACTTGACTGCATTCAGACTATCGAGAAATTGGTCAGAGCGAGGGGTTTTCTGGCAAGTGGCACGGGCCATCGCTAGAGCCAGAAGAGCTTCCTCCATCAAAGTGTATCAAGCGAAGTGGGCAACCTTCAGGGGTTGGTGCAGAAAGAAGGGATTTTCCTCTTCCTCGACCACTGTGAGCCAAATAACTGATTTCCTTCTCTTTTTGAGAGAAAAGCTCAAGTTGGCAGTTCCAACTATCAAAGGATATCGGAGCATGCTTTCCTCTCTTTTCCGACACAGAGGACTGGATTTGTCTAATAATAAGGACCTTCACGATCTCTTGAGATCTTTCGAAACGTCCAAGGTTCCCCGGCCTATTCCTCCTACTTGGAATTTGGTTGTTGTCCTCAAGTTTTTAATGACCAGTCCTTTTGAGCCTCTTCATTCAGCATCTCTAAGGGATGTTACTAGAAAGATGGTTTTCCTCATTGCTCTGGCGACGGCGAAGAGAGTGAGCGAAGTTCAGGCTTTCAGCCATCATGTGGGCTTCAAGGGACACAATGCTGTCTGCTCTTTGTCCCCTACATTCTTGGCTAAGAATGAAAGGCCTTCTAACCCTTGGCCTAAATCTTTTGAAATTAAAGGTTTGACTGACCTTGCTGGACAGGATCCTGAGAGAGTTCTTTGTCCTGTTAGAGCTCTAAGGTATTACCTTAGAAAGGAACTCAGGACCTTCGTGGTCCCTCGGACAATTTATGGTGTTCGGTGAGACATCCTGTTAATCCCATGTCGAAGAATGCTGGCATTCTTCATTAGAAATGTCATTAAGGAGGCACATTCTTGTTGCGACGACTCAACTTTAAGTTGTTGAGAGTCAACGCCCATGAGGTTAGGGCAGTCGCTACCTCCATGGCGTTCCAGAAAAATATGGCGCTCAGTGATATTCTCAGTGCCACATTTTGGCGAAGTGAATCGGTGTTTGCCTCACACTGCTTAAGAGATGTTAAGGTAGCATTTTGAAAATTGCTTTTCTCTGGGACCATACATTGCTGCTGCTACAACCTTGGGTCAGGGGGTAGCTCTGCTCCTATCCTTTAATCCTGTTTAGGAGGGTTTTTAATTGTGTTTTTGTTGTGTTTTTTATGGTTGTTGGGTCGATTGATGGAGTCAGTCTTCCCAATCTTTTCTGACTAACGTCTTAGTGCTGGTTAGGTGGTTGGTATACTCGTTTGTCCTTGTTGTATGATCTATGGTCTAGTCACATTGTGGTCACGCCCCCGTTGACAGATCATCTAGCAGTCGCCAGCTTTATAGGTCACTACCTTGCTGGGGTCTCTAGGAAAG
>NC_089745.1:54501493-54611493 GCF_040412425.1 Macrobrachium rosenbergii
TGTACGCGGTTCGAATTGATAAAGGCTAATTCTCTTCCGAACAATGGGATCGAGACACAAGGCTGCCTGAAATTTACTTAACTTTCCCTAATTCCTACTTACTGCGTGGGAATAACTAATACAATTTCACTAGGCAATATTAATTATTCTTACACTAGACTTCATAAAAGAAATATGGTTATACCAGGTTCTTGTAGCTGGTGGCGAAGTGAGGAAACAATGGAAAGGTTGAGATACAGGGGAAGAAATATTAGCAAACAGCAGATACTCGTCAATTTTCTGACTTACTGTTTACGTGGTTTGCTTGCGAACTGCAACTCACGATACAGATTCTTGAAAACACACGGTAATGTTGTTCACTAATAAAGACGGGGGGGGAAACAAAAGAGACAGTTTTGCCCGAGCACGACGTGTGCTCTCAGTCCAGATGTTAAATTCATCAATATAAAATTATCTACTGTACAGTTAAAGACATACAGAGAAACAGTCATATGTAGGTTGCGCTAACTACAAACAAATGAGAGAGAGAGAGAGAGAGAGAGAGATAACAGTTGTCCTTATGAGAGTGAAATTTTTTATAAATAATCATGGACACACACACACACATACACAGAGAGAGAGAGAGGAAGAATTAATAAGAAATCTTTGACCTGTAATCAGCAACACTTCCCCTTCTTGTCATGTTAAATGACATGTCTGACAGCTTTTGCCTTCAAGCTTCTTACAAAAGATGAGGGGAAGAATTTGTTTGTTTAAAATGATGCAAATTTTGTAATAATAATAGTTATTATTATTATTATTATTATTATTTAATCTTATTAATATTTGAAAATTAGTACTTATTATTAGGTAAAAAATTATTTATCATGCAAAACAAATAAACATACATGTACCAAAAAAAATTATCTCAGTAAGAGAGAGAGAGGGAGAGAGAAATTATTACTTTTATTATTTAATGTTTTTTAATTTACACTAAAAGCTTGAAAACTTATAAATTACATAAAAAATTAAACAAACACTTTTGCAGGGTTTCTCAGTATTCGCAAATGTTCGCATGTCTGTGAAAAACTCTTGTATGAAATTAGTATAGGTTCCAATGAAAAGTTTGTGTGTCTGTGAATTCGCGCAACTCGAATCGTGCAAGATCGAGGTATTACTATATATATTATATATATATATTTTTATAAATATTCTGCCGTTCGCCCTCTATGCATTTTATTGTAGGAAAAATAAGGCGAACAAAGACCAAAAGGCATCTTCAGTAGGCAGAGATAGTGCTGGGTATTTAAAAAAAAAATAACATTTTCATTAGCTTAGGGGCCTAACCCACAGGGAGGGTTTTAACACAGTAACCTCTAATAACGGTGGACTTGAGCTTCTTTTCCTTTATCCTATGCATTCGGCGATGTCTCTGTCAAATTTTCAGACTGCCCCGGGGCATAAGGGCGTACGGATGCTGCCAGCCACCCTGCTTGACCGGAGACAGGTCAGAGAGTTTCACGCCATGACCGAGAACGCACGTCGTGTTTAGGCAAACGTGTCCTTTGTCCCCCCACCCCTTTGTCTTTTCATTAGTGAACAACAGGTCCTTGTGTTTTTGGAACCGTATCGTCTGTTGCAGCATGCAAGCAAACCACATAACGGTAAGTCTGAATTTGACAATATCTGCTGTTTGCTAATATTTCTTCCCCTGTATTTCAACCTTTCTGTTGTTCCCTCTTTGCCACCATCTATGAATAGTGGTATAAACAATTTACTTTTATGAAGTCTAGATTAAGAATTAGGGACTTAGGGAAGGTTAAATAAGTAGTTTTCAGCATTTAGGCAGCCTTGTGTCTTGACCCCATTGTTCAGAAGAGGAATAGCCTTTACCATCACTAAATTGCACATGATATAATCCGTTGTGCTAAAAACCTTGATGAAGCAAAGGGAAAATTGACTGCATCTGAAGTTGGGCAATTGTTGAAGTAATTTCCTAGCTAACTGCATATTCTTTGTCGGGGTTTTCTTCTCGACTGGTGACCTTATTCCATTAGTAATTGTCTGTCTTTGAGGTTAATTTGTAGCTTCAATTGACAGGTTACTTGTGTCCATGGCACTCATGGCCTCATAAATTACGTTAATCAAGTAATAAACTCATCAGCCAAGCCCCACACGTAACAATATGTATATGTACTGTATATGTGTGTGTATATATATATATATATATATATATATATATATATATATATATATATATATATATATATATATATATATATATATATATATATATATATATATATATATAGGTCTACCCCAAAGCCAAATCAAAAGTCCTTCAAAGAAGGCTTCATGCATACCCCATACAAAAATGGGAATCTAACTTCCATTGTTAAAAAAAGAAAAAAAAATAATATATTTATACAGTTCATAGCCATCAACAATATATATTTTAATATATATCTATCTCTCTATCTCTCTCTCTCTCCTCTATGTTTCTCTCTCTCTCTCTCTCTCTCTCTCTCTCTCTCTCTTTCTCTATATATATATATATATATATATATATATATGTGTGTGTGTGTGTGTGTGTGTGTATGTGTATTATGTATGTATGTATATGAATGCATGTGTGTAGAAAGTCAAGTACGTATAAGATAATTGTAAATATTAGTTCTGAAGAGGCAGAGTTTCTCTATGATGTGTCAGAGTTATAACCTCTTCTTGTAGACATACTTCCGAGGCTGTGGGAAGAATGTCTTATTCTTTTTACAACTTAGTTTTTATATAAGTGATTTAGCAAGTAATTACATAGCTACTAGCTTTCCACGTGGCAGTTCAAGAATTCAAATTTTCACTGTGGCGCTACCATTGCTAGTGTAAGGGACAGGGTCTCACCCACTTTTGGGACCGACAGGTACAACTCAGCAAAGAGCTTCAATTCGTTTTCTGCCGGCTCCCGACTAACATCAGTGGTTTTGTGCAGTCTCATCATCATTTTTTTGGGGGGGTATATTTGTTCAGCTCTTTGGTGAAGTATTCAGTTTTTTCTTGTTTTTGGTGTGGGCCGAATATTTTGCTTAGTTTATTTAGCAATTTTGTTAGCCATGGATAACTTTATTCTAATTAGCCAGGATGTGTTGCAGAACGAGATTAGTTAAGTTCTCTTTTCATTCTCACACTAAATGTGTGAAATGTAGGGGGACAAGACAGTAATATATACTGTTTATCTTACTTGCTCAGAATGTCAGGATTGGGATGGGCAAAAGTGACCTTGATATCGCATTTAACGAGTTTGGATAGGAATAGAAATAGGAAGGCGGCCCTTAGAGCCGAGAATAAGGCTAGTGTAGCTCCTGTTCCATCTCCTCCTGTGTTAGGAGATAGTGCTGTTTCTCTTCCTCAGATCCCTGCTCTGTCTCCAATCCTTAGCCCTCCTACTTCATTACCAATACTGTACTGCACTCCTTTACCAGGTTCCTGTGCTTCCAGTCTCGACAGCATTGCCAGTCTCGAATCTAGGTTTGATAAGAAATTTTAATTTTGTTCATGAGACTTACCTGTCAGATATATATATAGCTGTATTCTCCGAAGGACCGACAGAAATTCAAAAACTTACGGCACATGCAGTGGGGCCAGGTGGTTAGTACCCATTCCTGCCGCTGGGAGGTGGGTATCAGGAACCATTCCCATTTTCTATTCAGATTTTCTCTGTCGCCGGTATTGTCAACACCTGTTGTCAATACCTCCGTCGCTGATTTTCGTAAACTTCTCCACTTGAGTATTCTGATTGTCTTTTGGTTTTTTGACTTTGGATTTGTGGATAGGCATATGCTGTTGTGGACTGTTTTGATTTTGGCTTTGACTTTTCTTTGATCACGATGTCTGGTTCTAGTTCTGCTAGTTTCAGGGTGTGTGTTGTGAAGGAGTGTAAGGTGAGGCTACCGAAAGCTTCGGTAGACCCTCACTCAGTATGCATGAGATGTAGAGGGCATGTCTGTTTGTTGGATGATCGCTGTAAGGAGTGTGAGTCTTTGCCTGATTCCGATTGGAAGGTATACGACTCTTATGTGCGTAAGTTAGAGCGTGACCGTATCAGGAGGTCTTCCTCCAGGAGTGTGTCTGCTGGTGGGAGTCAGGGTAATAATAATAATTTGTCACCTGTTAACCCCTCTAATGCTTCACCTATCCCTGTAGTGTTGCCTTCGGAACCTGTGATTGCATCTGCGGAAGGTAATGCCCTTGCGCAGATTTTGAACTCCATTCGCGCTTTGGAGTCGAAGGTGCTGGCGAAATTGAAAGTGTTAAGTGCAGTGATCCCCTAGTGTTGTGGGAGGGGCGTCAGATCGGCCCTATAATACCTCTAGGTCTAGACCTCTGCCGAACTCCCAGGACTCAGGGAATGGGCATGTCGAAAGCCGCAAGAGGGTTACGGTGACCCCCCACCGATCTGGCGTCCCTTCGGCAGGCCCTGTTGTCGTTTCCCAGGCTGCCAAGGATCATGCTCGTGCACACGTCCTCAAGGATTGCTTCTCGTCCTCTGAGGTGCCCTCTCCACGCAAGGGGTCGTGTTCTCGGTTGGACTCTTGCGCTTTCAAGAGAAGCTTCGCAGAAGAGGACGCTTCTCCTCTTTCTCGAGCCCTCGTTTCTTCTCCTGAGTGGTTCCACGAGTTGCCGCCGCATAAGAGGACCAGGACTTCTTCCGAGGAGGATGTTTTTGAGCGTCCCAGTCGCCCCAAGAACAGAGCTGTTGTCGCCCATGGTAGAAGAGAGGAGGACGTCCCCTTCCCCTCTTCTTCTCATAAGAGCAGCCCTTCTCCTGAAAGGGAGTCTTCTCCTTCAAGCGTCTTCTCCAGGATATGCAGCGGCAGTTGGCTTCACTACTTGCTGCAAAGGAGTCTGAACCTCGTAGGTGCCGCAAGGACTTGAAGCTGCCCGTTAAGAGGTCTGAGAGGTCTCCCTCTCCTGCTCTTCGTTCGTCTCTCTCTCCGGCGAGTTCTCCTGGTCGCCCTCATCGTTCGTCGGATCGTCGGGTTTCTTTGCCTCGTTGTGATGCTCCTCAGGCTGCTGTTCCTGACTTTTCTCTTGCTGGTCAGGACGCCTCTCTTGCAGTTCGACAAGACGCTCGCAGGGATACGCGGCAGGACGCTCGGCACGACGCTCGTCTGGCTTCTCTTCACGCTCGTCAGGATGCTCTTCAGGATGCTCGGCAAGACGCTTCTCTCCCCTCTCGTTTGGATGCTCTTCAGGACGCTCGGCAGGACGCTCAGCAGCATTCGAAGCAGGACGCTCGGCAGGACGCTTCTGTGCGGGAAGCTCCAGTTTTTTCTTCTGCTCTTTCACGCGAGAAGAGGTCTCTTTTCCGAATCGGGCCTCAAGGTCTTAGTCTTCCTCAAGTTCCGGAAGACTCTCCTGTCGCTCCCGTCGAAGAGGGAGAGTTGTCTCATGATTCGGAGTCTGCAGAGCAGGAACACCCCCTTTGTCGTCTTTCTCCGATTATCAGGTGTTAGCCAACATGCTGAAGGAATTATTTCCCGATAAATTTCAGCCTTCTGCTCCTCTCTCCCCCCTTCGCAGTTAGCTTTGTCGAAGGTGAGGAAATCTCGGCTTCCTTCAAATGAAGACTTCTCTCGCTACCAAGAAAAGGCTCAAGAAAGTTAATTCATGGATGGAGGATCGGAAAACTCAAGGCAAATCTTCCTTTGCCCTACCTCCGTCTAGATTGTGCGGGAAGGCTGGGATATGGTATGAGACTGGAGAAGAAATTGGCTCTAGAGTCCCTTCTTCTTCTCAAGGAGATTTTGTGAGTCTGGTTGATGCTCAAGGAGGGCTCTCCTTTCTTCAGCGAAGGTGACCTGGACGCTTTCGGAGACTGATCATCATCTCAAAGGACTTTTTAGGACTATGGAAGTCTTCAACTTTTTAGATTGGTGCTTGGGGGCCTTGGACTTGAGGACTCGGAGTCCAGACTCTATCTCTCTGGGGGAGCTGTCCAGTGTGCTTTCGTCACTCTTGAAGAAGAGGGCTTTATACTGCAATTTTGCAGCTAAGTCAGTTTCTCCTGTGCAGAGGGCGGAATTGCTTTTCGCCCCTCTTTCTAGCCATCTCTTCCCCAGCCGTTAGTCCAGGATCTCGCCTCCAGCCTTAAGGAGAAGGCTACACAAGACCTTCTTGCATTCAGTCTTCCAGGCGTCCTAATGTCCCGTCCACGTCTTCTCAGGGACTAGCCACCAAAAGGACAGAAGCCCTTTCGTGGCAAATCTTCCTCCTCTAAATCCTTTCCTCGAGGAAGAGGCCTCTCCAGAGGTGGCCCCCCTTCGCACCCAAAGGGGCAAGAAGTGACTTTCGGATCTCCAGACACCAGTAGGAGCCAGGCTTCTTTTGTTTTCGGAAGCCTGGAGAGTAAAAGGGGCGGACTCCTGGTCCCTCAAGTGTAATCGGGAAAGGTTACAGGATCCCTGTTCCTCGAATTTCCCCCCTGTCTTCAACACCCAGGGATCTGTCGCCTCTTACCGCCCAGAGAAACAACAGATTCTTTTCGATCTGCTGGAAGAAATGAAAAGAGGGCCATAGAGCAAGTCCTGGATTTGGATTCTCCAGGTTTCTACAATCGTCTCTTCTTGGTTCCAAAACACTCAGGGGGGTGGAGACCAGTCCTGGACGTCAGCAGACTGAACCATTTTGTTGTCAAGGAAAAGTTCAAGATGGAGACGTCTCAGTCCGTTTTAAGTGTGTTAAGACCAGGCGATTGGATGGTCTCGCTGGATCTCCAGGACGCGTATTTTCACGTCCCCATTCATCCACGGTCAAGGAAGTATTTGAGGTTTGCCCTGGGGGGACGAGTGTACCAGTTCAGGGCTCTGTGTTTCGGACTGAGTATGGCTCCTATGGTTTTCACAGTTCTGATGAGGAACGTTGCCGGTGGCTTCACCAGCGGGCATAAGGATCTCGCTCTATCTTAGACGACTGGCTCATTCGAGCTTCATCGAAAGAAAGGTGTCTGGAGGACCTGCACTCAACGTTGAAGCTGACGAAGTCCCTGGGACTTCTAGTGAACTTCGAGAAGTCACATCTGATCCCCTCCCAGTCCATTGTTTATCTGGGGATTCAGATGGATTCAGTGGCTTTTCGAGCCTTTCCATCCCAGGAACGTCAGCAGCACTGCTTCGAAAAAGTTTCGGCCTTCCTGGGGAAAGAAACATGCTCGGTGAGGGAATGGATGAGTCTGCTGGGGACCATTTCATCACTGGAGAAGTTTGTTTCCCTGGGGAGGTTGCATCTCAGACCCCTCCAGTTTTTCCTCGCGGACAACTGGACGAACAAGGAGGATCTGGAGGAGACTCTCAAGATTTCTCTCTCTGCCAAGGACCATCTAAGGTGGTGGCTTAATCCAGCAAAACTGGCAGAAGGGGTTTCACTCTCTCTTCAGAACCCCGACCTAGTGTTGTTTTCCGACGCATCCATGTCAGGATGGGGAGCAACACTAGGGGGGGAGGAAGTGTCAGGCACCTGGAAAGGGGAACAGGTGTCCTGGCACATCAATCTAAAAGAGTTGGGAGCGGTTCTCTTAGCTCTTCAGTTCTTCGAAAGTCAGGTTGTAGGCCGGGTGGTTCAGATCAACTCGGACAACACCACAGCCCTGGCGTACCTCAAGAAGCAAGGGGGTACTCATTCTCGGTCCCTCTTCCTGATTGCAAAAGAGATCCTGTTGTGGGCCCATTCTCGACAAGTTACGATTCTCACGTGATTCATAGCAGGGGTCGAGAATGTCCGAGCGGACCTTCTCAGTCAGCAGCGTCAACTTCTTCCGACAGAGTGGACCCTACACGCAGAGGTATGTCAGGAGCTTTGGAAGCTTTGGGGCGTCCTCTGGTGGACATTTTTGCAACGTCAAGGACGACAAGGCTACCTCTATACTGCTCTCCGTGCTCGACCTGGGGGGCAGTAGCAGTAGATGCCCTTCTTTGGGACTGGAAGGGTCTGGACCTGTATGCCTTTCCCCATTCAAGATTCTGGGGAAGTCATCAGGAAGTTTGTGGCCTCAGAAGGGTCGAGGATGACATTAATCGCCCCTTTTGGCCTTCAGCGGAGTGGTTCACAGAGGTCATGACATTCCTAGTGGACTTCCCAAGAACGCTTCCCATGAGAATAGATCTTCTCAGACAACCCCACTTCGAGAGGTACCACAGAAACCTTCCCGCTCTGAGTCTGACTGCATTCAGACTATCGAAAAGTTGGTCAGAGCGAGGGGTTTTTCAAGACCTGTGGCTAAGGCGATCGCCAACGCCAGGAGAGCCTCCTCTAATGCAGTGTACCAATCGAAGTGGGTCTTATTCAGGAAGTGGTGCAAGCTTAAGGGAATTTCCTCTACCACAACCTCTGTGTCCCAGATAGCTGACTTTCTATTTTATTTGAGGAAGGACTTAAAGCTGGCAGTACCTACCATCAAAGGTTACAGAAGCATGCTGTCAGCGGTTTTTAGGCATAGAGGCCTCGACATAACGGACAACAAAGACCTTCATGATCTTATAAGGTCTTTTGAAACTTCTAAGGTAGCTCACCCAAAGTTGCCTTCGTGGAATTTAGATGTTGTCCTAAAATTCCTAATGTCCAAAACAATTTGAAGCCTCTACATTCTGGATCCTTCAAGGACGTATCCAGAAAAGCTATTTTCCTAACTGCTCTGGCGACGGCGAAGAGAGTTAGTGAACTTCAGGCTATCAGCAAGATTATAGGCTTTAGAGGCCATGATGCGATATGTTCCTTGAGCCCTATGTTTCTTGCTAAAAATGAAAACCCGTCTTGCCCTTGGCCCAGGGCCTTCAAGATTAAGGGTTTGACGGAGATCATTGGACAAGAACCAGAGAGAACCCTGTGCCCTGTCAGGGCTCTGAAATTTTATTTACAGAGGACTCAGAATTGTCGAGGTCCTTCTAACAATCTGTGGTGCTCGGTTAAGAGGCCGGATTTGCCTCTCTCTAAGAATGCTCTGGCATTCTTTTTAAGGAACACCATTATAGATGCCCATTCCAGTGTTCTAGACAAGGATTTGAGCATTTTGAAAGTCAAAGCTCACGAGGTGAGAGCCATTGCTACCTCAGTGGCTTTCCAGAAAAACTTGTCTCTCAATGACATTCTGGGTGCCACTTTTTGGCGAAGCAATTCTGTGTTTGCTTCTCATTACCTGACTGAAGTAAAGACTTCCTATGAGAATTGCTGTGCGCTGGGGCCTTACGTTTCGCAAATACGATCTTGGGGAAGAAAGCAACACTCATCCTCTCCTATAGTTATTGGTTTGTGTGTTTTTAATTTTTAGTTATGGTGTTTTTTATGGTTGTTGGGTCACCACCAGTGGTGGTCGTCCCAGTCCTTAGTCTATGTTATAACTTCATGACGTAGCTAGGCTTGGTCAGGTGGTTGTTTTGTTTGTCACTTGCCCTCACAGTAAGGTCATATGGTCTAGTCACATTGTGGTCTCGCCCCCGTTGACAGATCATCTAGAATTCACCAGCTTTACAAGTCGCTACCTCGCTGGAGACTCTAGTAAAGCAGAAGCAGACTTGGGTGACAGTAATCACGAAGTCAGCAATGCTAACAGGTAAGGAACCAAGGTGTCATTCGCCTACATATGTTTGTTTCCTAAAATCCTATTCTGTCTCTTCCCACCTCCAATGGTGGGATTCAGCTATATATATATCTGACAGGTAAGTCTCATGAACAAAAATGATATTTTTTGAGAGTTATGATAAAATAAAGTTTGAACAAAATGATATTTTTATAATAAAATACATACTGGCAGATATATATAATCATAGTAGCCACCCTCCTCCCCTCAGGAGACAGTAGCTCTAGAAAATCTGAATAGAAAATGGGAATGGTTCCTGATACCCGCCTCCCAGCGGGCGGGAATGGGTACTAACCACCTGGCCCCACTTTCAGCGTGTGCCGTAAGTTTTTGAATTTCTGTCGGTCCTTCGGAGAATACAGCTATATATATATATCTGCCAGGTAAGTATGAACAAACTTTATTTTATTATAAAAATATTTTTAGCCAGCACGGTTATGGAATTGTGTGTGCCATTTAAAGCCTTTCTGGAAAGGGCTTCCAGTGTTCCCAGTGTCAGTAGTGCAGTGCAAAGTGACTGTTGTGCAAATGGAGGAGGTGGCTACCCATCCCACCAGTGCTCCTAGATGAAGGTACCTGTCCCACTCCCCCGTACTAGGGAAAAGACATACCAGAGGTCCAAGGGAGGCTGGTGGGGTTTGCCCATGGGCAGTTGCCCCCTCTGCCGAGCCTTTTGTCCGTTCCCAGGCTGCAGCTGAGCACCACTGGAAAGGTGTCTCAGTTAGTGCTGATCGTCTGTCATTGGACTTGGGTGACTTGGCGCCCAACAGGACACACCAGCCGTCAGGGTTGGTTCCACTGAACTTGCTTTTCTTTTCTCAGTGGGCACCCTCAAGAAACGTAAGTTGTGTTGTTCATTTGCCACAAAGGGAGTAACTACTACACAGAAATTGGCGCTCTTGTTTTCTCCCTTAGACAAAACCCATCTCTTCCTTTAGGAGACTGTTAAGGAAGTGTTATCAGCCCTTCAGAAGAAATCCACTACGGATCTTCCAGCTCAGTCTGCCTAGTGCCTGAAGGAAACTCCCTATGTTTCCAAGTATTTCTTGCCCTTGCAAACACAGCCCTTTCGTGGAGCAAGATCAAGACCTCAAACCAGACCCTGAGCTAACCTGTGTCCTCCCTCGAGGTCCATCAAGAAGTTTACTTTCAAGTCTGCCACTAAGAAATGAAGCTTTATCCTTCATGCACCCATTGGAGGCAAGCTTCATCTCTTTTGGGAGGAATGGAGTCGCACAGGAGCGGACCCTTGGGTGGTCCAAGTACTGAGAAGTGGCTACTCCATTCCTTCCAGAGACAGGTCTCCCCTGTCCAGGTCTCTGGTCATCTTAGCGACCTTCTCAGCAGGGTCCAAGAAGTTTTTTGGCTCTTGCTCAAGAGGTAGAGTCCCTGATTTGCAAGGGTCAGTGGAGGAGGTACTGAATTGTTTGTCAGAGAGGTTTTACAACCGGCTCTTCGCAGTCCCCAGTCATGGAGGCGGGGAGCCTGGAGGCTTGTCATGGATGTCAGCGGCCTGAACTTATTCATAGTGAAGATGAAATTTTGCATGGAGACTCCCCACTCTGTCATGTCCAATCTCCATCAGAGCGACTGAATGGTCTCCCTGGACATGAAGGACGCCTACTTCCACGTTCCCTACCATTTCACTTGAAAGCAAGCTGGTGCAGAAAGACCTAGCCAGACTCCTTTGTCTTCCCCATCTTGTCAGAGATCAAGGAGGATCTTCGATGGTGTTTGTCAGAAGAAAAGCTTCAAGTAGGAATATCTCTTCTGCTGCTGTACCCCAGCCTAGAGTTTTATTCTGATGCCTCTGATTTAGGTTGAGGAACCCTTTTAGGGAGCCAAAGGGTCTCGGGAACATGGACTTCAATTTGGAGGTCCTTACATATTAACTTGAAAGAGCTAAAGACCATTCACCTGGGCCTTCGATCTTTCGCTCCTCTGGTAGCAGGGGAAGATTGTAGCAGTGTATGAGGACAACACCACAGCCTTTTCTTATGTCCGCAAACAAGGGACCACTCACCCCTTCTCATTTTGCGAGATGGCGAAAGACCTCCTCTGGGCGAATCAGTACCAGGTGAAGATTGTTACTGTACTCGCTTCGTGCAGGGAAAAATGAATGTCCTTGCAGATGAATGGTATCGCTGCAATTAGGTTTTTCCGATGGAATGGACTTGGGACTCCCTCGTATGCAACGATTTCTGAAAACTAAGAGGCAAACCAGCTGTGGGCCTCTTCGTAACATCAAGAAAGTATCGTATGCCTCTCTGTGGCTCCCCAGTCCGGACCATCTAGCATGGGCCATGGATGCCATGCTGTTGGATTGGACAGGCCTGGATGTCCATGCCTTTCCACCTTCTGCATTGATCAGCAACCCATTCTGGCCCAGGAAAGAATGGTTTCCGGGTCTGCTGCACCTGTTAGTGGACTTCCCAAGACTTCTGCCACAAAGACAGTTGCTACTCAAACAACCACACTTCCTCAGGTCCCATCAAGGATTGTCCACTCGGGTCCTGACAGGCTTCAGACTGTCGGGAGCATCATCAGAGTGTAAAGGCTTTTTGAAGCAAACCACAGAAGCTTTTGCAAGGTGCAAAAGATCATCTGCTAGCAGGCTCTACTAATCCAAGTGGTCGGTTTTCAGAGGATGGTACCAACAAATAACGTCTCATCTTCTGAAACCTCTATAAGCCAGTTAGCTGACTTTTTGCCTTTCCTGAGGACCGATAGGAGGTTGTCTCCCTCTACCTTAAAGGGGTACAGTATAGGCCATTGTTCTAAGATCTCAGAGATTTTATCAGGTCCTTTGAAACCTCTATTAGAAAGCCTGGATTTTCTCTCCTGGAAATTGGACATTGTTCTGTAGTGGCTTATGAGCTCATCCTTGAAACATCCCAGATCAACCTCTTTTAACCCTTTAACGCCGAAGCCCTATTTTCAAAAACGTCTCCCGTATGCCGGCGGCCTCCGAGAGGTAGCGCCGAAGCGGAAAAAAAGTTTTTTCAAAAAATCACAGCGCGCTTAGTTTTCAAGATTAAGAGTTCATTTTTGGCTCCTTTTTTTCTCATTGCCTGAAGTTTAGTATGCAACCACCAGAAATAAAAAAAAAATATCATTATCATATGTAAATATTAGAATATATGACAGCGAAAAAAAAAACTTGTATATAATTGTATACAAATCGCGCTTTAAGGAAAACGGTTGAAGCTAATGAGTTAATTTTTTTTAGTTGTATTGTACACTAAATTGCGATGATTTTGGTATATAACAGATTGTAAAACGATTAAAGAAACACAGAGAAAATATTATCACAAAATGATGCATGAATTCGTTACGCGCTGACGTAAAAAAAAGTTTTTTCAAAAATTCACCAAAAATCAAAATATTGTGCTAGAGACTTTCCAATTGTGCCAAAATGAAGGAAATTGATTGACTATTACTAGGCTGTAAGTTTTTTTAGCTTACAATTGCATTTTTGAACCATTTCGATCGAGTTAAAGTTGACCGAAGGTTGATTTTTTTCTATTTATCGTTATTTCGATGTAAATATAAAAAACTGTGAAGAGCTAAAGAAATGATATATTTTTTGTTGTATTCTACATAAAATTGCGCACATTTTGATGTATAACACTTTATGTAACGAATAATATGAAACAGCGAAAAAATTACGGCAAGCTGACGCAAGAAATGACAGGATTTTCAGCGGAGTCCGCGCGCGCGGAGCGAAGGAAAATTTTTTTTCAAAAATTCACCAAAAATCTACATATTGTGCTAGAGACTTTCCGTTTGTTGCAAAATGAAGGTAAATGATTGATTGTTACTCGAATATAATAATTATGGCTTACGGATGCGTTTTTCGATCATTTCGGTCGAGTCAAAGTTGACCGAATGTTAAAATTTTGTCAGTTATCGTGATTTCGGCGAAAATATTAAAAAACTGTGAAGAGCTAAAGGAATGACATATTTTTTGTTGTATTCTACATGAAATTGCGCACATTTTAATGTATAACACTTTATGTAACGAATAATATGAAATGGCGAAAAAACTACGGCAAGCTGACGCAAGAAATGACAGGATTTTCAGCGGAGTACGCACACGCGGAGCGAAGGAAAATTTTTTTTTTCAAAAATTCACCAAAAATCTAAATAATGTGCTAGAGACTTTCCGTTTGTTGCAAAATGAAGGTAAATGATTGATTGTTACTCGAATGTAATAATTATGGCTTACGGATGCGTTTTTCGATAATTTCGGTCGAATCAAAGTTGACCGAATGTTAAAATTTTGTCACTTATCGTGATTTCGGCGAAAATATTAAAAAAACTGTGAAGAGCTAAAGGAATGATATATTTTTTGTTGTATTCTTCATGAAATTGCGCACATTTTGATGTATAACACTTTATGTAACGAATAATATGAAATGGCGAAAAATTACGGCAAGCTGACGCAAGAAATGACAAATTTTGAGTAGTCTGGAGTGAAGGAAATTTTTTTTTTTTTTTTCAAAAATTCACAAAAATCTAAATAATGTGCTAGAGACTTTCCGTTTGTTGCCAAATGAAGGTAAATGTTGATTGTTACTCGAATGTAATAATTATGGCTTACGGATGCGTTTTTCGATCATTTCGGTCGAATCAAAGTTGACTGAATGTTAAAATTTTGTCAGTTATCGTGATTTCGATGTAAATATTAAAAAACTGTGAAGAGCTAAAGGAATGATATATTTTTGTTGTATTCTACATGAAATTGCGCACATTTTGATGTATAACACTTTATGTAACGAATAATATCACTTTATGTAACGAATAATATGAAACGGCGAAAAAATTACGGCAAGCTGATCCGCAAGAAATGACAGGATTTTCAGCGAGAAAAAGCGAGATGAAAAAATTTTTTCAAAAATTCACCAAAAATCTAAATAATGTGCTAGAGACTTTCCATTTGTTGCAAAATGAAGGTAAATGATTGATTGTTACTCGAATGTAATAATTATGGCTTACGGATGCGTTTTTCTATCATTTCAGTCGAATCAAAGTTGACCGAATGTTAAAATTTTGTCAGTTATCGTGATTTCGATGTAAATATTAAAAAAACTGTGAAGAGCTAAAGGAATGATATATTTTTTGTTGTATTCTACATGAAATTGCGCACATTTTGATGTATAACACTTTATGTAACGAATAATATGAAACGGCGAAAAAATTACGGCAAGCTGACGCAAGAAATGACAGGATTTTCAGCAGTTTTTTTTTTTCAAAAAATTCACCAAAATTCTAAATATTGTGCTAGAGACTTTCCGTTTGTTGCAAAATGAAAGTAAATGATTGATTGTTATCGAATGTAATAATTATGGCTTACGAATGCGTTTTTCTATCATTTCGGTCGAATCAAAGTTGACCGAATGTTAAAATTTTGTCAGTTATCGTGATTTCGATGTAAATATTAAAACACTGTGAAGAGCTAAAGGAATGATATATTTTTTGTTGTATTTTACATTAAATTGCGCACATTTTGATGTATAACACTTTATGTAACAAATAATATGAAACGGCGAAAAAATTACGGCAAGCTGACGCAAGAAATGACAGGATTTTCAGCGGAGTTTGCGCGTGTGGAGCGGAGGAAAATTTTTTTTCAAAAATTCACCAAAATTCTAAATATTGTGCTAGAGACTTTCCGTTTGTTGCAAAATGAAGGTAAATGATTGATTGTTACTCGAATGTAATAATTATGGCTTACGGATGCGTTTTTCTATCATTTTGGTCGAGTCAAAGTTGACCGAATGTTGAAATTCACTTTGGTTGCTGAGTCCTTCTCCAGCATCCCAGTCTAAAACTCGCCTCACACGCTCACTTCCGACAGGCAGTATGCGCCTTTCACGGTCCTGACGCCTTTGTGACATATCTACAAACGTCCTGTTGCAGCACGAATACGCAAACACTCGCCAAAGTTCTGCAAAACACGTCTGTGTCAAAATATCGCTCCCGCAAGGTCCGACGCTGATGTTATCTGGCGTGAGTAGGAGGGAATTTGCGCATGTGCGTCTGGGTGATGCTCAAAAACAACACAACACCTGGATCCGTGAACTCCCAGCATCCGCCAAGGCGCGTGATTTGAAATCTTCCGCAAACTAGGCCTATAATTATTTTTCCGCGAATATTTAAAAAAACATTTTCAGTCGACGTTTGCAACGTCCACTCGGCATTCGACAGACAATTTTTGACGACGTTTAAAACGTCCAGCAGGCGTTTAAGGGTTAAGAATCTCACTGGGGATACTCTCTTTCTTGTGGCATTAGCGATCACGAACGCGTTAGTGAGCTGTAAGCCTTCGACATGAGAGTAAGGTTTCCATTTGGAAATGCACTATACTCTCTCTCTCTCTCTCTCTCTCTTTTGGACGTTTCCAAGCCCGAGCGTTCGTTATAAGGAGCTTAATGGACATCCATGGGCCAGAGGAGAAAGAGACTTTTCTTTGTCCTGTGGAAACCTTGAAGTTCTATCTTCAGAGGACAGAAAAGATCAGAGGACCCTCTGACAAGCTTTGGCGCTCAGTGAAGATCCCTTCACACCCTCTGTCAAAGAATGTGCCTTCTTTCTTCCTGAGAAGTCCGATTACAAAAGTGCATTCTCAAGTTCAGGAAGATGTTTTATCTTCCCTTACGGTCAAAGCTCATGAGGTTAGAGCTGTCGCTCTCAGCCAGGAGCGTCGCTGTTTTTCGCCTTGCTTGGCGCCCGCCTCTTCAATCTTGCGTGCTTGACCATTTGGCGCCAACTCCTAGGTGCTTGGAACCAACTGTGGAAAGTTCAGAGCCAGACTTGGGTGCTAGGCGTCAACAGTGGGGCTCTCGGCACCAAATTCTGGGTACTCGGCACCGACTTCTGAGATCTGTGGCTGGCATAGTTGAGAGAGGGAGCATAGAGGGCTCTCTGTCCTTTTTCTGTCCCTTCACCTTGTTATAAGGTCGTTCAGTGTAAGGGAAGCCTGGGGATACATCGTACCTGGAGCACCCACCAGTTTTAATGGTTGGGTTAGTGGTTCTTTATTTTAGTTGTAGGTGACAGTGTTGTGTTTATTCTGGTCTATGCCCAGGGCAAGGTCACTATTTTTTGTCTTTGTCAGCCACCGGTGAACTTCCATGGCTGCAAAGTACTGTACCCACTAAAGTAGAGGCGATTTGGTCAATACTGCCACGTCCCCAACAGGTTAAGATGAGCGCCGACCAGAGGCGGTGCCCGCCTAAAGCAGCTCTCTTACCAGGTAAGGACAGCAAATATTGACCCAATGCTAGCAACCTCTCTAGTTCAAAGACATTATCTTTATTAATGTTTTGGATTAGAACATGTCCATGATTCCCACTTCCTCTCAATGTGGAATCAATCAGCTATGTAATTGCTGGGTAAGTCACTTATATAAAAATGACATTTTAATGATAAAATAAAGTTTTATATATGCTTACCAAGCAATTACATAATCGGAGCCCACCCTCCTCCCTGCAGTGGACATTTGGGCATCAAACAAACTGAAGTTCTTTCCTGAGTTGTACCTATCAGTTCCGAAAGTGGGCAGGACCCTGTTACCTACACTAGCCACTAGCAATGGTAGCACCACTGCGAAAATTTCATTTCCTAAGACTGCTGTGTGGAAAGCTAATAGCTATGTAATTGCTTGGTAAGTATATATAAAACTTTATTTTATCAAAAAAAAGTCATTTTTAGTAATAGAAAAAGTTCTGTAAATTATATTAGGGACCCCTGCTCAACCATAAGTAGCTGTTTTTGACAGTGGCCCATCATGTCTACTTAACCCCTAAGTGTTTAAGGCCATCACCTAAGATTTCTCGAATCAGGGGATTAGAAATTCTTAATACTACCTTTGAAGTCTTCCTTTAGGGTCTTGCCCCAATTACCTTTTTTGCATGAAAGTTCCATAAAGAATTTCTCAATTTACTGTCAAGTTCTGCTTCAGTAGAGTTTCTGCTCATTCTAAGTGGAAAAATTGTACACATGTATCCATAACTGAAGTTTTGAACTCCCAGTTCAGTAGGTTGTGTGGCTCCTCAGAAGGCCGTGTGCAGATTTTCAGAAGTGTCTGGCATAGCGTTAAGTAGAACATTTGGTAGTGATAGTCCTCAGAGAAGGATACTGTGTACTTTGTTATAATTTACCCATATCAACTTCCAGATATCCTTCTCTCCACACGCTTCACACAGGAAGTTCAGAGTTTGGAAGGGTAGTTTTGCAACGAGGCCTTTGAGCCATGGGCATGTCCTGTCTCAACAGATTTATTCTTTATTCCCTTTTTGTTGAGTCATTCAGTTTGATCCTGGAGGCTTTTTGGAAGGGCAAAGGATAAGCTCTGTCGACATGTAGGACATGTACTTCCACTTCCTGGTACTCCTTCAGTCGAATTAAAGTATTCTCTGGTGAGTTAAAGTCCGAGCAGTATGGATTCATCTCCGTGGTATCAGAGTACTGTAGTTCTCTCATAATTGGATAACTGGTTCATTTCTCACAAGTTTGTTTTTGTTATGAGAATTATGTTTTATCCTAACATTAGGAGTGGGCTTTTTGTTCAAGGTTGACTGACTCTGCTTTTGTGACCCAGTCGGTCATTTATCTGGGGATGAAGATCAACTGTCTCTTGTTGGAGGTTTTTTCCAAGAGAGAGATGATAAACAATTTTCCCCAGTTTTGAGAACTAATGGGTTGGCCTGTAGACCTCAAGAACCTTTACACTGTCTTCAGATGTCTTGGAGACAGATTGAGAGGCCATTCTGAGAAACATCTGATGTCAGGAAGTGGAAGTATAAAAATCTTACATCTCTTAGCAGTTTAGAATAGCCTTAGCAATTCACGATTCTTACATAAGATGACAAGGCCACACAAATCAAGAGATTTGTTCAAACTAACAAGAACTACCTTATCCTTTGGACAGAGTCCAGCAAAGTCATTCCATTACCTCATTTTGTTCTAGTAAAAACTGTGTTTGTAGACCATTCGAGTAGAAGAGGGAAAGGTCTCCAGTTAGATAGTCTTCTTGCCCTCAGGTTTCCACAAGTTGCGGAACCTTTAGGGAGACCCAAACACCCATCTGTTCACGACTGCCCAAGACACAACACTACTAGTTTACTGCCCTCCATGCCAGGATCTTCAAGCATGGGCAGTTGAGGCCTTCTTTCAAGAGTTGTCGAATCTAGACCTTTATGATTTTCCTCTGTTTGGTGTTTTGAGGAAAGATTCAGCAAGTTGTGAACTTTGCAGATCACAAGGATGGTTTTGATAGTGCATTTGTGGCCCTAGGAATTGGTTCCCTTGTCTTTCTTTTTTGGTGTTAGATGCCCCTCAACGTCTTCCATTCAGGAAGGACACCACTTTACATTGCTTTCAGTTCTGCATCATGCTGACTGGAATATTGCTCATAATTTAAAGTTTGAAGAGGTTTTCAATCTTTTGTGCTGGAAATTTCATCTTCCAATCACATTTTACAAGGAGGTTTAGATGTAATTTTCAGAGGTTAAGCCCTTTGATAAGGCATCACTTAAGAACTTTGAAGACACTTTTTTTTTTTTTTTTAGCTCTTGCTACAGCAAAATGTATTAGTGAGCCTCAAGCCCTTTCTTGTTTGGGGCCTTTGTTCTAGGGGCAACCTCTCTCTTTTCTTTGATTGCTTAGAGAAAAGATATAGAGGTGGAAACCCTTCCCAGTTTTATTACAGTGCCTAATTTAACTGCTTTGGTAGGCAGTGAAGAAGTGGCTGTCTTTATGTCCAGATTAGAACTATTAAGAGTTTATATTAGTGAGCTTCAAACCTTTTCTTGTTCTTTGGCTATGCTCTAGTGGCAATCTCTCTCTTTTCTTTCATTGCTTAGAGAAAAGATTAAGAATTGAAAGCCCTTCCCAAATTTGTGACAGAACATAATCGAACTACTGTAATTAGGTAGCAATGGAATATTGGCTGTCTTATGTCCAGTTAGAACTTAAGAGTTTACCTGGACAAACAGCCTGTAAGAGGAGAAGTTAAGAATTTATCAGTGATTTTAGAAGGCTAAACACTCCTGTGTTCAAGATGGCTAAAGTGTATGCACATAGAGTTGATTCCTAAGTTTTTTACCTTTTTTTGGAAATAATCCTCATGGCTTACATACTGTGAACATGTTTTTATTTCCTTTAAGACCTTCTTCTAGAGAAGGTTGTCCTGCAGCTCAGGGGAGTTATAACTGTTTTTGCCTCATTATTTGCAAATGTTCAATTTTAGCATGAAGTATTAAGCCCATAGTCCTTTTGTTGCGGCGGGAACTCTTTCTCCTGAACCAAATATGATAGTAACCTTGCTTTCTATCTTATCATTAGTTGTTAGAAATCCTGCTATTGGATTTTGGGAGCATGCAGGTACACTTTTGTTGTATAGGAGCACACCTTCTTTTCTGATGGTGGTAGTTGTCTTTGGACTGTTAGTCACCAGTACTCTATGAAATAGTCCTTTTTTTCCCTGTAAAGATCCTCTGACAAGTCGCAGTGCAAGGACCTTACACCCTATTGTGGTTCCAACGTCTGGTGACAGTACTTGCCAGTAAGGATTACACATCAGGCAGGAATGTTGAGAAGCTTTTTCTCCCCTTTAGTTCGCTTGGCTAAACCCTGTTTCTGTGGCTGTATTAACCCACCATCCTTGTTCAATGTGGTAATCAGCTAACTTTAACAGTATGTAAGTTTCATTCCAAATAATGATACTTTTCATTATAAAATTAATTATTTGGATACTTACCTACTGTTAAAGTGGAAACCCACCCAACCTCGCCACATCATAGCGGGTGGTCATGAAGAAATATGACAAGAAGTTAAACATTCCAGGACCATCTGGTGAGAAAAAAGTTGACTACAGTGACAGTCCTCACGGGTTAGCCAAGTGTATTATGATTTTTTTTAAAATGCTGATCGTACCAAACAGGCAAAGATAAAACTAACTTTAACAGTAGGTAAGTTATCGAAATAATTAATTTTATGAAAATTATCAGTTTAAGTAGTGCCTCATGATTGATTGATTACCAAATATGTAACCTCAAGATCTAACTCAAAATTTTTTTAAATGAAAGTACTGTACTCAAACAGAAATTTGTAAAAAAATTGGTATGTTAGATTTTAATATCTACTGCTAATACTATGTTATTATTATTATTATTATTATTATTATTATTATTATTATTAGTCTTAGTCTTCTCAATTTTTCCTTGTGACTCATTTGTCTTCTACATTAATACATGAACATTTGCCTGTTGTTGACCGTGTTAACATAGAAGAGAAACGAGTCATAAGGAAAATTGAGAAGACTTGGTAAAAGATTAATTTGCACAATGCAGCCATCCTTTTTATGAGGACATACTCAGGAGGGGTCTGCTTCCTTCCTATATTATTATTATTGTTGTTGTTGTTGTTGTTATTATTTTAATCATCAAATTGCCTGTTACTGTGCTGTTTTAATCAGATCGCCTAGTTAAAAAATTAAGCTCCACAGAGCTGGTTAATATTTATTGAGATAAGTTTTTGGAGAGTAGGTTACACATTAAAAACTTTAGAGGCTGTATTTACTGAAGTGGCTGATGATTCCGAGAAGGTTTATTTAATTAATCTATTATTGTTTTTTAGTTTGTGGTTGTTTACTGGTCAAGTAGTAGAATTGTCAGGGATTTTAAATGAAAAAACACAATTCTATTTTTGTTTGAGCTTTATTACGCTACACTTTGTTATGACTGTGACCCAGGTGAGGGGGGTGGGGTATTATGCTGGCTCTGGAATGTTGTCCCCCCATCTAGTTACCCCCCCACCATCCCACTTTCATCACCACCAATGATGCAACTGCTTATCACTAATCTCACCCACATTGTTCATTTGTCAAATTTCAGAAATCAGGTACATATTCTAATTACAGTACTGTATTGTATTTTCCCTCTCAAGGAACATTAAGATACGCAGTATTATTAGAATGTATTTACCCCCAGATATACAGTGTAAAAGTATATGTAAAAGTGTAGACAAACAATTTTATATATACTGTATAAGACATACATAATACATACACACACACTGTCACAGCATTACATGACCTTTAAGCAACATTTAGATTTAAATATTTACTGTTCTGCCTGTGTTTCATATTATAGGAATTGAAAACTATGCCTTTTAATTTTTGTGACATAACTAAGGTCAAATACAGTACGCAAAACACAGTTTTGTACAACAAGTTGTCTTTACCCAAGATATAAGAATTCATGTATCTAAAATGAATTTTAAGAATTTGTTTGTGTATCCAAAATAAATGTATAAAAGTAGTGTGAAAATATATTCACATATATGGTAAGCATGTATGAATATGTATGTACATACTGTATACATATATATGCATACTTTACTGAGAGTGAGCAACCATGTGTTTTTGTGTATGTATTAAAGCATTCATTATTAATCTGTAAATCTGATAGCTTATTGTTTTTGAACGGGCAGCTTAGCAGTCTGCATTTACTTAGTTGATGGTGGTGGATCTAGTGGGCAAGTGGATGGAAGCCCCAAGATAGTTGCAGTTGACATGCTAGTTGGTCAGTGAATTATACAAATGTCAAAGTCAGAACACTTTCCTCAACAGAAAAAGTTTCCATCAAATTTACTGTATGAGACTCCAGAATCATTTTTCCCTCTTTTTATTAGTGTAGTGTATATATATTTTAGATATACATACAATATTTTCTTTTTAAATTATCCTTTTGAGTAGACCAACATGCATGTTTGCAGTACTACCAACGTTGTCCTGGCTCAAGATGATGGCACTAAGATCTCATAGAACCCTAGTACCTGTGGCCTGAAGATGCCCTGCTCCCCACCCCCGCCACCTTCCAAGATATTATCACCTAAAAGTAATAATTCAACTTCACGCATACACAATAGTACAAATAACATACAACTTGGATATGCACAACAGTTTTTCACTTAACTGGCATTTAACATAGTGATATACAATTGGCTGGATAAAATTTCTTATCTATAATGAGTAGTCTATAATTGAGGCATGATTGTATCAATGCACTGTTCCTGTAAGTGTTAGTACAATTGGATAAAATGTTACAATTTGATACCAGAGTGCCCAATAGAAGAGGCTACTGGCTGTTGTTGTCTACCAATATCTTGAAAGAGGTCACAGATCCGCCTTGTTTTCCTCCATGGGCTTCTTCTTCTTCGTATAAAAGGGGATGCTAACATGGGTCACACTCTGGGCCCGCGGCCGCACTATGGGGTGGCTGCAGTAGGTTAACCTCAGTTCTTATTCACCCACTTATGCTGGTGCACCTGCTGCCCTTAGTATTTATATTTTGTTGTTTCTTGGATATCGGGTATAAGTGCTCTTACTCAAACTTCATACAGCATTACCAATATATTTTTATCTAAAATTAACATATTATAAATATGTACACAAGTGCCCCATAACAATTTCCCTTGAACTGTAATATTCAGCCGTTAGTTGATGAGTACACTACAGAAGTGGTTATGAACAAGGCCAAAGGAAACCTCCTGCGGTGTTTAGAGCCGGCGCCCTCCCTCCTTGTGCCCATATTGGACACTCGGAAGTGCTCGAGGCCTCTGGTGAGACAGCTCACACCTCAGAAATCACTTTTTATGCATAACAAGGATAACATAACCATTCTAATTTAAAAATAAATGTAGAAGACAACGAATGCTGGTGATCCTCCACAATATTATAGCTTGGAGCATACTGCTGGAAATCTTAATCTCTTGTATGACATGAGATGTTTTTTCATTAAAGAGATCAGTACTGAGTGTGTGACTGGAGCTTACGTTGAATAATAGGCGCTTAGCCACTGTGCAGCAGCGCTCACCAGAGAGCTCTCCTTTCGCGCGGCAACCTTAACCTAACAAGTAACATAACAACGTCAGTAGTCACAGGAAAACAGAGAAATTGACTTAAATAACAATAAGAAAATATCACAAAATGTTTGGGACCTTCATCCCACACTCTACTACTTAGTTCAAGCAGATGCCTGAACACTGGCTAGCATACAATTAGTAAAATATCAAAATCATTTATCTAATCATTTGGGGTATCATTCATAGAAATAAAATTAAAAACAAACATGTTGAGTATAAAACTCACTTAATTTGTGACTTTTAAAACCAAGCCAGCATAAATTAACTGCTGAAAGAGCAATGAACAGTAAGCATTGATAAAATATAAAAATAACAATGGAAATGTGTTTCTCTACATTGAGATTTCAACCCTGACAAAGGTGGGGACGACTGGAAACACGATAATTTCTCAAAACTGGCTTAGTTCATTACAGTGTACAAATATTCTCAAGTAAAAATAAAATAGACACTAGGAGCATGCATTGCCTGGCCAGTGACGTGGGAAGACGGTCCGCTATCACCGGCAGGAGACTTATGGCGACCACCTCCACTCCAGTCAAGCACCAATGTCATTCGTAATAACATATGGGGCTTCAACAGAGTCCAGGCTGCAGCCACTTAGTTGTCATCAGACTGGCTATATGATTATCGTGATTATAATTATGATTAATATTACTATTACTTCATATAATGGACCTTACAGTAACCGAGGGTCATGCGACTCATGCCCAACTGTCAATACATCGCTGTGGCTGGGGAAGGCCAACAGGATCACAAGGAACAGATCTTACGTGGAGTGCCCTCACGAAGGGCAAAAGGATTGTGGAGAACTTAAACAAATATATATGGCGTTGAGTTTTGATTTAGCTTCGTGAGGACTTCCTCGTAAAATTCTACTACCCTCCATACCCGGATGTCACTGTACTACTCTTTAAATAATGAAAATTTACTAAATGTACTTCAATTTACATTGCATATAAAAATGAATCAACAAGTATTGTGGATGGTATGATGATGATAAAGCACAGTGATTTTGCTGGCTGATAAACCAGCTCCGGGGATGGGTTAGGGTGCCAGGCAGTGCGGACGCGCGGGCAGGCGACTGGGGCGGCAGCAGGCAACCCCTAGCCATCAGGAGGGCACGGTTCTAACATATAGAATATAGGAGCATCATTTATAGATTACAGGAGATCTATTCACATTGATACAGTTAAACCTGGTAAGCAAGGTGCTAACATGCAAGTGTGCGGGGACTTGTGCCCCAAGCCTACAAACTACGATAGAAGCTAGGGTGCTAGGGACCTACATGGACTACCCACTAGATAACTGGTTACATGCAGATGCCATCCCCTGCCCTTAATGATCTCCTCTGGCTAGTTACACAACTTGAAATCTCAAACTGATTACTAGTACAGGGTGGGTGGCATGGGAGAAGGGCAAGCAGTGGCACGGCAGGACCCAACACAGCCTTTCCAACCACACCACATCTCCAGCTGTATAAGGTCCTGCCAGGAACAACCCTAGCCGGCTGCCGTGGCTCACCCATGTTAACCAGCTACTGGTGTTCTGTGTGGCATTTATTATGCCAAGATCACAAAGCTTTTCCAGTTCTAGCCAGGAGCCGCTAGGGATTGGGAAGCAGTGACATCATGAAGCCTGCAGTTTGGATGATGCACTCTGAAGAAAAAGCCCCTACATTTGACTGTGAAGCAAGCGCAACTCTAGGGTCCAAGTTGTACCCTGCATGGCCGGATTGTGAGCGTGACTTGAGGCATGCCAATACGCATATTAGTGCTTCCTACATTCAGAAAGCACACAGCGTGGCACTACCTACAGCTCCTCTTATCACATGGCTGAAGTTAGATCCTAAATTACAGCAAGCGTGCTGGTGGAGACCGACATTAACTGTGTGGTAGGCTTCAGCCGGTGGCACAGGTGAGGTGGGGAAATATCTTGTAAACTATGGCTGTGCATGGATGGCAGCTTTGAAAAATCATGGGACGATTGTGAGAGGGACCTGCTAGTTATGTGTGGACTGAGTACTTAAATCTTGTATTTTAGATCAAGTACTGAACTACTGAAGGTGAATAAAAAATATAAAAAAAAAAAAAAAAGAATATGGTGGTAGCAAAGGGTTGGTTAATGGTAAGTACCTGTCATTCTGGAAGGAGGGGACAGCCCTGCCACCTGACTGAGAGCCTGATGGAACAAGTGAACTAGCGAGAGAGCATGCATGTCCGGGGGGCCTTTGTCATGGACAGTTCACTTATATATATCCTGAATTGTGCTTCTTGATAATTCACAAACATTCACACCTTTCAGCTTCCCTCAGTGCTGATTCTGAAGTACAATTCTAAATAAATATATTTATTTGAGTACTAAAGCCAAAGGAGTTTTGTTGAAAGCATGAACAACTATGACCGGTAACTTGTCTTACTGTTGTAAATACAATCCAAGTACTTTTGATTCCTTAAAAAGTAGATTGAATTTGATACAAGAATATGGGAAGCAGTGTTAATATTCACAGATGCAATAACAATATTATAAATTATAATCAACATCACTTTATGTAGAAAACTTTGATATGTTTGGTATTACATGCATTGTGCTTCTGGTAGCTGAGCCTTTGAACCATAATAACTTAATATAAGGCTAAAAGCACATTTGTCTTTTTTTCTCAAATAGGCCATGCATTTCATGCATTTAATTTAGCTCTGTATAAAAAGTACAAACAGGCCACCCGGACAGACTGTATTGCCAAACGGTGACTTCTAAAGCCGGGACTTCCGCAAGCAGTGCCTTCGACCCTCCCTTATACCCTCTCTTTGATTCCTAAATGCTTCAATTACAGGAACATTAAAATCGTGGCACTTTACATGTAATAAAACATTATGTTTCATATATGTAAAAATAACACAAGGAACTATTAAAAATTTATCCATTACAAGTACTACAACATACATATACGGCTTTGCATAATACAGTTTCATATAAAACCAGACATACTGTACTAAGTTCTCACAGCCCCTTAAATTCACCGAGCTAGTCATGGCATAAAAGGAAATAAAACAAAGGTAAATGACTAGAAACCAATTCGTGTAAAACAGGCCAAAAACTTGATAAAATATTTGCAGTAAGAGATTCCTTCTGGCTTCGGTCTTCGTCATCAGTGACCTCGCTTCATCTGCTCTTTCCTCAGGCTACTTCCTTTTTCCTCTCTCATTTATGTTCCTCAATTCTGAGTCCTCATGTTCAGTCGAGCTTCTCGCTGTATCTTCTCCTAGATAATGGACCAGCGCACTGGCAGGGGGAAGGAAACTGTTCTCCAAGCAAACACCATTTTGAGAGAGAAACAGAGGGTTTCTTTGTCATGAGGCCTAACAGGTGCTGAAACTATTACTTAACTATTTAGGTATATACCTCTGAGTCCACAGCCCCTCTCAGTGGATCCACAGTATAGCTAATTTATATTTAACACAGCTACCAAACCCAAGAAGGAAGGCTACTGTGATGGGACTTACGGCAAAAAGCTGCCTAATAAAAAATTAACCATACTGATGAGCAAGGAGAAGAGCATGTGTTAGGCTTGACAACAGCATTAAAAATGCTACTTGACAGCCTTTTAGGTGCTGGAGGTGGGAGAATAGTTTCCAACAGTGCCAGTCGCTGGTCGGGGGCTTCACTGGCACGTGACTTTGTCATGTACGCACAACAGTCCAAGAGTCTGTTACGTTGGTACATAATAGAAAATAATTATTAATCTCAGCCCTTTATAAGGGCATCTTCTTCCTACCTTATCCTTATATAAAAGAGATAAAAACAAAGTGAAAATTTATTTTGTTATGTTTTTTGAAAAAATATCCACGAGTGCTGGAGTTGACCCATCCCCATGGGAGGGGACTGTAAGGACACACTTGACAAATCACATTATGTGAGCATGGCTGTGCTAGCACCAGACGCTCCGGGGGCCCGGGGCTCCCTGCGCTGTCCACACTCCACAATCCCGCCCACTTCACCAAACAACAACACTTTGCACTTCACTTGTTTTATTGATTAGGAAATAACCATTTCATCCTCCAGCATTTTTGAATTTTTCAAGCTCTTCTATAACTTTACCACCAAATTTTCTGTCCTATGTATTTCACCACTTTGTATTACTTGCAAAGAATATTATTAGAACTTGCCAAACTGGCTATGACTTGAATTGAAGTTGCAGTAGGTGTTGCTGGGTCGTTGTTGGATGGTGGTGCTTGCATGGTGTTCTCCATGCAATGGGCGTTGTCTAGTGTGAGCGAGTTGCTGGGCGGGTTATGGAGAGAGTGGTGGCGCGGGGTAGACTGGGTGCGGGCAGAGTGCGGGTCAAGGGGGGCAGGCGGCAGAACAACGGGTAGATGGTAGTATTTGCACAACCCCCGCCCGCACTTGCCCTTCACCGCGTCACGACAGACACTCACCTTCATGTCTGTCACCTCTACGTGATCTGGAAAATATGGTAGTTGTTACAATAAGTTTTTGCATATTACTAAGTGCTAAGTCAGTGTGCTACAGTGATTACAGTACTTCAGTTTGTATTGCTACTACTGTACAGAGAAACTACAACTGCAGAAACTATTTTTATTATAGACATAAAGCATAGATGTATATTACATAAGCAATATATGCCATTATGCTTATTTTATCTCTAAGGCACTAAATCACTAAAAAACTACCCAAGCATTGTAAAAGTTTCACTTATTAGACTAAAATAGCGTACAGCAGTGTTTTATTTCGAAACTGCACATATTTCATATATCCTGATTTCAAAATGTAATACTGTACCTACAAGAAGTAATGTGCTGAACTCACAAATAGAAACGGTCGTTATCACGAGAGAGTAAAATGTCATGACAAATATTCTTTTCCTGTATCTGAAGCAGATGGTTGAAATGAAAAAGTACAAATGATTTCCTCAATAAATGGAAATGCCCAGAGTAGTGTTTTTAAGTGATCTATATATCAACATACTACAAGCAGTCAGGCAAAGCAGCAATACAACCACTTGATATGTTCTTACGAGGGAAATGCGTCTCTTAGGTCACTGCTGTGTCCCCCAATAAACTGGAAAAAGTGATAACAAAATATTAGAGGGTGGGACTGGCTTGAGTTCACCTCCCTACCTTCAAGGAGATGGACAAACTTGCAGGCAGGTCTCACACACTGTCCGTACTTAAAATCGCGGCACACTTGTAGGGTGTCCAGCAACTGTAATAAAAATTTGTATTAAGTTGCAAGTTGTATTTCCAATACAAACACTGGTACACCCTTGGATAGGATCATTTGGCCAACAGTTCTTTTGTGTATTGTATATGGCTGTGGGTTTTGGAGAGTTACAGCTGATTATAATGTTTAAATATAAAAAGGTTTGACCCAATGTTAAAAAGTGATCAGTTCACTTAAAACTACTTATTTTAAAGGAACTTGATTAACATCAAGAGTAACTGGCACAAATTGCAGCATTTACAATTAGTGATTCTATTTAATTTTAGAAGTGCCTACCATTGCTATAAGAATCACTGAATGTATTCTGATTTTGGATAAGAGTACAGTATTTGATTGGGAATACACTAAATAGTACATTACAACACTACTACTGTAACATTGTTATTTAAGAAATTTAAGGTGTTGTACCTTTGCAGTCAACATTTTCATAGTTGTAACAAAACTGCAACAAGTATTTAGCACTGTATTTTTTCAGTAATTAATTACAATAGGTGTATGTTAAAATCCTAAAAGACAACAGAAATATTTACTGTGTAATACAGTACTGTGTATTGCCATAACCAGTTTTAGAATGATTTCTGATGGTTTTATTTGAAAAAAAGTAAAAAATTAAATAAAGATGTTTATCATGGCCTAAAAAAAATTGAAAAATCTCTTTTTCGACACTGGTTACAGTAGTATATTTTGATTTTATTGCTAATTTAAGTAGTTTTAAGTGCAAAAATATTTATTAGTTTTGATTTCCTTTCTTTTTTATTTAGTTGCCTAATCAGCTTAACTGGATAGAAAATGAGTTTATTGGGGTAACATTTTAAAAATAAATATGAAGATATTTAATTGGTGAAATTCTAAAATGTTAGAAATTGTGTCAGAAGTAAATGGTACTACTTCATCAAGATTTTAGAGTGAAATGCCTAATTTTTTCTGCAAATATAATTTACCAAGAAAACATTTTTAACGTAAGTGATTTATATATAATATATCAGTAGCATGTGAAGCACAATTAAAGAACAGGAGAAACATGTTTAGAAGATATATAAGGACTGCATATTCAGTTACTGTATGCCAAACTAGATTATTTTATGAATAGTAATTGAAAAATTTAGCTTGTTAAACAAATAAAATTGGGATGGGTTTCATAAAGCCTGGCATTTTATAAAAACCTGACAGTTAACACACTAAACAAGAAATTTACTACTGTACAGACAACAATATGAAAAGCAGACATATTACATTCATATTGCACTAAATATGATAAGACTGCAAAATGTGGCATGATATTTTCCTGAAATAGACAATGCATAGTAAGATTATATAATATAGATTTGCAAATATGCCACCAGAATTCCAGTGACTGGTTGGCACAGTGCAAGGAGCTCCTGTTAACAATTTCACCTTTACAAGTATTTTGTAGCATATGAAAATGTTTATGTTGTGTGAAAGACATAGAGCCCAAGTGAAGTGAATGTTTAACAGTATTTATAGGAGCTAATGCTGAGTATTTTGTATGTTGACACTGGAAAATTTTTGGTGTGATATCTGCAATTGTAATGTAAGAGGAGGGCCATCTCTTACATTATGTACTTTTCATCACTAGTCTTAGTACGTAAATGTGTCTAGAGCTCTTAAAATAGGTTTCAAGCTTTTGTTTTCCTATAATTATGTTGGATAATATGAAGTGTGAAATTTTCGACTCTTCAAGCATTTTTCTCAACTTCTGTTAGATTGTAGAACATGCCATACGACTGTTAAACGTTCATTAACTTGTACTGGCTTGACTGGAAAAATGAATCAACAACACAGTTAGAATTTATTTTTCCAGTATATTTTATTTAAAATATAATTAACATTGTAAACGTTCATTAACTTGTACTGGCTTGACTGGAAAAATGAATCATCAACACAGTTAGAATTTATTTTTCCAGTATATTTTATTTAAAATATAATTAACATTGTGGATCATTTACTGAATTTTAGTGAAAGATTTTTGTAGTTGGTAAAGAATAGTTTCTTGTTTTGGATACATGAACAGAACTTTACAAGTCTGAACTAAATACAAACCATTGCCTTGCTAGAGTCTGTTGTGTTACTGTAAAAAGACATCCAACAAAGGATTTACCAAAGATGATCTTTCAGGGGATGATTGAATATCTTCACATGACATATACTTTCCAGTCTCTTAACCCATTCAAGAATAAGATTTTGGTCTGTACTGTCGTGTTTGTACATTTTTATTCTACATTTTTCCATAGTTTTTCTATAAAATTTTTCCTCTTTATCTACTTGTGTATTACACAGTTCTTTGATATTGCCTGGTAGTCACTTCATGACCCAATTCCTATACATGTAGTATGCAGAGACTGCATGTTAACAGTAACTACTGTATTACACATATTTTATGTGACCACATTTCAGCCAACAGGTAATGTCAATTTTTAAATCAAAGTAATTTTGCCAGAATCTTGGGAATTTTTTCACTTAACCCGGGGTAATTATAACGTGCTTAAGTAGCTGCAATTCATTAAAGTAAATTTAAATTTTAGCAATAGAGGCAAATCTTTTGGGCCAGCCCTATGAGAGTTGGTGTTTTACATCAGTGGTCTGGTTGAACATCTCATAATAAGAATAACAGTAAATGGCTTGTCTGCGCACTTTTCCTTGGAATACTAATAGGGTAATACTGTAAGTGTTACCATTACTGTACTTGAAATATTTTTTCTATTAGTGTATGTATTAGTTTTACTAAGAAATTTTATGCAGTCCTGTTAAATGTGGTCAGGTTTTATTTCTCCTTGTGTAGAATGGTGTTTGCATTTTTGTGTAGTTTATAACATCTTGGTTGGTGTCATGTCATTCTACTGAAGAAAACCCATGCCTAAGTAATTGGCTGTGTAAATTTGGATAGAATTACAGAGTTGTACATGTAAGATATACGTATCAGGTGTTTACTACTTAAGTAGTCAGTGCCAGTCATGATCAAAATCACTAATTAAGCTTGAGGCAGTTTTTTTTAAATAATGCTTGGTTGCGTAGTTTGTACAAGTTCTCCTCTCTTCAGTCTTATATATCCTTGATTAACTTTTTCCTCCCTCATCAGAATAATTTTTTCCTTGATCCTAACATTTAAGTACGGTGTATTCCATGAAGATTTCAGGGGCTCTTGCGAGCTTGTATTTTGCTTTTTCCTGTGTCCCAACAGTCTTGTGATTTTCAATTGTGCACCAGTCTTTTACTTATCCTGACCCATCCCACTTTTTTGTGGAGGGTTTTTTATGGCTTTCACTTTTTTCTTGAAGACTTGACTGAATGCAGCTGGTAATACAACTACCCCATAATAGGAAATGCAGAATTTGCTTGTTTCCTCCTACTTTTCCCACTGTTCCCCCCTTCTGCCCATCATATTGAATTTCACTTTTGCTTGTCACTGATAATTGTGTACTGTATATTCTTATGTAAGAAGTCAAAAGAGCATGAACTTGCTTAAACTTCTGCTGGAAAGAATGTCCATATGTGAAAAAATTAAAAATAGAGTAGGAAAGAAGGAAGAACTAAATCTATAAAATAAAAAAAACTGCATTTTTATATAATGAATGAAACATTAAATAAATGAAATTAGATAACAAAATGCTGTTGCATCAGAGCTACCCTGTAGTCTTGCAGAAAAGAGGAATTTTACAGTTTCTCATCCATGTCTTGCAGTTTCTTCTGAGGTGACTCCTTGGTTCCTTTAAGTATATGGCACCTAATGGTCCAGTGGCCAGTGTTAGGAATGTGACGTACGTACATTTCCTCTCAGAATGCCAGGATGAAAGGTGCAGTTGCCCTCTAGGTAGGAGCCTTTTAGTATGTTGGATATACCAGTGATTAAAAAACTTTCTTTTAAGATCATCTTTTGTCAGATTTTGTTAATTTTTACATTTTTGTACACAGTTTTATGAATTTAAGGGGTACAAGTACAGTATATATCAAAGTACTGTACATATTACTGAATGATAGTTACTTGAAAAATTTTATTATAGTTCAGCTACTCAAAATTCAAACATGCTTTGAGCTTAGATAACCATAGTTGCAGTGCCAGTCTCAAGCAATTTGCTGGTGTTGAGTCTAATGTAACAGTAAACTGTTACTGTATACTGTTTCTGGTATGTGGGATGTTAGGGGATTGGTGTTGTTCCTATAAAATATTTTTCCAGCATTTCCTCTATGCCTGCTATCCAGTTGAGATTCTGTTAAGATTACCCAGAAAGTAAAGAGGTTAGGAACTAATCTTTGTACAGCCTTTACCACTCCATCATACTTTATCTCTGGTACTGATAATACATTTCCTGTCCTCTTCCTATCCTGCATAATTAGCCTTTTGTGGTGTAAGCAGTAGTAAAAAAATTCTCCTTTCAGTAATATATGAGCACAATCCACAATATCTTGTAGTATGTTACTGTCTTGAGGAGGATATTTGTCAGGAAGCCACAGTATCTCTTTTATGGCCCACTTGTCTTCATCAGGGGTTGGTGGCCTCTTGGACTTTGTATTATTACTACTTCTGTTTCAGTAGGTTATGAATTGGATGTAACATGATAGAATTTTCACTCAGTAGTCAACTGGGTATTATCCATAATATCACGATTTCTCATGATTTCCCATCAGTCGTCATCCTGCTGCCATCCTTTCTACAAGTCCTGATGTAGGTCTCTTAAGCAATATGAACCCTTCTTTTTTCTTTAGCTGAAGTCATAGGTTTAAAAAAGCTGAAGTCAGGTTTAACAGCTAAATTACAAAGCTTTCACCTTCTCAGTGAAAATGTATAGCATCAAAAGTGGCTAGTTCTTGTAATGGTGTTCTTAACTGAACTCTAGATGCCACTGAGCATATCTTTTCTCAGTATCATTTTTTTTATCTTTATATGAGACAGGGTGGCTGAGATTGTAACAGTGACTTCTATGAGTCAACCTCATTAACAAACTTTTATTTTCCCTTATGCTTCTTTGGCTCTGGCTCAGGTTGGGCATTTTTTCTAAGTGCTAGATCCACAAGGAACATAAGGAAATGGGATTGGCAGTAATTAACATTTGACACACACGGTGTTCCATTTACAGAATGATTTGTCTTCGTGGAGCAATTATGGTGGAGTTCCCCCATTCAACTCTATTATGGCAATGGGTGCACTCATATAAGTTATTGAAAATGTTCTGAAACAAATAACATGTCTGTATAAACCAGTGCCTTACACTGATCCCCTCCTTTGTTTTTATTGAGGGGAGATGTGTCACTTCAAAAGTGTTATTTATTTTGAAAAAGGTTGTTTTGAAAATCAGGGCCCATTTAAAGTGAAGGCTATCTTTTACCTCCCAGGAAGCAAAAGGAACTTTTCCTGATTAAAATCTTAGTTGGTTTTCCTTTCATTTTAAAGTAACTGTAATCTAGTAAGGCAATGATTTTTATCTCTGAAACACTATAATTTAAGTCTTTTTTCTGAAATATTAGCAAACAGACAACATTCTGTGTAAGTGATGCAAGTTATGTTAAAACTGAATTAATTATAGCAAGATGAAAAGATGTAAATGACCTCAATATCAAGAAAAGTTGTTATATGTCAGTGACGAAAATTAATGTTTTCATTCCTCCACTACAAATTGGTTAGACTGTGATACTTCTCAAATGACTTATAAGTAGTATCTCATTGTGTTTTTGGCATACATAGTTTAATTTATAGAACTGCAAAATGATTTTGATTATGTAGAATTGCATGCTTGGTACATTGTAAGGGTCATTGTAGTTTAGTTTAGTTCCATGTCTACTGTACCGTTGTTCCTTACTTGAGAGAGAGAGAGAGAGAGAGAGAGAGAGAGAGAGAGAGAGAGAGAGAGAGAGAGAGAGAGAGAGAGAGAGAGAGAGAGAGAGAGAGAGAGAGAGAGAGAGAGAGAGAGTATTGTGCAGAATTTTCGCAAATGAGAAAGCTCCCTGCCTCTTGTAACTATCCATTTAGACCTTTGACATTTTTAGGGAACTTAAATACATTATAAAGCTTGATAATTACTTTTAACTCCTGAATAAGTGGTGGAAAAATTTTTTTTATAATGAAAATATGCTAAAGTGAAGAATTTTTAATAATTAGACAAGTTGTTTTGGAAGATACCTGTAATGACATCTGCAGGGCATTTACATTAGCATGTAGAAATCATGCAAGTATGTAATGTAGGAAAAATTGAGAGCAAATAATAGCTTTGGAAAGTTGCACCATGTAAACTACAAGTGTACATCACTATTGATGAGCAACCAACAAGTCTGTATCAGTACAGTATGTGATGAATTTACAGACCTTTTTGAAATATGCATTATGTTGTATATGAGTTATGCTAAGAAAATTTCATGCATATTATTTCAAATGAGGGAATCTCAGGCATCAACAAAAATATGACAAAATCTAATAATATTTGTAGTGCATACAGTATCTTGTATTAAATGCCATAGCACTCTACACATTTTAACTTTGTAATCTACAGAATGCTAGCCTAAAAATAGTTGCATCTCTAATCCTTCTTATAAAATGCATCTAAAAAAAATTGGATTATATCATGCCTCATTTTATAACCTTATCATTTTGTAGGTACTAAACTACATATTTACTTACCAAATATAGTAATTCCAAAACTGCATCACTGTCAAGTGCACTACAGCATTATGAAAACAAATCATGCAAAGAAAGGAGGATACCATTCTAAAGTATTTACTGCACAACTATGTTAATGAGAAACCAAAAACTAAAAGTTGAAGTTGGTGAAAGCCAGGTTAAGAGCTGTACAACAAACATTGTGTAAGTACCTGACCATTTTCATCGGTGTAAACAACAGATGTGACATTGCTGGGAAGTATACCAGCTGTGCAGATTGAAGTATATATTGCCATGCACATTTAACCACAGCGTATAAGTGTTTTTTGTGTTTGCAGATTGTTAAAAGCAAAATTTGTGTATTAAGAAGTTTGATTGATGTTCAGATTTGAGTTCAAATTTGAATACAAAGCATTGAAGTGCATGCAGGTATTTTCAGCAAAGCATGTGGAAGAGGCATTTGGAAAGCAGGCAGCATGTGATATTGAAGTGTTTGTTTGTTTGTAAGATAGATAGCGTGCAGTTAGGTTGTGAAGTGAAAAAGCCATTGGTAGTGCAGGGAACCAGTGCAGTGGTCAGTAAAAGTGCAGTCCAGGGCATTTGGTGATAGGGTCCATTGACAGCATGTTAAAGAAAGAAAGAACATTGACATATAGCAAATATAAAGTAAATGTGCAAAAACAATTAAACAAAATCAGCTTTTTACTTACGTGCAGGCGATGAAATACATGCATTCCAGGCTATACACGGTAAAGTCACCCATCAAGCGTCGACCAGATGGCTGTGATTCCCTAAGCATTGGGTGAGGTACATGCATTCCAAGGCTGAGCCACAGGTAAAAATAGTCTCATGCATATCTAACTAAGCACTAAAATCCTGTGCTTCTGGGTTAATATGCGAGATAGCAATAGAATATCCCTTTACTTTTTTTTTTTTTAAGTAACTCAAAACAAATTTGTTACTTGACTGAAATATGCTATCCCATATTATGTATAAAAAATTTTGCTGATGCAGAAACTCAGTCACATTGATTTGCTTGTAGAAATTTAATTTTTATAAAACTTAGTTTATCATTATATAATCTTATGAAAAGGACTGGTGTCACTTGATAAAAGTACAGTACAACAGCTCAAATAAAACTGAGTTTAGATTTGTACACAAAAATGCCATACAGTTATCAGCCAGTTTGTTACCTTCTGCTTTAGAAGTGCAATACAAGAATGTCTCCCAGGAGGTTGTGGAGAATAAGGCCGTCGCCAGCGATTACCTCAGTCCCAGAAGTCTTCTCATTATTAAAAGAGTTCTCAGCGAGGTCACGCTCCATCCTCTGATTAGCATGTGTGGCTAGAGTTTCTGCCTCATCACCACACATGTGATCCTTGACTATTCATCCTGTTCTTAACTCTGACTTCTCATTCACACCCTCATACACATCTCTGAATGACTGAAAATCTGGTGTATAAACCATTGGTTTATATTGCCTTTATGCAAAAACATTTCTGTTTGAACATCCTGTGTATGAGTGGCTGGTGAGAAATTGGAATTGCTGACAGGAAGTTGAGCAATTTAGGTTTATCAACTCACTCGACTAGCTCTTAAGCTTAATTAGGTTCTGCTACATTACTTCTCACTCTGTGTGAGGTCCAAGATAGTTTTATTTGATGACTTCTAGACATTTGTCCATAAGCAACAAAATCCCTGCCTCATTTTTTTCAATTGCTTGACTTACAATCATCATAAAGAATAGTAAGCCTGATAGTCACCTGATTAAATTCACAGCTTATGAACATATACATACAGTAATTGACTACCACATACTGTAAACAGAATTCTTAAATTTTACCCAGCATCTATTTTTTTCATTTTGTGTATATACTCAGCCAAATACATTTATGATAAGAATGTTGTAAACTTTCAAAAGTAATAAAATATATGGTATGCATTAGAGACACCAAAGTTATTTGCCATTTAAGGGTTATAAATTCTGACTAACTCTAACCATAATATACTACAGGGTTTGTAAGAGAAAAATTTGAGTGGTAATTAATGATTTACTTAACAGCAAATTCTTAGAATTATCTCTGTCACCCATGTATTGCAGTTGAAGTTTTTATTGTACACTGTACATGGAAAAATACTAACCCATTACCTATTAATCAATGACCCCGAGTCATATTTTCAGTTATTTTCATCTTGTTATTTGATATGAACTAAAGTACACAGTCATGACTCTTTTCTGAATCATACTTATCAAGTTTTCATGTTTTTGTAAAGTCTGTTACTACATAGTTTTACACTTTCTGCCTCCCATTTTTTTTCAGAATTACATTTTGCAATAGTATGTAAATAATATATTTAGAAAGAACTTTCAGTACGCTTTCCTGTGGAAAAGATTGTAAAACAGAAATATGCAGGTGTGATATTAGATTTTTGATCTGACATTTCATCAGTAAATAATAGAGAAACACATTACAGTACTGTGAATTGAAATTAAAGGAAATACAAATGACCAGGAAAAAATTGGATGAATGAATACTGAATATAACTTTTCTAACTCCTAAAGGGTACCTTGAACAAAATATTCTGCTTTATAAATACATTCAGCCACCTTGAGAAATTAAGGTGCCTGTTAACTTCTGGTATGTTTGGAGTGATGACCAAAGTATAAGTTAATTTCTACTTCATGTAAAAGCCATATTTTTAAACATAGATAAATTCTAAGTCCACTGCGTTATATGTCGGGTTATTACATGTTACGTTGTCTCCTAAAATTTAAGATTGTAGCATTAATCATTCCTTCAGATTTATTGTTACTAAGAGTATTTTAGGGAATAAATTTCATTGAATATTTAAATTCTATCTATTCATTTACCAAGTATGATATATAAAGTGATCATTTCAGGTAAAATATAAATATTCTAACAATAGCACTAAAAATTCAATTGAAATATTTTACATTTTAAAGAATTAGACAGAATACCAAATCTAGGCAAGTTTAGAAATCTGCTTAATTAAAATAAATTAATTTTTCAAATTTAGTCTACAAAAATAATAAAAATGTATAAAGGCAAGGAGGCAAGTATATCAGAATATTGAAATTTCTTCCAAGGTTACAATTTTAGAAACCCTTTTAGCAATGATTATGGAAATTTCACACCAATGTCCAAAATTGAGAGAGAGAGAGAGAGAGAGAGAGATTTTTTTAGTTATATAATAATTAAAACCTCACTGGAATATACTTGTGTACAGTCTTCTTTCCTAAAATTTTAACTTCTCTTGCTATTTGAATCTGCTGTGCAAATTGCAGTACAAAAATAGTGAAATAACTGTAGAATAGATTAAAAGAGGACCACAGAGCTTGGAATTACTGAGTTTATTCTGAGAATACTCCTTTAATCATTTATTCTCTTTCCTCCATCATCTGATAATTTGAAACTAAAAATTCCAGAAGAGCGTAAGTTACCTTTTGTTTTCTGTTTATCATTTTGTTCAACTGCATTACATTACTGTATGAGGAATACTGTATAATGAAAAGAATATATAAAACATTACCTCCAAACTTGAGATTATAAAACTAAATGCAATTAATCTAAGTTTGATAAGTGAGATTAAAAGTAAACCATGTTAACATGAAAAATGAAAAATACCAGACCTTTTCCATTAAAATTCATGAGATTAATAGGAAGTACATACTCCTCCAGTTAGACAGCCAGATCAATAGACCAATAGGATGATATTGAAAGGCAGTAATCGTGGAGAAAATCTGCTGAAAGTGACAACTAAATTAAAAATATTGATAAATAACAGAAATTTAAAAGATAGATGTTTTAATAATTTTAGAAAATTATTGTGGATTTTTCATTTCTGTTGTCATAAGCTGCATTTGTGTGAAAGTTAAAAAATATAGTACCTAGGAAATTTGTACTACTGTACTGTTATTACTCTAGGGAAATTTTTACTAATATGAAAAAAAGTATATTATGAAAATATCAATCCTTGTGGATTATTGCAGGTATTCTTTGTATCTTGGTAAAAAGGCCCATTGTATATAAAGATAACTATAATGGGGTTTCCTTATATTTTTTGCCCAAGTACTGTAACATCCATTAACTGATTGGGCTTTGGCCCAATGTACCATATGTTCATGCATTATTGTTGTTTTGTAATTCCCATAGGTTTAATTTTTGATGACAAAGAAACCTTTCATAATATACATTCTAAATATATAAGGACACAATCATCAAAGATATAGAAAACAATTTGGTAATAAACTCAGTGTTGTGTTATAATATTGAAAATATGGTTAAAATTGGATCAGTCCCGAGCTGTCATGGTTTATTTTCATTTATTCAGTTGTATTGACCAGATAACTAAATTCAATCCAAAGCTTGTAAATAGTCCTCAGAATGTTTTTGAATAAATTATGCAGTTGTCAGCATTCTCTAGAGTACATAATAGATGTGAAAAAAAAAAATTAAGGTAAAAAGTGATCTCTTCATTTCCAGAAATGAGTCTACAAAGTACTGGTAAAATATTGGTTGGAGTTAAAATGGCTGTCAAGTTTTTGTGAAGTGCTTATAAGGTATGTAAATTATGATTTGTTTTGTATTGACTCGGTACTGTCTTTATATTGCAGCTTATGAGTGTTTGCTTCATTAAAGCCACAGTGATAGGTGTTATGAACAAGTGATTATTATATCATGACTTGGAAATTCTTTTGTAAATGTTTACCAGATTTTCAATTCTTTTGAAGCTTCCTGTTTAATGCAGATAAAAAAGCATAAGTGATTAGTTGAAAAGTGAAGAATTTGTGGTTTTGGTAATTTTTTTTTTTTTTTTTTTCATTTTGTTTTTCAGTACATTTTATGGATTTATGAGCCATGTGATGACCTTAATCATAACTTAAAGTAATTGGATTGTTATACTAAGTAAATAATGTACTGTAGTTAATGTGCCAGTTACAGAAGCTGTGAGCAAAACACAAATAAGACTGAAGTATATAATTCAAGAGAGTCCTCTGAGTGTTTTACAGTACTCAGTGGCTAGGTTGTATTATTAATAATCATTATGAATGATTATTAATAATAGAACCTAGCCACTGAGTACTCTTAACACTCAGAGGACTCTCTTGAAATATTTCTTTTAAATTACAATTTTAAAGATTAATTGGACAAGCAGAAAAATTTGTGTTCAGAGTACCATACATGTAATGTATGACCTTAGAAGCAGCCTTGCCCTAAGAACAGCAATTGAATTATAATTGGGTAATAAAATTACGTAATCAGAGTAAAGGCAAAATGTTAATCAAATGGTAAAATGTTTCAAGTTACTATTATTAAATGTCCTTATCTTAAATATATGTCTGTGGGCTTCATAATAAAATACCATATATTATTTGTAAATAGATGAAATATAAGTGCAGTACTTAACACCACTTTGTAATGCTGCACAGTAGTAGAATACATGGTACATTAGTATTTTGATGATAATGTTACATGAATTCAGCCACTGAAACTCAGATCTGAGGGTGAAATTAAGGTAAGAAGTGTACTGCAATGAGTACAAGTTTCTGCTAGTGCCTGTCTGCATTATGTTATAAGTAATCATTACTTCCTCAAGGTTCAAACATACTTCTTATGCATTTCCCATTTTTCTTTAAGCCTGGGCTTCCTGTATGGGGTTACTGCCGTCTGTGCACCTCACGCGGTGCGATGTAGGCATTATTTAATGGTCTTTGCAGCGCCCCTTTGGCCCCTAGCTGCTACCCCTTTCATTCCTTTTACTGTGCCTCCGTTCATATTCTCTTTCTTCCATGTTACTGTCCACCCTCTCCTAACAATTGATTCATAGTGCGACTGCGAGGTTTTCCTCTTGTTACACCTTTCAGACTTTTACTATCAATTTCTGTTTCAGCACTGAATGGCCTTGGTTGCTTGCCCCAGTGCTTGGCATTTATGCCTAAATCTATAAATCAATCAGTCAATCAATTGAGCCTGGGCTAGGTAAGGGCATTAAGTTGTATAGCAGGGAGTGGCCATCTAATATATTGAAATAATTTTCATTTACAGTATTATTAGTTGTTCCACTTCTAGGTAGAAACATCTACGCCATTGTGTCTGGTATTTTAGCAAATTGTATCAGTTATACTAATATTGCACCTTTATTCCTATAAAGACTAATTCTTAAAAGAACCCCTTTCTAGAAATTTCTTTGAGTACCAAAGATACAGTAAACCCCGTATTCGCGTTCTCATGGTTCGCGGACTCACGCATTCACAGGTTTCTCTGTGGAGCATATCTAGCCATTTTTCGTGGAAAATTCGCCCATTCGCGGTATTTTTCAATGAGAAATATTCACTAATTATTGTATTTTCATATAATTTTCATGAATAAATGCACTTTTTGTGATAAAACTATTAAAATACTCAGGTTTAAGCATTTTTACAGGGGTTTTCTTGGTTTAAGCTATCAAAATGGGGAGTTCTAAGTGTTTTTAGAGGGGATTTAAGCATTTGCGGATTTGACCTATTCGCGGGGGGGTGTAGGGACGCATCCCCCGTGAATACGAGGGGTTCACTGTAATGCATTTCATAAACATTTAAGATTCGCAGTATATTATATGTATGTAAAGCCTGTATTATATACTGTACAGTACATATATCAGTACTTTGTAACTTACAGAAATTTTAAATCTGATAAAAATTATTTGGATGTGCAATTAAAGTCTAAATGGACAATTTTGAAGGGTAAAATTAATTTTCAAAAGGATTTGATATGATAAGCTTAAAATTTTAGACTGGTTTTTTGCATGGCTATTGCAAATTTATGCAAGTTGAGACATATATTCTGACAACACCATTGAAGCAGTATAAAAGATTGGTTTATAAGAAAGAAAGGCACTAACAAGGCCTTGAATTGTTATTGACCTAGGGGTATAAAATTTGTGGTTCCTTTAAATCTCCACTTTATAGAAAAAAAAGATAATCTTGACTAATTATGCTTCTGTTCTTTAGAGTACTGTATTAGCCTGAGTATTCTGTAGAAACATTATTATATATATAATACTGACATCTTTTAGATCCTTAAAATGGCAGTCTTAACCTTTCTCATGCCTGGCTTTCATTTTATTTAATTTTCCTTCCTGGACATTCATAAATTCTTGTATTCATAAGTCAGCCAGTCTTTCCATTTTCTACTTTGTAATTAGTGTATTTATTGTATTGTAGCTAGTATATATGATGGGGAGGTCAATTCCAACTTAAATGTCCATGAAAATTAGTAAAGTCATTTAATTGTGCATCACATCAGTGTTTTTAATAACTCTCGGATTTAATAACATCACCCATAAAGAAATTGGTCCTTCAGGTGTTAGGTGCATGACTCTGGGGTTTTGCATGCAGGTTCTGACTTGACTTTTTCCTATGTTAGTTGACTTTTATTTAAAGTAGCACCTCAACTTAACGGATGTTTTGGGGTCTGGGCTTTTGATAAGTTGTGGTATCTGATATGTAGCAAGACCCTATAGTATAGCCTACATTTGAACGTTCAAGAAATCCCATCCAACATACTTAGCCTGTACAGTAATTCCTTATAATTTCCAGCCTAATATGTCATTCACTTGTGGATTTATCTGCAAAAAGTATCACCTAGCAAAAACCCATAGTACTGTAATAATGTAGCCAAGCACTCCTACCTAAATATGCTAACAAGGTACTGAACATACACACAACATTCATACAATCCATAAAAATATATAAATTTTAAAGTTTTGTTTCTTTTAAGTACTTGTATATAAAAATACTATAATAAATAATTTACAGTAATTCTATTAATCTTACCTTGCAGATGACTATGTAGGGTGCAGATATATCCCGTGAACAAAGCATGACAATCACTTTCAACAAACAGATATGAACATAATTATTTCTTGTAAAGCACCATTAACAATTCATTGCAGTACCTAATCTGTAGTCCACATGAGCGCAATTACATGATGAACGAAGAACAAGACAAATTTAATGAAAAATTACTCATCACAGCATTACAGTAAATGTACTGTATTTCAAAACATTTAACACGCATGAGAGTAATTGTACAAACATATTGGAAAATCACTAAACTAGCTAGTCTGTTCTTTATGTTACAGTTAAGGCACAGAAAATGATTTAGTAAGAGAAACTCTGTACAAGCCATGATGAGCCAGTTACCTTGGTGACAAAGGAACCTACACTGACAGGGTCAGATAGGCAAATCTTGTTCTCTTGTTTTAGCATCCACTGTGCCATTCATGCCTGTACAATTTTTCATATTTTTTTTTTTTTAGGACTTCCGAGGACTCGGACCTTTCTGATAGTTAAAGCAGCCCATGGAATTGAAGTCCGATAAGTTAAAGTGCTACTTATTAAAGGAGCTTACAGGTAAAAGAACATATTGCCTATCCTTAAGCCAAGGTATATATATATATATATATATATATATATATATATATATATATATATATATATATATATATATATATATATATATATATATATATATATATATATATTATTATTTATTTTATATTGTTATTCATTTTATTTTCCTGTCTTCCTTCTCTTTCTTTTCTCTTATGCTCAAATTTTTATTGAAATTTTTCTTGTTGGTTTTGATATTTTGATCAAATTGTATCTTTTTTTTATTGGTTACCTTGAATTTTAGTGTTTTGTAGTATTTATTCTGTTTTTTCTCCTATAATATCTTACCTATATATAGTAATATGCATGTACAAAAAATAATTAAGTAGTAGATTTACATTTATGTCTGAAGTACTTAAATCAAAATGCTGTACAGTATATGCCATTCACTATATTAACTCGAGTAATCCCCTCTAATATTAAGGGTTATACACAATAGTTATTGCTATCAATGTGCTCTTGCTAATAATATTTAAGTATTGTGTTGATGCCCCCTTTATGTCCCTCATCATGATTTATGTTTTCCTCAGCAGAAGTTTTAGGAATCAGTTTGAGTTTCAGTGTGTGATAGATTTGCAATAGGGTAGGTAGATGAATAATGTCTAATTATTTTCAGATACTTTACTGTAGTTGTAAGTCAGTCACAGTAAAAGTACAAATGAGCAAAATATTAATGGATAAATTTTTGCATAAATATGATATATTGCTGTATGATTTAATGTTTATTTGTGTACTGTATATGAAAGATCAGGATAGGAAAACTAATTTTCTCCCTCACATCTTAACACAGACTAAATAACTTCCTAGTACCTACTGGACAGTATTTGTGACTTAGGACCCATTTTTTTTGTTTGTTTGTTTACTCTGTTTATTGTTGTTCCAGGGAGACTAAAAAATGAGTTGGAGGAGGGGATTGCATGATAGTTGCCATTATCCACATAACTATACTTAACATAAAAAAGGTAATGTTAACTGATTACTGAATAGTCTAGAATGGTATATGTGAATGCAAGTACTACATACAGTATTACTGAAAAATAATATCAGGGCCTGTTTGCTAAGTGATTGATTGATTGATTTCTGTCAACTGACAGCAGCGGTTATTAGTGCTGCATTACGGTGATTATTGTTCCAATTACAAGGGCATAATTTTGTTGCTCTGCTGCACTGCTAATTGGAAGCTCCTGCATAGTACATTGTGCAAATTACCATTCTGAGGACAGTACGCTTAAGGTGGCTTACTCAGCAAAGTGAGAGGTGGGTGCAAAGAAAATAAAATATGTCGAGACAGTTAATGAACTATTAACTGTTATTATTCAGCAGTGTGAATTCCCTTGAGAGGTTTAACTCAAGAACTCAAGATGAGGTTTGGAAGTGTTATTATTCAGCAGTGTGAATTCCCTTGAGAGGTTTAACTCAAGAACTCAAGATCAGGTGAATATTTTCTTTTGTAGGACTACCATTATCTTTTAATTCGCCTTGAATTTTTGGATGGTGATTGATGCAGTTAAGTTAGGGAAAAGGGATGGCTCAAATGACCACCTTTGGCATGACCTAGCTATGACCTTTGGAACCCTGCCTTTTCTTTGACTAGGGATGGAAATTTTCTTCATTTCTGTTCTTCACTGGAATAGGAGACTTATTCCAAATGGAACCCCAGTGAATTTTTTTTCTCATTGGTATTTAAGTGTAGTTGTTTAGGTCACTTCTTACCTATCAGTATCCCAACAAATGAATGTCTTCTGCTCTTCTCCTGCTGGGTCATTTAACCATAGTTTACTTGTGATGTGTGTTACTTAGATATCCATTGTACATTGCCTCATTGCTACCATTGACACTGGCTGCATTCAACTTCTTTCCCAGCTGTTTTATGGCACTAGGTTGGGAGTATATTATGAGGTTGTCAGAAACCCTTTCTCATCTCATGAACCTGCATTCTAGCTCCCCAACCATTGCATTCAAGACTCCTGCATTTTGCAGGTACATTATGGATTGAGACTGGTTCAAATTTAGGCATTTACTACAGTTGCTTCAGTTAGAATGACACAGCATTCCATGAAAGTTCTGGGTGCATTTTTTAATTTTATGCAGGAGGCAGTGGTTTCATTTATATCAGAAAGCATTCTCAAAGGTTTGGCAGTTCATAATTTATTCCTCTGGCTTGAAGGATGTTGAGGCCACTGACTGCTCTTATGACTTGAACTGCCAGTTAAAATTTGCTCAGAAAATCTCAAGATGTGTATTCCTTTTTTTTTTTTTTTATTCTATTTAGGAACGTTTCCAAAATACTTTCTCAGACATTCAATATTATTCTCACTTCAACTTTAATTTCTCTATTTTCATCTCAGTTATTAGCTCTACTAAATATCTTTCCCTTTGCATGTTGAGATTCTGATTCCGTCCCTTCCAGCACTTGCTTGCCTTTACCACTTCCCTTTTAACTTTCCTCTTCTGCCTGTTTATATCTGTCCTCTTCGCTGCCTCTTCTGTTAGGGTTTGAATGCTCTCATCTTTTCAGTTGCTCTTTGCACACCATGATATACTTTCCTAGATGTCACATCGCTTATTTTTTCTTCTCATTTCAGCAGTTTCCACTGACCCACTCTTTACTGCTATATATTGACACTTTTTGTACATTTTCCAGTTCCTTGCTTTATTCTTTACTGTTTTCATTTTTTTTCTATCCCTCACTATCAGATCTACTCCCAGTAGTGAAAATCATGTTAAGCATGCCGAGTTCTTGACTCTGGCAGAATTCCAGTACTGCTTCTGTCTCCTGAGCCAAAACTTTCTATTGCATTTAGGTCTCCTGCCAGTATCTCACTCTCCTTGTAACACATTATATTAAAAAACTCAGCTGTTGATGAACTTTAGTCTAAAAGTTGGTTGCAAATCAGTCTCAGTGGTGTTAGTGGCAGATATATCCAACTTGAAAGTGAAATTGTCATCTTGTGTAATCATGAAGTATTCCTTGCATTGTACAGAAAAGGATCTTCAACTTGGAAAATTTTCAGTCTGAACCTAAAGGACAACTCAGGATTTTTCTTGAAGGTAGCCTGTAGTGTGGAACCCCTTTTCCCCTTTCGTTTGATTGAAGTGTTGTATTGCTTGAACAGAAATTGTTTTGTGGAATCATGGTAGAGTCCAGAAACTGTATTATGTTGTTCCTACGAGCCACGAAGAGTGAAAGTAGGCAAATTCGTTGAGCCAGTCATCTAAAGAGGACCAGGTTCTCTTTCCACAAATGAGCAATATTTTTTGTCATAGTTTTTCCTCATGGGGTTAGATGTGAACTGAATTCTTCCTGTTGTACCTTTTTACTTGATATCTAAATCCCTTTATGGTCCAGGCCTCCATGTACACCAATGAACAAATCTTGCTTATTTTTATACATATCACAAAATGACTTCCAAATTGTTCCATGGTCCAAAAGAGTTTTGAATAAGAGATATATTTTTATTGCAGAGGGCCTCTGAGGAATAGTACTGAAATCTTGAAGGTTGGGTGGGCTTCTCAATGCCTCTCTTGCATGGTACTGGATAGTTAGTACTACATGTTAGTAATTTCTGTGTGTCCTGTATCTTCATTTTATTTCCTTGCATGCTGCATACCAACTTCTCTTTACATTAGTGGTAATTGTAGTTGGAAGATGATGCCTTGAAGATATCTTTGTCATTCTTTTCTTTCTCCCTAACTCAAGGTCCATGTACATTCAACCAGTAACAGTACTAGAACTTTGAATGCAGATTGGTAACACAGTCCTAGGTTGATTGAGTAAATCCCTTACAAGGAAAAACACTTCTGTATATTGTAGCATCATAATGGTTGAGGATGGTTCCTCTCCAGAACCAAATATTTTTTCAGGTAATGGCTTTTAATAGAAAAGGCTCAGTTGTTTAACTGTGGCTTGAGATAGGAAAATGCTGATGTGGGAGATAGCCAGTTTGTGTGTGGGGTTTGTCAGGTGTTGCTTACCAAGAACTTTTGAAGCCCAAGATATGGTATATATGCTAAAACTGAAATGTCTGTCAGGCTTTGGAAGTAAAGTTAATCACACTTTTTCATTACACTGACTAAGGAATTATTACTTGTTTTTGTTTCAGTAGTCCATGAAAGGTTGGAATTTTACTTCATTTACCTATCTTGCAAATGCTGTGATATTGATGTTGGTAAAGTAGATATTTTGTTTTTAACAGTAAAAGAAAACATTTAATTTTGAGCTTAATTGTAATGTCTGATACGTATTGCATGTAACTTTCAAGGCAGGCCAGGCTTATACTGTGGGATATACAACTCAGAGAGTTCAGGTGTAAATTTGTACCAAAATCCTAATTATTGGTGATTGTCTTTTTTTTCGCCAAAGCACTATGACACTTACAGCCCCTAGTAGAAAAATATTGCACATGCATGTCAGATCCTAAGTTCCAAGAATGAAAGCTGTTGAGTGGTGAAATATATTGTCTTTGTACAATTTTGGTTGTAAGCCAACCCTTCAAGAAGGATAGACATTTTTATGGCAAATCAGTAATTGCCAAATATAAAGCAGGAATGATCCTAGATGATTAATATACCCAGGATTTGAGGTAATTTCAATATTATAATTGATTTTATAAGAATATCAAGATCAGATCATCCATACTAAGTGTATGCTACTCAAGGGAAGACACAAAATGATAAAAAGACATTTCATTAGTTTACATAACTTCTGCCTTTCAGATTATCATTTCTTTGGTGGTACAAAAATGTTTCAGTGTTTTAATTTCTACAAAGACTCAAGACTTCATTGGAAAGTGGTGAGTTTTATTGCTCCAAATATACAAAATTTTTGCCAATAAGATTTAATCTTGACAATTTTTGGTTTTTATATTATGCATAATAAGAAGGAGCTTTTTATTTTATATCAAGATTTAAAACATAATGGAGATAATCTGCAAAGTTGCTCCAGGAAAAAAAAAAACCTGCATATAGGATGGCCTTGAGAGTTTGAGCAGAGTGGCAACAAATCGTTGTGGCCTTTGCTGCCTTGTCTAAGATGAAAGGCAAAGGAATATAGACCAAGCAACAGTTATCGTCACAAAATAAACACTATACTGTAATTTAGAAATGTTTACAGTAAACCTTTGGAGACAGCACAGATAGTCAGGGTGAATGAGAGCAGCAGTCACCCATTCTAGTCTGTCATTATTGTCTCAGATGGGAACTGAGACCTAGAAAAGAACAACTGTTAGATAATAAAACAAAATTAAACATCATAAATGAGAAATATTTTTAGTCGTATACAGTAATTGACTTCTTTGAATATATTTTAAAATTTTGACAATTGTATATATTTATCGCTTGAAAGTTATGAGTTTGGAGCGCACTGTCCTGGCAGGTATGTGTTTGACCTAAATTCTGATCTGGTCTAGATTGTTATTTACACCATGTCGCCTTGAATTCACAGGCATTCCTACAGTTTTTAGTTCTGCTATTCCTATACCTACTACTCTTCTCAGACTTGTCAAACCTTGCCAGTCTTCAATCTACAGTCTGTTGTCCAAAGTCTTCTAATGACTAGAATAATTGTAATTGTCAGTTTTTATGTTTTTCTTGTGTACAATAAAAAATAAATTTTTAACAATAAAAAATAAATTTTTAAAGTAAATTTCTTTGAAAAGATGTGTCCATCAGTAAACATTGGTTCAGTGATCTATCAACACTGAAAATGCATGTAAGCCTATTTTTGTGTCAACCCCTCATCCCAGCTGCATTGTTTTCTGCCTTTCACTCGTCATCTGTGCCATTTATTTTCCTTCCAATTAGGTTTTCACCATTTTTTTTTTCCAACTTTTGCCTTGCTACAAAGAAAATCTTCATACATGCCCATGAGAGTTTAGGAAGGTTAGTCAGTGGTCTGGTTAGTCTGTTCTGTAATACAGTTTGATGGTGATAATAATAATAATAATAATAATAATAATAATAATAATAATAATAATAATAATAATAATGAGAACCTCATGAACTGACAACATATTGGCAATGTTGAGAATCCAAAGATTTCTTTCGATGTTTGTTGAAATGATAGAAACAGCAAATCCATTGCCTTCATTAAATTATCCTGCCATTTGTACAATATTACTAAATCTGTACTGTATTATTTAGGTACAGATTACCCTAGGTGATAAACCATTATTTGTTTAGTTTGTATAAATCTATTCATTTGTCATGTGTATACTGTATTCACGTTGCTGATTGCAAATAAAAGATGGTAGTCCATGAATTTAAAATGCTACATCACGTACTCAGTCATATACACACACACACACACACACACACTAGATATAAACTTTGATATTGCTTGGAAATTTTAGCCTGAAAGTTTTGTTAAATATTGCTTTTTAGTAATAATTTGGAATTATACTGTGTAATTTAACTTCTGCAGTGGTACATCTCTACATTTTGTTTTACTATTATGCTTTATTGTAGTGGAGTACACCATATAGATAAATTTTTAGGAAAAGAAAAGTAATTTTGTAGAGATATACAAATAAGGCTGAATATGTACACAAAATGAATGTCAAAACTTATCTCAAATTCCCCTTTTCCTATGAGGAATTTTTCTCTTCAATAGAAATACATTTTTGTCTGTCTTTTTATCACAAATAACATTTTCCAACTCAAATTTCATGAAGCTTGGTTTCTTGTATTTTTGAGATATTTCTCATTTTCTTCCACCTCTGAGCAAGTTACAGAATTGGGCAGTGTATTTATGAATGTATACATTACAATATATATATATATATATATATATATACATACATATATATATATATACATACATACATATATTATTTTTATATACTGTATACATACACATTTGTACTTATATTTTGGAGCAGGGACACATACCAATTGTGACAAACTGGTATTTCTGCATTAGCTTTATGTATTCAATGTTTGACCGGACTGAGGCTTTCTTCAGTTTTGGATGCAAAGAGAATTTTCTTCTGTTAAGCAAAGATTAGATATGAAATATATCTACAAAACAACAAAAACTGATGGCAGGTTTTAGTCAAAACCCTCAAGAGCTAACCACATACACGGCAGCCAAGCCAAATTTAGCTTCAAAATAATAGCGTGAGATTTACAAAGTAAGAAATGCTTTAATTTTAGTGAATAGTAGTGACTGTGGTAGAAAGGTGAGCACAGGACACCACAACCACTGCTGCTGTCACCCATCTACGTCCACTTGCGAGCTATTTCCACTGCTGGACCCAATTTGCATTAGTGCTTTAGAAGCAATATCAATGAATATTTACATTAAGCTATGTGACAAAAGGCTTTAAAAGGCTGTACTCAAATCATTTCTATCCCTTTATAATTTAAACCTGGCTATAGTCACTCTAACCCAGAGCATGGCTTTATTATGCTTAAAATCTACTAGGTAAGCAATACTGCAACAAAAAATCATAACACTTGTGAAGGGTCAGAAAATGGAGATAAATTACAACTGGTTATGGAAGGCATTCTCTTTGTACAGCAGTAAGTAGTAAGTATAGTAGGTAGTACATATAGCATTAAATGTTAAGTACTAATGATGAAAATATCCCAGAAAATTATTAAATCTTAATGACCTAAGGGCACATGAGACTACACAACTCATTACACACTCTTCCCTCGTGCTCGTTGTGGCAGAGTCGTAGAGTGGCAACAGATAGCGTAAGGTGTGATGTGCGTGCAGTTAGATATCACAGTCTTCACACAATCAGAGCCACGCTAGCGCCACGTCCGGCCAACTAAATACACTCGCTATCAGGAACAACCAAATCTACTATTGAAGTTGTATTGAAATAGATGCAGTTAGATATTTTTTATAAGTGCAAAAATCTGATCATATCACGCACTTCACATATTTTGTTCAAGCTTAATGAACTGTAAACAGTCAGAAAATCTTGAAAGACCCCAGGATCATTCTATTTTTTATGTAATTAGTGTTTCTGTAATTAGTTTTAAAGACAAGTATAGCTTGTCTTTTCACCTTTTTAATGTGTAACAAAATCCATAGAACAGTGATTAAGTTGATAAGCTCACTGACAGTTGCACAAATGAAATATGACTCATGCATAAAATAATACGATTGGCATTCATTGAAAAGCATTATGGTGTAATTTCAGTGCATCATAACACTGTACGTAATCAGAATTTTCACTCTTACATCATGGATATGTTTAGCACTCATTTCATGCAGGTTAACTTATTTTGCTGTGGAAAATCACAAACAGCTACTATAGACAATGATGGTTTGGGGTTATTTTGTACTGCCTGTATTGTAAAAGCATTTCACTATGCGTGGAAAAAGTATACCTTACATTGTAAGTAAAGGCTGTCATATAAAAATACCATTCTAATATGAACTAGCTATTATAAAAAAATACAGTAATACCATCTACAGCACTATTTGAGGTTTGTTCCTGATGCGGTGTGGTGGTAGGATTTGTGCCCTGCCCAACGCTGCTCATGAAGGGCCCGAAGGTACCCCCACTGGAGAACTTTTTATTTTATTTAAACAAGCAGTTTGCCTCACATTTCCACTTTCCTTTTTACACTTGTCAGCAATTGGATGGGAAATCAGGATTGTTTGTCATTAACTTTGATAGGCATAAATAGTATTTTCAAAATGCAATGCAAACTGCATTCTATATAAATGTATAAGTGATTGAAAATTAATCCAAAAATTTTTTTTATATCACTAAAAAAAAAAGAATCTCCAAGGGTGGCAAACCATCACCAGGCAACCCAGAGCCCCATCTAGCAGGTTGCAACTGCTTTGCCCAGTCACTGCTCAGAGGCTTTACGGTATTGTCTAGACTTGGGTCACATCAGGTCAGCCGCTTAGCTCACGCCCATGCCTAGGATAAAGTTTATAGCCTCTTGGGGAGTCATTTTCATAGTTCCTCTTTTGATAACCGCTATTATCATCAACTGACAACTATGATACCCAGCAATGTAAATCTGCATGCGGAATGATGCACTGCAACTTTAAAGTATAAATACAGTACTTGTAACAAACTACTACAAGCAGATCACTACTATAGCCCCAACCAGTAACACCTCTACACTTGGCAATTTTTACAGATGTGTATAAAATTGACAAATCTTTCTCCCCTGTCTGATGGTCAAATATTTCTACCTCTAAAATCACGGGGCCTTCCTAAAATATTAATTCTTTTAAAATTAAATTTACAGACACACATAAGCTAAATATTTTGTAGTACTTGAGATGATTATTTTATTTGAGAGAGAGAGAGAGAGAGAGAGAGAGAGAGAGAGAGAGAGAGAGAGAGAGAGAGAGAGAGAGAGAGAGAGAGAGAGAGAGAGAGAGAGAGAGATATGCACCCGAGTCGTAGTTGTTTCAGTCCATGTAATTCTTTCAGTTTTATTAGTACTGAGAGGGGCGTACGTGTAAATACCTAAATCTGTGAAAGCAGTGTCATCTAATTTTTATAAATACTATCAAGGTATAGGTGTTATAAATAACCAAATCTGTGAAAGCAATTTTGTAATGTGTAGGAAAAGTGTGGGTATGTGTTATGACAGTCAAATCTGTGAAAGTAACTGAGGTTTTAGAAATTGCAGAAATACTATTTGGTTATGTTATAAATAGCCAAATCTATGAAAGCAATTTATTGAGTAATTTTTAGGAAGAATATGTGAAGGAATTTCTTTAGACCCTATTGAAATGAGTGTCCTATGAGGTCATGGGAGAGGTAGCCCTTGCCTCATCTACGCTTAAAGAAAAAATGTAGGAAATGGGGGTTTGGGTAGTGTCACAAGACTGTTTGATGGGAAGGACACATCCCCATTAGGTCAGTGGAAATGTGGTTGAGTGAATATTAAGAGGGCAGAGATGGCTTGCAGGTTGTCTAATTTTTGTGGAAGTAACTGGAGTTTGAGCATGAAATATTAAATCTTAATTAGACAAGTGCTGTAAACTGTATTTTAACCCTCTAATTATATAATGGTGCCAGTCTTTGTACTGTAGAGACAAAAGTATATTTGGCAAAATTAAAAAGGTAATATTAATGCACTGTACACAGCTAATGAACACAGGGCTGTTAAATAAAACTTTTAAGGTACTTTATGTAATGAAGAGGCAAACCAAGATACTGGCATTTAAAAAGATATATGTATAACAAAAATAAGGAAAACTAGTAGTATGTTTTAAAGTCAAAACCTTGGATGACATATGATTGATACAGTACTGCAGATGAAGCTATGAAATATTAATGCAATGTAGTGTCTCCTTTTATCTGATGTTAAACAGGTCTGGTTAAACAAATCATTTAAAACTAACTAACTATCTGATGTTAATACCAAGCTATTAGTCTAGATTCATTTAATTTACTGCATTACTGCCAGTAATTTTCCTTAAATCCTTCAGTTATTTTTCCAAACACCTGAGTTTTAGCAATCATGACCACATGAAGAGAAACAACATTAGACACTTGAAAATGATACATGAAACTTAAATTCAGTATCAAAGAAAATTTTGAAATTTTTGCTGTAATTGATTTTAAACAATAACATGGGTACATATTGTATCTCCCAATATCCTGTACATATAAATTGTACATATATGAATGTGAAAGTAACTCTAAAAGTGCATGTAACTCAAGTCTAACTAGTGTTATACTTGTATCATATACAGTAAATAATAGTGCAAAATTATCCTTCCCCAAGAGGTCTATAAACTTACCAAATCCTGCCTCCTCTGTCCTAAGTTATATACAATTCTGTGAACCTATATATTAATTATGATACCATAACTTGTAATTAGTGTCAAGTAAACAAGTAGATCTTTTTTTGTAATGTGTTCTTGGAAAACTATGATGTACTCTGCTTCAGAGGGGCATTTTAAACAAGAATGTAATTTATTTAAATAATGTACTGTGCTCAACCTTTGAATATGTCAGTAGTGTATTCAAAGCCACTAAAATTAAGCATTAAATATCTGCTTTTCAAGTGTATTGAGTAATGGTATCTAATATGAGCAGAGGTTCACAGGAAAGTTCTATAACAGTAGGCCAGAGCAGCCACTGGTGACCAAGCTGCTCCTTTGTGAACCAATCACCGGGCAGTGGCTGGAAGCGAGAGACTCAAGGCATTGTTAGCAAAGGAGGGCCATGTGCTACGCACTAACCTGATCATCAAGACTTTAGTGTCATGCCGGGTAAAGGAGCAGTGACAGTAAGAGAGTCAAGCAGAAATCAAACACAATATCATGCATTCTACAGACTTATTATTTTAAAAATATTTCTTATACATAGGCCAATATTTTGTATCAGTAAAAGGACTTAAATACACAGGCAAATTGTACATATACTTGATACCCAGACCAATGTTGAAAAGCACTAAAAGCTAGCAAATATAATAATTAACAGAATCATAGGATTACATAACAGACAAAAAAGATGAGAGCAGTCCAACAAAAACTGATGCCTGACAGAGCGATGAATGTGTACTGAATAAGCCCGAGCGGGGCCTGAGTGCCCCTGGCTACAGAGAGGAAGCATTACAAAGGTACATCAACATAACCCATACCTAAGTTACCATCACATCAAGTTGGGACGTGAGCATGGTACAGTAGTGCTACAATAGTACTGGGAATGCTGCAGGAGTACACGGAGACGGCACCGCTTTATGGCACTTGGCTACACCAAACCAACCCCACCTACGCCCTCGCAACACTTTGACCCTGCCCACTTCGCTACCATATCTTAGCACATGCAGATTTATTTGCAATAACCTTGGCTAAGCGAGACTATCACAGATTGTGTGGTGGTGGGAGTGGCATTGGGCACAGCATGGACGTGGTGTGGCTACAGCATATGTAAGGAACTATAAAATATTATTACAACTAAAATATTAAAAAATGTAGCACAAGCCCTGCCTCCCCCCTCATTAATCTAAAAGACCGGTATCTAATTCCACTATTGCTGCTGCTGCCATCATACTGCTGCTTTGACCACCACCATTTACCATGTGACCCAGGCAGCAGCAGCAGGAGTAGTGTACATGATTAAAAGAACAATTGCAAAAGGGTCTGGAAGTTGGATTTCTGAGGGGGCAGGCAGGAGGAGGGCTGGAATGGTGCAGTGCGGTCTCCGTGCATCACATATCACAAACACCGTGTAGAGCTGGGCACCATGCAGGCGTCATCCCCCGGTTACCAGCGGACATGCAGCAAGTCTGCTCTGCAGTGTCATTTAAAGCAAAAAGACTTGGAGTCTTGTTAAAACTGACAACTATTATGTCATATATACTTCATAAAAGCTAAAATCATTAATGACTAAAACTTCTAAAAACAGGTACAATAACAAGAAAACTACAATGACAAATACATGTGCTACGTCAATTATCTAAAATCAAACTTAAAAGGCCAGTTAGTAAAGTTACGCTGTGCTCAAGAGCACTAATAGATGTTAGTAGTGGCATGACTAGAGTCCACTAGATGCTGGTCGTTGTTGTCTTGCTCGCTCACTGGCACTGAGCGAGAGGAGCGTAAGGAAGTAGACATACAGAGGCAGGAGACTTGCTCGTCAGCCGGTACTCATGCACACACTTTATGAAGTTTTCAGCTTCTTGTATGGCTGCTCGCCCCCCTGAGCCAGCGAGTACTGGGTGTTACTGGACAAAGCGGTGTATTGAGGAAGGTACAGGGATGAAGGAATTTGGGGTACTAATAAAGAGGGACTTACTACGGGTACACCGCTACCTATGCCACCTAAACTTGCTGCTGCAACACTTCCAACTGTTGGGGTCATTCCTGCAGTCATGCCACTAATACCATGAGGTAACCCTATAGTTCCAGTCATCCCATGAGGCATTAAATGCTGATTACTGGTGACATAGGGTGAAACACCAATGCTGTGCAAAGGTGCACCTACACCATAATTAATATTTGATAAATGCCCTGGAGGGAGGATTGGGTGGGCAAACCCAGAAGTGGATAGTGCTGTGGGACCAATAACGGCTGGGGCTGTAGTGGCTTGGGGTTTGAACTGTGGACGAAGGCCTTTACTAAGTGCATAGCCTGTGTAAGAAAACACATTAACAGCAGGTTGAGAAGGCAAAGGTACTGGTGACACAGAAGCTGTATCCCCTCCTGTCCCTGATAAGGATAAGGATGAGGAAGAGGAAGCTGTAACAGGTGTGGAACATATGGCTTTGACAGTGGTTGGGGAGTTAGTTGTGGTAGTGGTGGATGAGGAAGAGGATGTTGTAACAGGTTGCGCGGAGGAAGCGGCAGCGTGGTTGTTAGCGGCGGTGGTGTCTTGGCTGTCGGCCTGGCCCCCCACCCCCGCCAGGGGCACACTCCCGCCATACTCACATGACACTGGCACAAAGCTCTGGGTGCCCAGCTGCTGCATCAGAGCTTGTTGATACGCTGCATTCCCCGTTGGTTGATACACAGGTACTCCGGACTTGTCTCCAGCTGGACGTTTGTAGGGTACTATCCCGGGGATAGCCTGGAAGATGAGACACCCTAAGAATGGCAGAATTTATCATTTCATGAAGATAGAGTAACCCAATAAACTCTTACATTTCAGTTCTAATAATCTGCTTCTCAAAATGCAGCAATTATACTTATGATAATGAAAACCCAACATGTCATGGACTTAAAATTACTGTTCATAACACTGTAAGATAATTTATTCATCCTCTTAATTTCAGTACATTGTGTAGTGTTAACTTATACATGAAATATAGATAAGTGCAAAACATTTTAAAGATGCAATGCTTCTGAAATGTTATAACAGTAGTTTATGTGTTAGCCCACAACAAAAGATTTGCTAAAACTGTCTTTAATTAGACTAAAATAAATTTATAAGTATTATACAGATCAAAACTTATTATACCAAATTACGTATAAATTTTTAAACAACTATCCTGTCCCTAAAGTTACATGGTACATAAAATAGATCCATATAGCAATATTGTATAATATATTTTAATGGCCACCATACAGTTTATTAGAAAATTAAATAAAACACTTAACATAAACTATATATTGAAACACTGTGCCACTGAACCTGCTAAACATTCCATTAGCACAGTTTTTCAAATGCCTTGCAGCTGATGACCATCCATTTCCAGTTAAGATGAATTACCAAGTGTTAAAAGTTCAAATACAAAGCTATGATAAAAAAGAAAAAAACGAGACAAGTGGTGATGGGCCAAATTATGAAAATACTCATTTGATTTTTAAATAACTTACTAAATATTATAAATAACAATGACTAATTATAACAAAGTAATTAAAATAACTATGACTAATTATAACAAAGTAATTAAACTTTTTCCTGGTAAAGGTCTGTTAAACAATATTAGCAATATACAACTTGATTATATATAACTGGTGTATAAAATACATTTACCAAAAAATCTAAAATTCACTGGAACTTGAAGGTAATGCACATCAGCAGCAGGGCAAAAGTCCTGTTCTCAGTACTAACAGGAAACTACTGCTGTAAATATTACAGCAGGTTCCATTCACAAGTATCTATGAAATATATGCTATATCCTATTATGTAATATTACCTCAGATACAAAATCTGAGAACAGGTACAGGTAACAAGTTAAATATAATAAACCAGTGCCTCCTTAAACCACCAGGTCCACATGCTAAAATTCTTATTTTTATTTTCAAGCGTACTAAAGTAGCTCCCATGAGATTGGTGGTAAAAGAAGATGCAACAGGCATATTTTTATGAGTTTCATGATGAAAAAAAGAGAAAGACAAAAGAGCCACTTTGCAAGATCAATGTCATATTTCTTGCAATAGTTGGTCTTGGGGACTTGGAGGTCTTCCCTGCAATCTAGACATGACGAGTGGTGGATAACTGACAGATAAAGAAAATGTTCAACTCCATTGAGAAGGGAGGCAAAAGATATTTTAAGGGGAAAACTTAAATAATGTATAAAACTTATCTATAATATATACTTTGAACAGCAGCACATCAGGAAATGAGCAAGGGTAATATACAAATACATGCAATACATATATAATATATGTAATGCATATATGTATATAAATAAAATGGAATTATATGAGCAGTGGAGGTGCATTAACAAAATATGAATAACAAAATAATGAACATAAAAGGAAATGCATATGCTATTGGTGAGGATAATAGCTTGCAGGGCTACAATATTGGCCTACAGCATAAGCAATAATGGATCTGAAACTAAGAGTGATAAGGTCTAGAGAGCTAGAAGCCTCCAGGGAAAGCACTATTAACATTCTCAACACAATGAACATCATTACTGCCCATATGGCTAGCCAATAGCACAGAGTAGTATAATACTGTATTTCTAATAGGGCAGAATAATAGCCAATTAATGTGCCTCAAGTTTTGTGTAAATTTGCATTCAAAGGCATTAAAGTTTGATGCAACACATGCAAGAATGACAGGTCAGTAGTCTTTTTTTTTTTCTTTCTTTTCTGAGGGTGGCAAATGATAAAGGAGGATGACTACAATGGTAGTAGTAGCAATAGCAGTAATAGTATTAATATTGACATTTGTGGCAGTATTAGCAACAATACTAGTGTTGGTGTATTAGGATTATTAGTAGTGGCAGTAGTAAAGTAGTAGTAGTAATAGTAGTAGTAGTAATAGTAACAGTAATAAGTCTTCAATGCAAATTTGCTTAAATTGGAGGGCAGAATTTTTCTTTTTTTTTTAACTTTAATGGAATTGACTGTTGACTGAGTTGCATCGAAACAAATTTGCAACGGGCTCTGATCTTGCAAAACGGCAGCAACTACAGAGAAATGATGACTATAGCCAGATCGGGGCAGGGCACGACAGTGGGCTTCCCAAAAGAGAGAAAATAAGAATCACAGAGGAGGTGAACAGAATCTCCACTATGATTTTGGGATTGTAACAATAGAACAGGGTGTTTTCAATGAAACTGGTATTATGACTGGAAGGACTCACTCAATGACAGTAACCATTTGAATAGTTCAAAGCAGAAGCAAATCAAAAGAAAGTTTAGATAAATTTTGCCTAAACATGGGTGGCAGGGGATATTTACTGTTTTAATTACAGTATCTAAAGCAATGCTGTGAAAAATGTGTTAACAGTGACGTCATTATTGCACAATTATGTGTATGTATCAAGCTGAATATAGATCTAATACAGGACAACTGAAATTGACCACCAGTGTAGTGAGGAAAATTTAAATTGGAATTTACTCTTGAAAATGGTAAGATCCCCAAAGAATGCATATACAGAAGTAATGTCAGTCTTTATATGTTCTTTTGTTCCACTGTGAGTGTAGATACTTAAGTTATTTAATGTCGAGCAATATCATTGAGACAGACAATTCCTAAGTTGTAGGTCTTATGCTCAAATTTCCAGGGATGCACAGTAATTAAGAATAGTGCTATAGAATGAAATGTGTCTGTTGTCACTGTAAAAAGTAAGGACTTATGCTTACAATTAAACATGAATTTAAATATAACTACAATACTGAGCATGAACAGCATAACTAGACCTACAAAAATCAATTTCTCTCTAGGCAATTATAAAAGATAAAAAATTTTGCTTATTTCTGTTATTAAGAGCTGTGGAAACACATGTAAATATGAGTTCTCCCTTTTTATACAAATTGGGAATATAATCTTGGGAAGGTAAATGTTTAATTCCTAAAATACTGTAATTACTGTACACGTGTTCTGTAATCAAATTGTAAAAAGCTGTTAGGAAAGATGCCTTAAGGCACTGAATACTACAGTTAATTAACAAAAAGATAGATTAATATAAATGGATAGGTAGACTGACAAACACTTAAAAGTAAAACCAGTAACTAGTGAAAAAATAGTACGTGACAATATTCACTTTATCTTTTGGTACTCCAACCCATCTCTCAATAATGCCTTCGATAATATTAATAGGAATAGTGAAGTCACAAACAGCAAGTTTTCCTTGCTTGGCAGTTCTTGGTAACAACTAAGCCATCCAAGCGGGAGAGCATAAGAACAGAACTAGTGCTTCTGGCCTGAGGGCTTACCCATGAGTTTTTACTTCAGAAAGAAAACTTTGTACAAAACACTTTCATAGGCTGACACAGCTGTAAAGCTTTTCTTTAGAAGGACTCTGCTACTGACAAAAATGACATTAGCAAGTAAACAAAAAATGTTTCAAAATCCTCATAAATTAGTATCCTAATAGATAAAATCAGCTGTGACTTTTTACTACACTTCAATTATAGCCCTAGGAGGAGTGTCTAAACGAGTAGATAAAGTTTCCAAACTGAGAATATGAAACATTTGCGTTTGTTGTTTACATAGCAGTATCAGATTTGTTGCAGTATGATTAACCATTAGCTCTCTACTGACTGTGAACTAATGAAAGTATTTTCCAAAAGGAACTTTCTGAAAGAGCTTTCACACGTAGACCGGGCCATAGGTAGGTAGAAGGGTTGTATTGGAGTAAATATATACATAAGATAGAAAATGAGTGACAAGTACAGTGTACATTGTTTGTACATGTACAGTTCTCGAGCTGTGTAAATACGTGCAGACATGGAAAACAGTTAACAATGAAATGAAATACAATGTGAGAGGACCGAAAAGCTGTTGTAAAGGCAGGAATTCTTTATGCTTACGACTATCTGTATAGTTTACATTAACAGTGATATATACTAGCAGGATTTTTCAGATACTTAGTACTGTAAATAATTGGCATTGAAGACTTAGAGAGAGCTGGGCTGAAAACTTGACACCATTAAAATACTGTCATTTACTATGAAGGTTCAAAATATGGAGAAATGTTTAACTTGTCATTTGACAAATTATAAATATATATATAATATATATATATATATATATATATATATATATATATATATATATATATATATATATATATATATATATATATATATATATAGAATAGAATTTAACCTAGTATTTCCATAAACAGAGTACTTTTATGTGCTTGTATTAACAAACTCGAGAGCTTTTGGAGAAAGTAGATGTTACAGTCTTGAAGAAGCATTAACATTTTCCAGGAAATAATTGTGTTACTATAGGTATGAATTGTTTCACAATCAATCCATCAATATTATGAATAACAGAAATAAATTGTAGACCTCTCGGTAAAATTAGTGATATTTACAAGGGAATTACTAAAACATGGCGACCAGTTCAATAATAATAATAATCCTGAATTATATAATAAAACTTTCAAGTCAAGCAGTTACAGAAGAAGCACCCGATTGTATAATGCAGTCAAATTCCTTGTGGTGATAAGATATACATCATGTATAACAATACAGTTAATATGTATGTGAAATGTTGTTAAAAATATTTTTTCAATTGGGGAACTGAAAAACAGAATAAGTAGTTGCTGCTACAGCTATCATTTCTGAAAGAGTAAATTTCCTGAGGACAAAAACAGGATATAGGGATCTAAACGATATAAAAAATAAATGACTAATATATTTATCTTAGCAAAATGTTTATATTGCAAGCTAAGCAGAAATTAAATTCACAGTGACACGGACACATTTGTATGTTAAAACATTTTAATCTGCTGAGTCATGGACATTTATGTTTGCGAGAGATTCAGTACAGTACTATTTGTGATAGCAATTTGGAATGGACCACTTGAAATATGTCTTGTTTATACTGTATATCCATTAAGTAGTCTGTATAGAATAACTGACTGAGTGAGGTGGACAGAGATAGCTAGAACAGACAGAGAGAGAGAAAGAGAGAGATATAGAGTGCGTGCCCGGCCCCGGCCAGCCAACATGCTTAGGTGGCTCGGTACCATGAGGAGCTCGTCACTGGGGTCGCGGCCGCGCTTCTTGCCCAGTTCGGCGGCAGCAGCTGCGGCTGCGGCTGCGGCGGGCAGCGGTGGAGGCGGTGCCAAGGGCACAGCGGCGGCCGCGGCCGCGACAGCAGCACCAGGCTATTAGTAGCAGGCGGGGCAAGCCAAGCAGGCCAGCATACAGCACCCAACACACGCGGACCAACAGCACGAGAAATAAAAGAAAGAAGAGGCACGCGTTAACAAAATGGCTAATATAGAGTTGTATAAAGGCGGCGCCCGTCCTGGGGAAATAGGGCGGTCCCCTCTCATGCAGTCTGTGACCCCTTCACACATACCACGCCCAACAACACACCCACCCACAACTTCCCCTTAGCCTTGTACACCACCACACCCACCTCACCTGCTACTTGGGGAGAAAATAATCATGATAAAAGGTAAGTACTGAGTAAAAGGATTAACAGTAAGAAATAAGAAAAATTACAGTCTAATATAGAGAGAATGGATAGAACCACAAGAAAAAGGAAAACCGAGTGAAGGAAAAGTTGGAGTAAGAGGCTATGAGGTTATGTTAAAGGGAGAACAGTGATTAAGAAGAAAGGAAAAATTATCTGGATGGGAGTAGGCGCAGGTTAGGGCTAAGGTGGAAATCATATTATGGTTGAATAGGTTGGTGGGCGTGGCATATGTGCAGACGGGTGCCAGCCAGTGCAGGTCATAAAGTGTGGGCACGCACGTCACAGGACAGTGGTTGGGCCCAGGCTGCATGCAGCTGCGTCCTGGAAGAGACGCATTAGGGGCCTCACCAACACCAGCAAGATGCAGAATTCATTACATGAAATGTTCAACAAACAAATCTCGCATGTAGGTATCTGGCAGTGGCATAAAAAAAATTGTTATAATGGTAACCAAATTCATTTATATTCCCTCTGATGCTAATGCTCTTGCTAGTGGTGATGAAACCAGGCACATGCCAGGGCCGCTGCTGGTCAATTAAATAAGGAAACTGGAAAGGCAAGAGGCAGTCAAGTTTAGCCACCAAAAGAATACAGTAGCCAATAACAACAGTATTGAAACAAAAAAAGTAAAAGCTTTCATGACCAGCAACGTCACGGCAACTAGCGATAGGAGTCCTCCTCAATTACTTACCGTCTTCCAGTTTTCTTATCAAATAAAATTAACATTTTGCTCACCATTTTTCATAGGTTAGGAAGGCAATGGAACTTGCTTACACTTATTTGTAAGAAAAATTATCAGGTTGATACAATGCAATACATATGAAAGTGTACAAATGTGAATACATTTACACTTAACCTAAACATAAGGAGATCAGTGATCTAAAGTTTAGTATGATTTTTGTTTGAGACTGTATTTTGAAAATAAATAAACCAAAACTCATCACTTCAAAAAAATATATTACATAATTTCTGTAGTAAACATAAAATGTCTGGTTCTTCTTAGTGTGAAATGAAACTGAAAAGTCTGACGACCTCGCTTCATTTATTAGTGACTTAAAACTTTAGCTTTTCTTTAAAATTTCTTTGAATTTCTTAACGTAATCAGGAAAACATTGGTCAGTCCACATAGTCAAATTTCCCATAAAATTCAATCAACTGGTTTTAATACAATCAGTCAATGTAATTAGTACAAAAGTAAATGCATGTGGTCATTGTAAATATACAGATGGCAATGCACTGTCTTCAAACTAAGTGAATGCTTGATTTGGTAAATAAGGTTATTTCACCAGCACAGTATTATCTATTTTTAAACTGGAATGATCTTATTGTCATATGCCTAGATCTCTACTAAATTTTCTTAAAAACTGAGTATTGCTTGAAACTGATGCCGTTTCTTTAGGTAAACCATTTATGAAGTCTTGCATTCACTTAAAATGGGTACTGCACAACATGTTAATCAGTATCTGCAGCATAGTTTGCTTACACAGGTAAAACATCTCCAATTTCAAATGTTCAAGATTAAAAACAGACTGTATCACATTTATTGCTATTGTGATACAAAGAATCGCCATTGGCGATAGAATGCATGAAATATGCATTCACAATGGACATAGTAAAACAAACACCTTGTGACAAAATGAAATCATAAATGAGCAACGGAATGAAAAAAAATATATATATATACCTTTTTTATCACTGATATTGGACCTACAGCAAGTGGGAATTACACAAACATTTTGAGAATAACCACAAAATGGAGGATTGTATTTTTGCCCTAATCATTCTGCTAAACAACAAAACTCGACTTATTTGTGGAATTTTTGGGTTAGGCTCACTGGAAACAAATACATATATCAATCAATGCACCAGATCCAGCTTACAGTTAAAAGCCTATGGTACATCTCAGAGAACTCAATGACGCACACAGACTTTATAAGTTACTGCTCTGGCTGCCTTCCACAGGTATGCTAACAACTACTGATTCAAGGTGACTTGTTCTCTGCTTTTTGTTTGCTGTCCAAAGTCTCATTATCCTGCTCTTCTCATTTGTAGGAAGGTATCAATATTCTCCTATTGTTCACTTTCTCTTCCTTTGCTTTACTTCCAAGCAACCATTGTCTGGGACACAATAATAACAATCTTCCAAGGCCCACTGTTGTGGCATTTGGGGCTCTCTTAATACAGTTGGTTTGTCACAAATACTACGTCCACAGTTTATGTTTGCGAATGTCATCAAGGCTGAGATTCACCTTACCTCTAGTGTTTACCTTTCAGTTTATTTTTGGAATACAGGTGGGCCCCTCTAGGCTTAATTGTTACGGATACAGATTTTGTATCCTATGGCTCACTTCCCTGTGGGCTGCTGTATATACCTGAAGTCCGCCCACTGGAGTTTCGGTAAGAATGCTATTGCTACTGGTCCATTCATAAGCAAAATCCTGATACTGACATGAGAAATAGAAACCGAAAGTTCATTATATGATTGATTAAAATGTATCAATGTTCCATAAAAATACTGTTGAACCCTCCATAGGATTTCATTAATTTGTATGTGCTCTGCTTTATGAAATTTAACTAGCTGCCTTGGAAAAAATAAACTTTATGCATTCTGGTAGGGTAGGTAGCCTGCAGCAGCCACCTCGGCCAGAGCACTGTCAATTACGTAAACTACTCCTGCATCTGTGACGGAAAGTAAAGTTTATTACTCGTTAGCAATTCCTGCGTATGCTTTTTCCACTCGGCTTTCATTCTTTTCCATAAATGTTATTCTTTTAAGTTCTACCAAATTATGTCCATAAATACAAATTCCATTTGAATGTGGCCAGCGCAACATCGACAGACCCTTCAAAGGAAACATTTACACTATATAAATTCTTTCCAACAAGCCTCCATTTCACCATGCGGCTTGTCATTCAGAGGTTTAAAGACAAGTACTAATGTGATGTTTTTCACGATAATTTTTGCTTTGGCAAATTATTTACTTGTTAACCTGTGTCAGCTTATTTTTAATTCAACTAACATTTGGCGTAACTTTAATTTTTCTAAGACTCCCATGACACCAAAGAGAGATCTCCATGGCTGCTGTGAGTATTGCCAAGCAGTACTGGATTTCAGGTGTGGTAAACTAGTCATTCCCAATGGTTTCAGCTGAATCATTTAATAGCTTTTGCTAGTTACATGGTATGCTGACATTTTTTATTCGTAACCAACTATGAATTAAGTTAATGTACCTAATGCCCTTATTGTACTTGCATATAGATAATTTGTTAATGCTACTAAGTTTGGAACTCCTATTCTCGTGATGATGCTCTATTCTTATATGAGGAGTGGTGTTTACCTCATTCACTGCTGGGACTATTTTATTTTGCTCCTCTAGTTCCACTAATTTGGTGGTATTCATGTTCTACAACTGTGAGGGAAAAATCTCTTGTACAAGGCCAAACAGGTTTTATTTCCATTAATCTGGAATCCTCCCATTCACAGCTCTGCTGTCTGTCTTAGAGGTGTGGTCTCATCTACTTTTTGAAGGCAAGTGGTACCATGACATCTACTCCAGTTAAGTTTTAAATTTCCTTTCCTGGTTGAAGCTGGCGCCAGATAGAAAATGTATAACCTTCTTGGGTGATCTTACTGATAAACTAGTCCGTTGGTCAACTGTACATTTCTGCAATTTCTTCAAGTTTCCTATATTGCTTAAGTCCCTTTCTGGGAAGAAAGCTGTGATGTTCAGCTTCACTTGCTGTACTTAGAAATCTGTATTCCAAAGTGCAAGTATGCTTAGTAGTGGCCTTTATCATTGCATGCAAAGAAAGCGTACTTCTCACTCTCCTTGGGAAAGAGACTCCGAGGCTGCACATACTTCTGGTTTGGCAGGCAAAAAAAAATTAAATTCCAGAAGCCCAGTTTTCTTCTGCTATCCAAATGAAAGCACATCCTTCAAGTTCATCAATGGTGAATCCATCTATACACTAACCATTGTTCAATCAGCAAACAAAAGGTTGCACTTCTTTTACTTCATCTTTGATCCCTGGAAAGATGACTATGGAGTAGAAGACTAATAGGAACATCTCTTTACTCACGTTACTTTGGTTTTCAAGGCTAGCAACAGAAAAATGCAATGTTGCATATCACAAGACTATACTCAGCCTATTTTATCAAGAAGCTTGAGATGTGGCCATAGCCAACAACTATTGCTGCTACACCTTCAAGTTTGTTGTAAGCCTACTTTTCAACAAGCGCTATAACACACAAGGATAGTTTAGGCTTTTGTATTGATACTCAAGTTCATTAAATTATGTAATGTATTAACAAGCAGCCACTTTTCTCATTGCAGTGCTTTTTTTTTGCATTCAGGAGAAAAAAATGCTTCATCTAACAATTTGCAATTAAAGGGAAGAGTTAAAACATTTTAAATGAAACCTGGGAGATTTTACAAAGTCTGAAATATTGTATATAATCTCCAGTGCTTGAATATAATGAAAAAGGGGATAAGGTTATTTAAAGACAGATGCGGCTTCTTAATACCCATTCATAATCCGAGGTAGGTGATTGGAGATGTGGGAATACATATCCCACATTTCTTTTTATTATGAATGAAGAAAGATTCAAGACGATAACCATTATAAACTGTGTAGGTTAACTACAAATGGTTTACCTTGAGAAAATTTTTTTTCAATTTAGTCACAGAGTACCGTTCTTATTTTATCCCATTTCCCATTAGAATGATAAGTTTGGCACTGTTTGTAAATGGCACTAATCAAGCTTCAACCCTCAGGCTACAGTAAGCAAAGTATAGTTGATTTCTGATTTATAACAGTTTTGGGCAGAACTTCTATATTTCTTAACAGCTAACAGAGTGACTAACATCTTGATGAGTCAGTTTCCTACATAGCACTTTCAGGTAGCACATGCATTCCTTCTGAAATTTGGCATTAGTTTGGGTGAAAGGACGTATGGTATCTAGGGCCACAGGCTAGACCCTAGGCAAGGAAGACACTGGTGAAACTGCTTTCAGAAGCTACAGTATCTGGATGGGTGTCATATGTCCCTCTGCAAACTGGTTCGGGGGACTTTACGCTAAACCTTCACATAATATTCTCCAATCACTAAATGATAGATATCCTTTTCATCCTGAAAAATGTCACCAACAAAATACTGGGTAATTTTTTTTATGAAAGGCTCCCTTGTTTGCAAATAATTTTAATTTATTCTTTACAAAAATAAACTGAAATTAGTTCCCACCCTACAAACTCTCTCAACTTTCTAGATTTAATAAGCATGGCTAACTTTATAAACCAACTTCTCGACATTATTTTTGTAACTGCTTACTCAGACATTGTAAGAGGCATCCTCCTGGCAAAGTCGAAAGATAAAGCAATTTTGTCTATATAAAGTTACATCTCAAAACTGACTGATTTAGATGGAAGGTAGCTTATTTTTTATGGTACTCTAACATTTAATCTTTGTATTGCATTAAATCGCTGATTCTCAACTAGAGGTAAATTTACTAAGAGGGTAAAAATTGACATGTTAAATGATAATCAAACTGTAAAAAGTTGTTAGGAAGGATGCCTGAAGGCCACGACCACTACAGCAAACAAAAAGACAGATTTATATAAATGGATAAGTAGAAAGACAACACCTCAAAAATAAATGATAATACTCATTTTCATCTTTTGGTATTCCAACCCATCCCTCAATATCCCCGATAATAGTAATAGGAATATAAAGTTACAAAATAGAAACTTCCTTTGCTTGGCAGGTTTTGGTAAAAATAAGCCATACAAGAGAGGGTGAGGGATCATAAAAGCAGAACGTGCTTGTGGCCTAGCGGGGGAGGGATCATAAAAGTATAACAAGTGCTTGTGGCCTAAAGGCTTATCATCGAGTTTTAGTTTCAGAGAAAACTTCCAACATAAGACTTCCACAGATTGACACATCCACAAAAAGCTTTTCTTGGAAATGCCTCTGGTACTGACAAAAATGGCAGCAAGTTAAACAATAAATCACTTCAGAAATCTCGTAAATCATGTCCTTAATCCTGGATAAGAAACAATGTTCTCGAAACCTCATGGCCATCTACTTTCAGTAATCTGAGATAACTAGAAAGGAGACTAACACCCATGCTACATTTTTCAGTTTAATACTTTGTTGAAAATACATATTAAACAAAAATGCATCTGATGTGTTAATGTCATATAGTTTTTCCCAGACATGCTATGCTCACGTAGTAAGCTCCGTACCAAGAAAGAGATATGTCTTTGTGACTTGGATTAAAAGCTACGAGAACAAGTTCAGTGCCTCTTAAGGCACCTCAAACATATTTACCATTTTTAACCAGGTCAACAAATAATTCCATTGGAAATCTGTAACCCTTGTTGAAGCAGGTGCAAAGACGAAAACAATGCAAAGTTGGTCTTGGGGCAAAAACAATTCATTAAAATAATTTGGCAAATGTTCCAAATTATTAAGACCATTACAGAAGAACCTGGTGTGTTACCTAAAACAAATGAAAATTTTATAATACTTTCGAACATCTTGCAACATCACTTCTCTGGTTGCTTTTTAGAAGACCTGCTTCTTAAAGAAAGACAGATATTAAAACACCTTTTACCATTGACCTTTCAGAAAGAAAAGATGACCCAGCACAAGAGGAGCTGACTGCAGTCTTCTGCTAGTTTTAAGGATGAATTAAGTAGAAGTGTTGATTTCTGGATGAAACTTACTCATACTTCTTACTCGGGTGTTCTCTAAATGCTTGTTACCTTTGACAAAATATATCCTTGTGTTTTGTGTATTAATGAAGGCAAATGCATGGAACTGCCTGAAAGCTGGTAATGACATGAGGGTAGCTCAGTCATCAACTTCTCTTAGAATAAAGTAACTGGTTAATTTTATGAATCGGCAGGTAATTTTTTTCTATGTAGTATGACCAATGATAAAGGTGTTTCTATTCCTCTGCTTGTGTGGGTGTTTGTCAGCTAAATGACATTGGAAAAGTTGAGAATCCCTTCCTTTAATGATGGGCAGTACTGATATCACCCTTCCAGCCTAAGATTAATGGATCTGGCAGTACTAAAGTTGGCGAGTACAGTGTTCCAGGTCATTTAACATTTTTCATAATGTCCACGATTATTTCTTATTTCAGTCATATGACTTGATGTCAAAATATTGAAGATGGAAAGCAAGAGAACATTACTATATATGGCAGCATACAAATTTACTTAAGCGTGAAAAGATTCTAAAAAATTGAGGGTCAAATTAACAAACTGAGCATGAAGTTGTTACATGGCAGACTTGTAAGTATCGCATGCTACTGTACCGCTGCAAATTCTATCATGTTAGTGTAGCTCTTTAACTTGTATAACTATTCCAAGTTTTATAAACTACTTTCAACTTTTACTTTTGCAGTCAATGAAAGCTTTAAAGTAAGTCCTGATTGAATTGCTATCCTGTCAACAATACTAAATCATATAAATCTGCTACTGCACTTGTCTGCACAACTTCAGTGATAACTCATAGCCTTATTTACTCAGCTACCAATATTTTTGTAATAAGAAAAATTCTTGATATGAATACTTAGAAGTAAAATCTACGACCAATATTATGAAGCTGGATTCATTACCGATAATAGCATTACTGATACGGTAAAAACTCTTTACTTCACAAAAGACTGCTTTATCTGAGTGTTGAGAACTGGTTATCCTAAATAAATGACATTACTGATCTTTTATATTAGTCATCTTTGAAGATGACGAATAATTTAGTTTCTTTAAGGTAGTTATACTATAAAGCAATGTTATGACAACATTAAACTGATAACCCTAGCCTATGTACACTCCATGGTTTTACTTGTACAGCTAATGAATGATACCTTGGGCTTGAAGGATTGTCCATTTTGCCTTTATTTCAATTGCCCATTACATACATATTCAGAGCAAAACTTCAAGCATTCTTTCCTAGTGAAAAGCAATATTGCAGTGTTGCTTTTCATTTATAAATTATGCTTCAAGTTTCGCTCTGATTATGTATGTAATGAGCATGTGATGTTCTGAGCAATTTAACTGAAGGCAAAACTGATAACCCTTACCAGAAAAAGAATATCATCAGGAAGAATATCAAATATCAAGATATTTACAATACTGATTTGTGCAAAATAGAAATAAGCTAGAAAACGGTTTTAGTCTTTAAAATCTTGTTTGCTTTTTTGAGGGATGTCACAAAAGTTTCATCTCGCTGGCCACCTCAAGATATCATTAACTATTTACCAAACATAACGGCAACACAATTAAATTAATAGTTTTTAAAATCAAAATCTTGAAGTAAAAATAAGACTGAAAATCTAAATAATTAATTAAGACCATGAAAAGGGCACTGCATAAACATTGCACCAGCACTAACACTACTAAACAGGTTCACTCTCCGGTAAATGAAAATATCCATTAATGCCTCTCTCTCTCTCTCTCTCTCTCTCTCTCTCTCTCTCTCTCTCTCTCTCTCTCTCTCTCTCTCTCTCTCTCTCTCTCTATATATATATATATATATATATATATATATATATATATGTATAAATATGTGTGTATGTGTATATATATATTATATATCACTGGAAAAAGTTACAAATATGTAGAAGTACCAACTGGAAAAATGAAATGGTATAAATTCTGACCAGTTTTGTCTTTACTTTTTTGAGACATTTTATCGAGGACTGATATATAATGGTAGAAATGTACAAATCTTATATTTCAAAGCAGTTCTTTTCACACCTATGCTGTTAGGCCCAGTTAAACTACCTTCCCTAAAATCTTTACAATTTAATTATTTCTTCTGGAGCAATTGGATGAGTTCTTACACCCTTGGCTACATTCATATTTATAAAATTGGATTCAATAATTTCTATTTCCTGAAAATTATTAGAATAAATGATCTTTTAAGCCCTGTCCAATAGATGGCAAGACTGTTTTCACAAACATGAACAAAAATTGCACTATTCTCATGTTCATATGTCCTTTTTTCTTTAATGTGCTCTATTGCCCTTTTCCAATGATTTTTCAGTTTGACCAATATAAAAACTGTCACGGACTTAAATATGGGATGAGACATGCACATCCTTAAATGCTATAATATCTCAAAAATTTTTAAAGGTAATGGGAATAACTTTGAAATTATTACTATATGGTATTACAAGCAGTTTTTTATTTGTGCAAATAAGTTTCCCTGTTGCCATCATGAAATATTATTTTTGCCACTTTTAACATTTTATAATACAGAATCAGGGCATTTCAATTTCTTGCCTGTATTCGTAATTATGTCTACTTCTTCATTAATGTACTCGGCTGCATATGCGTAATGCTCTTAAAAACATGGATGTGAAAACTGATTTTTTATTGCTTTGGTCACAGGCTTAAGTATTGGGAGGTCTTTTATGCATATCATATGCAAACAAATTACTATTTCAGTGAATTATGCCGTCTAAAGAGGGTAGGCTACCGTCATTTCCTATTTCTATAGTGAACTAATTGTTGGACCAATTAGTTTAATTTACTACAGAAAGTATTTAGATTTTTATTCCCTAGCTAAACACGTGTCATCAAATGACCTAAACTATATTACGTAGCATGGAATGATTTTGTATCATATTCTACATTAAAAAAATTCCATTTATAAACTGATTAAGTCCGATGTGTGTGTGTGTAGGGTGGGGGGAAGGTGTTTTTTTTAGCCACTACCTCATGGCCTTCTTTAAGGCTACGTTAAATTTACAATGGAATTACACTCTAAAATATAAGGGTAAGACAGGAGTAAAACCAGAAAATTTATATAAAAACAAGAATCCAAAATGAAAATTCAACACATTTGCAGTTCAGAAAATCAAAGTTTTAAAAAATTTCAGAGGTCTGGATGCCTCTTTGAATCCCCTAGGTCCACTAAGAGGCCCAAATGTCTGCAGCCATTCTACGTCCAGCACAGTTAATACTGAGAGGCTTTCAGCTTTCTCAGAATCTAAATCTGCAAATCTTCCCAGCGTACTTTATATTGAGAGGCTTTCGTGTAAAAAAAAAAAAAAAAAAAAAATATATATATATATATATATATATATATATATAAAATATATATGTATATATATATATATATATATATATATATATATATATATATATATATATATATATATAAAATATATATGTATATATATTATATATATATATATATATATATATATATATATATATATATATATATATATATATATATATATATATATATATATATATATATATAATGTGTATTGTAGAATCTACAGGTCACTTTATTAGATATTCATGTATTAGTAAAAGCTAGAAAGACCTCTTAGCTTCTCAATTTAATCAAACCTTTTTTATATGCTTGTCAATACAAAGCCTCTGGGCCAAGTGAAGGAGAAAAAAAAAAGTCTGTGGCAAGATTCAAACTTGCACCAAACATGTCAAAGTTAAGTTGCCAGTAATCACACACACATGCACAATATATATATATATATATATATATATATATATATATATATATATATATATATATATATATATATATATATATATATATATATATATATATATATATATGTGAATTTTTCACATACACCGTGACACTTTTGTATTTACTGTACAAACATTAAGCTACAAATGGTTGGAGAACGGAACGAAGACTTTCAGTGACGCTGACCACTGTACCATCACGAGTCCAATGGTCAGCGTCATTGAAGAGTCGTCGTTCCCAGCAATTCAGTGGATCATTTCCACCTGGTAACGGATTGCTTATCACTCATAAATCCACACAAACTTTTGTGTAATCCTGCTGTCAGAAAAAACACCGAAAATGTAATCTACTTGCCGGAAGTACAGTATTTGAACTGTCCCATTACACTTTGACGCATCTTTGTTCGGATATATTTCTCGCATAACAGGTGTTCAAGTTGAGCTATTGACACTCTTATATGGAAATTCAAATAACCATGAGGGAAACGTCAAATCGCACGAATAACAGACAAAATTACAAAATGTTCATAAAGAAAGATGGAGAAGCGCAGACTCAGGACACCAAGAAATATCTAGTTGAAGAAGGAATAGCTGAAGTATTAGGAGGAATGAGGTAGCAGCATATACAGCCAGCCTTCGGCATCTGCGTCATAATGTCATTTGTTGTAGGGGAGGGGGGGGGGGGGATCTTACCTCCTGTGAACCAACTCAAAACACGATAAAGCAGTGATCAACTTTTAGAAATTTTTGGCAAGCTTAAAGCTGGGCTTGCAGAAAATGGCGACGTGACCTTCTTCCGCAAAGGATTAATGAGGCGAAGGCAACTAGAATGTAGTAAGTGGCTATTGTGATGCTGAAGTAAAGAGTTGCTGCAATTGCTTCCCAACCCATTACAAACTAACAAAAACGCATATAGCAAGAGTAATGACTTCAAAAAGGACATGAACAGACTAACATCCAAATTTAGTTCTTGTCATCTCCAGATATTAATACATAATGCCAGAGAGGATTTAATCCTACAACACAGTGGTTGCATGGTATTTAGGAGCCAAGACAAAGCAATGGAGCAAAGGTCATTCAGCGCCATAATGAAAAGTTAAAAAAAGGAAGGGGGTATGCGATGCCCTAATTAAATATTAAAGCAACACGCTGAACTGCAAATACAATTCAACCAAGTGTCCTACAAAAATTTGTGAAGAAATATCATCTTACACATAATAAAAGTTAAAGCCTCTGCTTAAAGGAACTGAAACCTTACAATCTGTTTGAGAGAATTCGGGGACAGTTTTATCGCTATTACCTAATTACAGTTTCACACGCGTTACTTTGACGTAAAGGTTTTAATACATCTTCATACCAACATTTGGAAGTTGTTTTATAAAAATATTATCACACTCGTCCGTTTACATAAACGGATTTGGAACATTTTCAGAAGAAATAAATAATAAATATTCAAAACATAATGATTCTTCTTACGTTACTGAAAATAATCCTGAGATTAGAGGGCTAAACTAGCGGTATATCATTTTCCAGTTTCCGTTAAATAAGTCTACAGGAATTGGAATCGATAACTCTCTCCTCTAAATACCTCATTTTTGTTTTGGGAACAGGTGCTTTGGATACATAAGTATATAAAAAAGCTACACCATCTTTTAAATTATATATAGCAGCAACCGAAGGCATAAATATTATCGCCACCAACGGCGTACGGTACATAGGGCTCCAATAAATTTCCTGTGCTTTCTCCTTCGCAGATCTCAACTCATCTCCAATCTCCTAGTTCTTACCCAAGAAGGTAGGGGTCTTCCATTCATCTGATGCCCACAAGAGACCAGTTGACTTTACTATACAGGTAGTGCGAAGGGCATAGCCAAGCCATTACCATCTCCCTTTCATAATCATTAAATCATATAATATACATATATATATATATATATATATATATATATATATATATATATATATATATATATATATATACATATACATATATACATACACATATATGTATGTGTGCGTGTGTGTATGTATTTCTACTATGCGCCCTTTCCCCTTAGAGAGGGTGGCACAATGTTTTGATGCTGGTTTTCAGAGCCATTTTGGAATGAGGTTGCTAGCCCCGTACCATGCCCCCTCGGATGAGTAAGGGATTTCTGTGCCAACGGTGTCAAGCCTACCACCAGTGCCAACCATCCAAGTACTGATCAGACCCAAAGGTGCCAACGCCGCTAACCATACAATTACTGATGAGAGTGTACAAGACTATGTTATTCTTATTTTTTAAACTTCACTTAGCATTATAATATACACGAACTGAGCTTTTGTTCAGCCAGCAAAAAAATTCGTACATTCTATTTGAACTTTATCCTCTCGTTCATTTTTGTTAGTGTGAATATATGATTAATCAGAGAATACGTGAATGCAATAATGTTTGCAAACATGCCCATACACGAAACAGACAGAGTATTTAATCAAGTTATTTCTTCTATTTTAATCTATCTCGAATACACAGCACATTGCGTAATTAACGAATTACATTTGACAAGGCAATGTTTTTCCCGGAAATGCTTTCCCGAGTAAGTTCACAGCTGGAGGTACATGCTCAGCTAATTTAAATTCCTATAATTTCCCAATATTCAGAACCCTATTGCCTTATTAGGCTAACGTTCCGTCCTCCCCCCTCAGGAATCTTATAACACTGGTACTAATATACTGGTCCTCCTCACCCTACCTACCTATGTATATATACTGTACTTCTGCTACTGACTAGCCCTTTGTTGGCCGACTCGGTTGAGCTTCAGACTGTCACTCGATGGGCTGGAGTTCAATTCCCGCGACCGGCTGATGAAGAGTTAGAGGAATTTATTTCTGGTGATAGAAATTCATTTCTCGCTATAATGTGGTTCGGATTCCACAATAAGCTGTAGGTCCCGTTGCTAAGTAACCAATTGGTTCTTAGCCACGTAAAATAAAGTCTAATCCATCGGGCCAGCCCTGGGAGAGCTGTTAATCAGCTCAGTGGTCTGGTAAAACTAAGGTATACTTAACTTTCTGCTACTGACTTGGGTTTTTCTTTTCTTCTCACCTAGTTACCGATCGACCTGTCATGAGCTGATATAAAAGGAATTTTTTTTTTCTATTTTGCAGAAACCTTACCTCGTTCTACTTCAAGAATTTTACAATTTTAAGTTACAAAACAGAAACTGCGGCCACTAAATTACAATTGGGTACATGAAGTACGACTGCATCGGCGTAAATAAGATTTAAGATACACATAAGATGCTAACACCACCAACAGAAGTCGCCCATCCCTATCAAGCCTTTGACGCTTATAATGAGAACATTATTTTTATTTTCATGAACAAAGCTATGCAAAAGGTTTCCAAACGTTCTCTGTTGCGGACGTATTAAATTCTCATTTGGAGTCGGCCTCCGTGAAACTTTAATGAGCACATCTCTTTTTCTGTCAGCAACAATCACTGGTATACTTAATCGATAGGCCATGCACGGCAGTTTTACCATCACTTTTCTTCACGGAAAGGGGTGGTAAAACGGCAGCTATTTTGGAACTAGTGAGAGAGGACGAAATCTGATAAGAAAAATAACAATTACTTGATTATCTCCATTACATTTGTGTAATTTCTTGGGAAAATTTAAGTAAGAGATTTACTACACAAGTATATTTACTGTACAATCTCTTATACTGCAAAACACACACATAAATCTATGTATAATATTATATATATATATATATATATATATATATATATATATATATATATATATATATATATATATATATATATATATATATATATATATATATATATATATATATATATATATATATATATATATATATATATATATATATATATATATATATATATACACACACACATGCACACTAGATGCATGCTCGAAAGTTACGAAGTGTGGTGAGATTCCATTACAACCCTCCGCATAACGCGTGCAAATAAATAATTTCCATTCTAGATGTGTGAACACAAAAAGGAAGAGGCAGAGAAGCAACGCAAAAACCTATGGTGAAAACGCTAAACATTTCAATTACTCGCGGGTTGCAATATTTCATCGTGTCGAGTATATTGTATAGCAAAATCCTTGTGACTATCCCAAAGAAAATCCACCTTAGTGTTTCAAACTAATTTCCCTTCTGAAAAACTTACATTATATGGGGGTTTTACAGGCAGTATACTTACTTTCGTTTAGGTAAAATAATGTCAAATGATAAATACACACACATACAATATACTATATATACATATATATATATATATATATATATATATATATATATATATATATATATATATATATATATATATATATATATATATATATATATATATATATATATATATATATATATATATATATATATATATATATATATATATGTCAAGACGTTACCTTAGATTAGGATGATCATTGTTTACCCTGTATCAAAGACCCATTAACTAGACTTAAAAGATTAAACCAAATATTCTGTGCGCCCACATAAAAGTAGTCGTGTTTTGGTTGTTCCAAGCCTTGAAATTTGTCTGCCTACTGAGGTTCATAACCTTCCTTTGTGCATGAAAATTAATTATGAAGGAAATGGTCTTATGCAATTCTAATAAAAGTCAAGCGACACGGAAAATCGTTCAAGTGGAATACTGTAAAATAATTTTGTGAGGACGAAAAAGCGTGTCCATTTTATACTGCATAATCCACCAATTTAACGTTTGCCCTGTCATCAGTGACTGCTGCTACGTTCATCCTTTAACAGCTGATACCGAGGATAAACCCGGTGTGCAGAAAACTTCCACCGATGCATCCTCTTCATGCACCTTAACAAAGGGCTCACGCGCACAAACAGACCTAGCAGCCTGCCTTCGTTTTGCTTTGGACGATAATTGAATCTACGAGTAATGGCTCTCCCTTCTAATATCTCAGCATCACATTCCAATCATGTACCTAGTTCTCTGTCTATTCGTATATTCCAAGACTTCTGAATTGAACATTCTATTCACTAACTTAACCTCTTCTACTCGCTTCAAATGACCTATCCATTTCAGAAAACTCTGATCCATCATTTCAGAGATTAACTTTCTACTATAGCGTGATTCTTTTTCCATCTCAGTACTTCTTGCTCCGTATGTTACTCGTATATTGTCTTTCATTTGCAAGATACATGGTACAGAGAACGATCCTTTTGTATTTTTAACTTTCAATTTAATTTAATCATATATATATATATACATATATATATATATATATATATATATATATATATATATATATATATATATATATATATATATATATATATATATATATATATGTTTGTTAAGAAACTCCTCGCTCAATCGGAATATTCAGACTTTTCAAACTTCTAATTATTGTTCCTTTACGAGCAAATATATACTCAAAATGACATGTTCACAAAATGAAACGCTATGGTCACAGAAACTGACGCACCACAAGCCATACAAATACTCATGAACGACCTCCACATCCTGTCATACCCAATGTTCTATCCTCATGGGTCTGACAGCAACAACACATACATCATTTGCCTAATTACTGCCATTAGGAGAGACTAAGTGAGATAATTACAATGCAAGTGCTCCTCCTATGTGCGCCGTGGGGCCCAGTTAACCCTTCCCCTTTAACTGAAATCCACTTATTAGCGCTAAACAAAACGATCTACAAGCCAAGGATCCATCCCTTGGCTGTGGCTGTTGGGTTCCTTTCTCTCTCTCTCTCTCTCTCTCTCTCTCTCTCTCTCTCTCTCTCTCTCTCTCTCTCTCTCTCTGTTGTGTATGCACGCGGGCAAGCAAATGGATTCACACTCATAAATGAAAAAGTAGTTGTCTATGCCGTATTCAAGATGAGACATCAAGTATTTTCCACCTTTTCTCGTTATTTATTCCAATAATTATAGAAAATTTTTTAAATATATGACAAGCGAAAAGCCTACAGTGATCAAGTTCAAAATTCAAGTAGATATTTCTTTAATAATATGGATGTCCTACATTGTAAACGGTGTCATGAATTATAAATACGTTGTGACATTTATCACAGCAGGTAAAGTATTTGCAAGTTTGACGAAATTTTACCAAATGCAAAACTAGGGCTGTGACAATGAACTCAAGCAGTCGACAACTACTTCAACGCTCTATACCTGAATCCTAAAAAATAATAAAAAAAAACTACCCAAGAGTATTGATTCATTTTATACCTACAAGAGAGAGAGAGAGAGATTTTCGTTTCATAAATGCGATCTAACAAGGAAGGTACATGGAGGCCTTGGTGACGTCACCAAGATATATGATGGCACCTGGCACACTTCATATACAACCCTTCTTCCCCCTTCCCCTACAGGCACCCTGGATTATCCACTCAACCACTGCATTTCCAACCCTTCCCACCCAACCCTTAACCTGCATGTGAGTACGCAATTTTATTTTTCTTAAATCTTCGGCCGCGTTCGTCTTCATAATATACCCCTTTTCCAGTAATTGTTCAAGTTATGGAAGCTTATCAGTTGGTATTATATACAAAAAGAAATGCTTCATCTTTAATTGACATATGAAATCTTGAGCAACTTTACTATTCTGAATAAATAGGCAAAAAAAAAAGGAGGGTAAAATTTGCCTTTGAAAATTGTGGCACTGGAACTTTTAAAGTACTTTACTTTGGGTTGATGCGTATCTGAAACGGTGGTTGAACCATGAATTTCTGAAACGAATAAATACAAATTCTTCTTTTACTCACATTATTCCAAACGATTTCTCAATATCTCGATCAACTAATCCGACAAAAAAGTGGGACGGTGTTGGAAATCCCACGATTCAATTCTAACGGTGTTTGGCCATACAGATTGGGTACTGGATCATTACCGTCATGAGGAGGAATAGAGCCCATGTTGATGACCTAGTCGTCATCCTTTCAATTTTATCCAATTTGCAGCAAATATTCACTAACCTACTATATTCGTATTATATAAATACACAAACACTACCAATTGGTCGTTTAGCTACGAAATTCCCAACCTCTTTCACCTCATATCTCAAAAGTAAGGTTGGTTAACATATTCCAATGAGGAAGACTTTCTTCTCTTGACAAAAAAGGAAGCCTGGGAAATGATGGCAATGAGAGAGAAAGAGAGAATTATGACGTAACGAAAGTGTTCGTTTGTGGAAGCAGCCAGAGTGGTGGGTATAGTGGTGATCAATATGGAAAATGACGTCACTATGACATCACACCCACCTCCTACCTCCTCTAGTCCTTCCAGGACACTAGTGTGTTCCCAGTCCCGAGCCCACAGGGTGTGGGTGAGGGGCGAAGAGGGCGTGGCTCCCTCAGTCTCTCCCTTTCCTACTTAATGCCCTTGGTCCTACTGTACAGTATTTCTCCCTCACATCAGCCACGACACCTGCCAATATCCTGCATCATATGAAGCTGCACTGAACATTTTTCTCCATCATACTGTCCAGATCGACAGACTGAAAGACATCTGACTTTACTATGTCGTCTTACTCCCAATTACGAAGCCGGGGGTAAAGCAAAGCAAAAATTTACTGCGTTCTTCAGTTCTCTTAAAAACAACCCGGCTAAGTGTTTAATATCTCTCTCCTAACTTACTTCTGTAGTTAAATTAAAAGAACAAATATAACTAGCGATACTAAACTCAAAAATACATCAAAGGAACACTGCTTTGGGCCCACGTGGTACTAACATTATGATAAGCATTTTCGATCGTGTTTACTTCCTATACGTAAAACTGCAATTAATTTAAATAGTTTCAACTTTTATTTCCATTTTCTACGTTATAACTGCTAAATGAAACTCATTAGCAATTCTTCTAGGCATACAGTACAATAACAAATAATTCAGTAATATTAGTATAACCTATTCAATCATCTCCATATAAAACATCTTGTAAAAAAAGTCATGTAGGTCTAAAAGTTAAAATGAAAATATAAATAAATCCTCCGAGTACAGGAAGATATGATGAAGAGATATCCCCGCATATCTCTCGCCTGTAGCGAGAAAGAAGAGTTCGCTCTAGCAGACAACCTAACAAATCTCTCTTGACATCTCAAGGGCCGAGATACGCGGCTGATGTTGTTGCTCCCAGAACTCGGTAAGCTCATGCTGGCACTTTCGTACTGTGTGTACCTTATCTCGGCGTGTAAAGGAAAGATTCATGACTACTTCAAAAAGTCCAACGCCTCTCTCTCATTTCTCGGTATTTGTATACGATAAGGTTTTATTCGCTGTACAACGCCTTCTTCATTTTATTTGCCTGACACTTATGTCACAACCTTTGAAACAGTCTGACACACCACCCCATTGCTTGAAAGGAACGAAGTTCTTTTCACCAATATCTAGTGAAGGACATTCCCGTTCACAAGGGCTGAAAATCCCTCTAGCACATATGTCTGAGGTATATGGCCAATATTTCAAAAACATCCAATGAAACTCATTAATAAATTACCCAATAAAATACGTTGTTAAGTAAGGTTTAATATTCCAATGAAACACGATTCCGCATTATGATCTGGCTTCTGAAAGTTTCACGTTTAGCCTAATGAGTCAATCCTAGCTCATCGTCATTCACCTTCAAAGCAAACTACTCGGTTTTTAGCTGTTCAATATCATCTCTGATACCCATCTTCCACCTTGTTCGTTATATCTATACGGGTATCATAGTATAATTCTTTTCTTAATACATGATTATTGTTTTCAATATGTAGCTTTCTTTGATCTTAATGTTAAACAGCACCTTCACTATGACCTCTCAGTATTTAGCCCTTTGAAGTCTATACTGATTGTTTCTTCTCGAAATATATCTTTTAATTTTGTCTACTCATTTCACTAATAGTCATTCTCTGAATTTAGCTTTTAATCCTACCCCAAATCTGACATTAATAACTAATCACCATACCAAGGAATCCTGTATTCAGATCTCGCTTCGTTCCTCGTGTTTTATGACTACATTTAGAGTACGTCCTTAGTTGAGACTAAATTCATCCTTCAGTCAAGTCTGTAAACAAAACTTTGTTGGAGAACTGGATTTCAGCTTCTTTCGTAACTTGGAATATGATTTCTGTCTTTTCTATATTATAAAAATGGAACTGACCTAAATACTCTACCGAATTCGTCATTACCCAATAAGAATCAAGTAACAGACTGTTTCGTACGTGGGAACTTCAGCGCAATACCATAACCTAGCCGTTGTAAATCTGACAATGAATGGATAACCTCAACAGTACTGCCTGGGGTATTAATAAAATAGACTAATAAGGGCAGAGGCACAGAAAAATAACATCAAATTATATGTAAAATCCACCTTCCTACTCATATGGCTAATGAATAAGTAATGCATGTATATCAACCATGTTTCCATTGCCCCCGTAATTAACTTATTGTTTATGACTTAGCTGGAAGACGGCAGGTGGCTGTGGTGGTGAAGGTAGTTGTCGTGGTGGTGATGTTGGTGGTTGTGGTGGTGGTGAAAGAGGAAGAGGAGGAGGCGTAGGAGGAGGCATTCACTGTTCCATCTAAAAGTCCTCCTGTAGAAGGCTTGATCAAGCTGGTCCATGGCTGCCGCAGCTGCAACACTGTCTCGGGAAGTTCCTTTTTATAATTTTTCTACTTGCCCTGTAAACTACGCAAGTGAGGGGAGGAAAGGGATGGGGGCAAAGGAGAGAAAACAACACACAAGAGAACAAAGAAACGGCTGGAAGACGAATACACTTACATAATACAGTACTTTCATTGTGAACAGAGATTACAGTAACAAATCTGAGGCCGTAAGATAAGTCATCGTACAGGGAGAGAGAGCGAGAGGGGGAAAGAAAGATACTGAGACAAAGAAGACACTGGTGTTGATATGTAGAATTTTCAGGATAAGAATATAGCGAAGAAAATTAAGAAGATTTTCACAGGAAACAGAATTTTCAGTAACTTTCGCTGTTCATTTCTGTTTTGTAACCGAATTAATGAGCAAATAAAGACATGTAGGTATATACAGATGTATATATATATATATATATATATATATATATATATATATATATATATATATATATATATATGTTTGAATGGAGGTAACAACTTATGATTTACAATAATTCTGTTGACGAAAACAAGAACATTAAAAACGGTGAACATGTGAGAGGAATAAAGAACTGGAATGTGGGAAGATCAAAAGACAGAGACATAAATAAGAGGACACTGTATACATAAAAATTCTTAGCACGATGGATACAAAAATACATTTTTATGTATGATAAAAATCCTGACACCTATTACAGTTTAAATATACATATATATCGCTAACGGGAAAATACTTATTACTGAATAGTTAAGACAAAATATAAAATAAATAAACAAATATACAGAGTCGATGAGAATGAGCCGTGACTGATGACGGATGATAACATGTCTACGTGACATGACGGTATGGAACCCTCTCTGCGGATAGGGGCTATTCCATCTCCTCCCTTCAAAATGACACAAACACGCTGGCACTCGATCACTCCGCTGCACCAGTCTCACAGTGAGTAACGAAAGAACAGCCTCTCACAATTTATTTTTAAAAGTTAACAAGGTCAAATCAGAAGAGGCAACGATTATGTAAATATATTAGGAAATGCAATGGAGTTCCTTCGCCAGCTCGTTACGAGATAGTTCCAGCGGGTGATAAGTGATCTGGGAGGTAGAGCTACTAGTCGCATAACACATGTTTGTGACGGCGTATTAAAAAAAGGTTAATTACATATACGTATATATAAACGACTCAAGTGCCAGGTGAGGCAGGAGACGCGCGGGACAGTCCCAAAGGCTGTGTCATTTACCATACTATGGCTGCTACTTGTTTGTCTATTTACTGAGGGAGAAACACCTTGCCTAATTTTCCACTTTTTTTTTCCCTTAGAAAAACATACACAGCATCTTCTACATGACAAACATATGTTCGCGGTGTGGCAAACCTGCAAAGTGTGGCTTAAGAGAAATTGTAGTCAGCACATTAGGACTGTATCATATGCAACAAGGGGTTTCGTTAACCGCAAACGGATCAACATACAGGAAGAAAATTTCCTCTTGTTCCTTCTTTTCCTTTCCATCAATTCGCGCGCATAAAGGATAAAAAGAGAGAGAGAAAAGCCTGAAACAGCGTGAAAGGGTTGGTGAGGCCAGCGTGTCTCCACACCATGCTTGGCAATATAGCTGAAGGAGGTGGTGGCGGATGGTTGTGGTGGTATGGTGGAAGGAGGAAACTGACAGAAGAAAAGGGGGTGAACCATGGAGAGAACACCCTTGTGGTGACGTCCCTCCTATAGGGTGCTCTCCCTAGGGCGCTTTCTCCCATAAGAAAATACAATTACATTTATATGATGATAATAGTAATCATTATAATCATAAAAAGAAGACAGTCTGTGGGAGAGGCCATATAGTGTAAGGTTTTGGGACTAAACGTGAACATATATTCAAAGGCATCTACTGTCTTTACAGCAATCAAAAATTAAATTACAAAGCACAATTCATATGAGGAAAAAACTGATATATCAAAGGGCCTCTTTGAAAGAAGAGACTGCCTTTAAAAGGGCAAAGTCTATTATCACGTGCAATCCCAGATGTAAAAAAAAGGACCGGGAGTGAAAGCCCAGTTCAGTCCAGCAGGAGCGTCCCGGCAGCCTGTGAAAGAGGAGGAAAGGGAGCCAGCAGGGGCCAGCAGGGGCTAGCAGGGTCGGCGCGGAGCAGCGGGTGGCGGCGGGCACTACGTGTGGGAACTCAGCGGGCTGCTCACGTGCGGGTTTCAGAGGACAGGTGGTGCCCTTACCCACTTCGCCAACCTTCGGGATACTCTCGCCCATGCAGGAGAGGAAGGGAGAGAGATGCCCTCGTGGTAACCCAGGGTAACAGCACCACCCTTGTGTTTGTGACATGGATCTCACTCCAGTTTATAGAACACTCGTATAGACAAGTCACAGAAAGCAAAACAAACATGAAATGAATTACTTTTGTGGTGGTAGTGACCGTATTCATTACTTTTGATTTCCCTGCCAGGTTATTTCTTCTGCAATACTGCTAAGAATTTTCCTGGGTAGAGCCATGTCAACAGGTGACCTTATGAACTGTCAAGATATTAAGAGGTAAAATTCTGACTGACAGGTATCATGTACTAAAGAGAAGAACGTTTAGGAGCATAGAATAAAGATTTGAGTAAAGCCAATAAATAAGATTGATGATCGATTACAGAGAGTGAAAATTAAGACGGGAAGAGAGAACGCCAGAATAATAATGGTGGTGGTGGTGGTGGCGGCGAATAATGCTGGTGATGCAATCTGGTAAGACAGCCTGAGAGAGAGAGAGAGAGAGAGAGAGAGAGAGAGAGAGAGAGAGAGAGAGAGAGAGAGAGACTTTCAGTACGACAGCTAAAAGAAATTGAAAGATAGTTGTGGTGTGTATGGTAGTAGTATGGAGGTGGGGGAGTGGGGGGATTGGCGTGTGCAGGTTGTGCCTACCACAGGTTGTTGTGCGGCGCGGCCCTGGCTCGCCCTGAGCTGAGCCTGGAGGTGCGGGGGAGGGTGGAAGTAGCGACAGGGATCACGAGAACAGCGGCTCTTGATAGCGTCCATGCAAACTGTGACAGTGCCTTCGTCTGTCGTGCTCACGTGATCGGGTGGGTGGGCGAAGCGGCACTCCTGCTCCGGCCTCTTGCACGCTCCGCGCTGAAACTCGCGGCATACCTAGAGGCAGAAGAGCGAACTACAGCGGGGCGACCCAGCAGCAGCAGGGGGGAAAGGGGGTAGAGAAAGTGTGAGGAGAGAGAAGGATAAGGTGGACAGAAAGAAACACCAAGGGCAGTGGAGTACCAGGGAATAGCCTAAGCAGACCAGGTAAAAGGAAAGGATGCGGAAGAGGAAAGAGAGACAGGAGGAAACAGCTGCATAAGTAGGATACACCAAAGGAGCCAAGTATCAGGGAACTTGAAGAAAAAGGGAGGACTTGGCGAAGAAATGGGACGAAACATAGGAGTAGCACAGCAGCTGCGGAATTAGGAGCGAGAAGGGAAGAGGTTGATATAGAGCACAGCAGCCATGTCTTCAGTAGACACACAAACCATCAAGGGGTAGGAAAAATCACCGAATTAACAACTACGATTCGAATGAGCTTCTTATCGACTAGCTTTGACCTTTACATCGAGGTGAAATACGCGACTTCGAACAAGTTGGGAGAAGGGATTCATGACTATCTCAAATAGCCTGTACTTTCACCACAAAGTTAGCGAAATTTGGCTCTTACAACTGCATTTAAATAAACAATATGTATATATACATATCTCACTATAGGACGGGACTTTCATATTTGGGGTTAACATAACCCTGAAGTTACTTTTTGGCTCAAACACAAAAAAATACGGATATTCTGATACAATTTTTTTAGTACAAACCTTTACTCACAATTACAAATTAAAATACAATAGCAAATGACAAAATTCAGAAACAAATTTTATGTTAAACAAAAACCAATTTTGAGAACATAAGCATGAAAGGGAAAGAGACATCTAAATAAATTTACGCTTTAACGTTATGTATGGGCTTGGGAATAAAATGGCACCCGATTTAGAAAACCGAGGCCACTATGTTATCAACTCCGGCGAAAATTTTAAATTAAAGCACGTGGCAGACGTATGGTGGAGCCTTAGAGACATGGCTGCTTATGAAAAGACCAGTGGGAATATAAAAATAATCATAAAAAGTGAAAGCAAAAAATCGTCAGTCAGGAAGCAAAGGACACAAGAAGTTGTGAATATTTTTTTACTCCCGGACAATATAATGGATTAAAACTAAACATTGGAATAAAGGTTACGGATGAGAAGTTAAGAGAGAGAGAGAAAAAAACAAGAGAAACAGCATATCAAGGGGTGTAAAAGTGGGTGACCGTTATTCCAACAGACAGGATTACCGATTACAATTGGAAAAATGGAAAAATTCGGGTTAACAGGCATTGTATAAGGGCATACAGTTTATATAGACTGTATGAAAGTATGCGTGTCATTAAATAACAATATATATATATATATATATATATATATATATATATATACACATACATAAATGTGTATTATACATATATATATTATATAATATATATATAAAAATATATATATATATATATATATATATATATATATATATATATATATATATATATATATATACACATACATAAATGTGTATTATTTTATATATATATATATATATATATATATATATATATATATATATATATATATATATATATATATATATATATACAATATCGGAATTTTGTTAGAGCACTAAGGTCTCAGCCAATTTGGGCATGTCAATTTTTCCATCCTTTTTAATTTAAAGTCAATGTGAATCCATCAAATTAGAGGAGGTATGTAAGTTTAGTGAGATCAGGATATAGTAACGACAAAAGGAAAATAAAAAAAAAAAGTCCAGTTCCCTTTCAGTGGAAGGCAGGTCCAGTAAACAGAACATATATGATAGGATTGGAAAATATAGTTCAAGAGATATTTAGGAAGAGAAAACCAAATGAAAATGAATAACAAGGTCAGGAAATGTTTCAAGGAGAAAATCACTTAAAAAGGACAGGGGCGAGGGTTAAGGGGTGGGTTGGCGAAGGTGTCAAGGTATAAGGTTAGAGAAGAATCATCGTTGCTGTAGGGTTGGGTAAGAGAAGAACACGGATGAGGACTAAGGTATGAGCGAGGCCGGGTTTGTTGGCTTGATGATCAGATGTGACCTTACAGTGATGTGCCGTCATTTCCAGCACATATGCTGAGTAAAAATGTAGATAATTTTCTATTTCTTTTATTTCAACACATCATTTTTAAACAAAAGTTAGTTCCTCTGTTGGCGAAAGAGACGCTGTTACCCGGACACCCAGACTGGCTGACCACAAGTGCACTAGATACACAACAGGGAGAAGCAGCGTAAGTAAAAGGCGGCGATCTATATGGAGATGAAGAAAAAAAGGCATGAGATGTATTCCGCCAAGGGTAAGGGAGGATGCAAAAATCTTCTGTAGACGTACAAACACACGCACACACTCACAGAGAGACGGGCGGATACTAGACAGAAAAGGGGAGAAAAAGACGAGTGTGGTAGAGGGCGAATCGCACATGTAGGCAGCAGCAGTGTGGGTGACCGGGGACGAGCGCCGGGTGAGGGCATTATGGCCAGGAGGTCACTACCACCCCGGACAGGGGAGATTCTGAAACAGTGGCCCCGTTGTTGTAGTGGTGACCTCCCGCGCCAGGAAATAAAATGAGAAGACAATCCAACCAAAGAAGGCAAGCAAGCATGCACAAGGTATACAGGCAACTGAGGGTAAGCATGCAGCAGGCAAAGCAGCAGAAAAGCAGTCAAGGCAGTAGCAGTAGTGTGGTAGGGGGGGGGGCATCGGGTTGTCTGCCCTGCAATAGTTTCACTAGCCACCAGATAAGATCGCGTTATGAGATAACAGGAGTGCAACTTTTTGCACAATGGTAAGGTTTTTATTGCAATGGTTTGGGAGGGACCGAGCTAAGGTTCAACTGATCAGGATATAGTAAAAGAACTCGAGAGGTGATGGCAAAATTTGGACTTAAAAAAAAAAAAAAATACGAGTTAAAAGGCATTTACTTATACTGTAGTAAATGGAAAAACACAAATCTCCAGAATAATAGAAGCGAAATCTAATCATATTCAAATGATGTCTACATTGATGCCTGGTCTAATATTCTTTGGTGATTATTAGAAAATGAAAAACTTATTCAATAATAAGGCAGTATTCTCGTTATAATATATAAAATATATGTATTATACGAGACATATTTGGACTCTCCAAGGGTACGTTTAAGGTTTATCAAGTACATAACTGCATAAATTTTGTGCCAGGAATGCTAATGTTTACTGACAGAAACTGTTATATGAAAATGAAAATAATTATAGCTTAAACTGAACTTCAGCCAAACATGACAGAGTAAATCACTATCATAGTGTGTACAAGACGAAAATAATGAAGGGGGCACATTGGATACTAATGCCGTGGCTGAATGTTACGCCCAATTTCAAAATACATGCCAGGAGAGAGCCTTTAACCTGACAAAATAAAAGTATATTTATCTTTTTAAGCGGTTCCCTTCTTTTGGGGTAGGAGAAAATTAGAGGAGTTGTTAAGGCCGTTTTCTAAGTGGGGTGGGGGATGAGGAGACTAAGAATAAACACCTGACCAGGAAAAGGTAACGTGTGCTGGTGTTAACAGCAAGCGAAAGCAAGAGGTATGAAAGAAGAAAGAACTGGGGAGGAGGAGGGGGAGGACGAGGAGGAGAGGTTGGCGAGCAAATTTACTTTGGGGGAGTCTAAAACTTCTCCCCAGGGTAGCAAGCTAACACGGAGGGAAGGGGCGTTTCAAGGTATTATTGGGGGAGATGGAGTGTTTACGACTGAGACTAGCAGGGCAGACAATTTGATTTGGCCCCGATGGGCGAGCGGGGGTTGGGAGGGTCTGGGTTGGTTTTTAACAAAGGGTGTGGGGGAGGGGGCGGTGCCAACATGTAGCCAGAGGGATTGGTGGGGGGTGAGGGGGATGGTATGGGGCGTCATGTAGGGAGAGTGGCGACAGCCCCTTCCGAATTTCCCTCCTTCGGAATCTCATAGGCCCTACGACGTGTGCCTTCACCTCCTCCTCCTCCTCCTCCTACTCCTTCTACGGTTACAGTTGGCAGCGCTCGAGAGATAAATTCCTGAGCGTATAAACGGCTACTGAAACATGAGACTAATACAATAATAAAAAATAAATAATAAATTATAATCAAAACTTGTTACAGTGCCGATGCAACAAATCTAAATATAAACAAAACATTCATTTGAAAAATCAGTGCATCATTCAGAAAAATAAAAAAAATTACATAATATATATAAAATAAAAAACAGTATAATAACAATAATGAAAAACGTAAACTTGTCATACTCAACCAATGAGTAATATATTAGCAATTGATATAAAACAAAATTAAATAAAATCTTCGATGATGCCAAAATTAGAGAAAGCAAAAATCATTTATTTAAGTGTTATAACGAACGAGAGAGGAATCAGTCGCAGATATTTATTATATATATCCAAACACTACAAGGTGTGAATCAACAGACAACATATACAATATAAAAATATGCAAATTGATTAATCGATACCAAATTATTAACAGTGTTATTAATATTGCAGACTCAATGCTGGAGACATGGTTACAATTTTAATAAGTAGTGTAAATACGTACTGTGATTAAGTGAAAAGTGAGTCAAAAGTAGTAGTAGTAGTAATAGTAGTAGTAGTAGTAGTAGCAGTAGTAGTAAAAGTAATAGTCAAGATTAAGTACTTAGGTAAGTGTAATACACAAATATTATCACAAAAATAAAGGACTGGGGAAACTAAGATAACAATTAATGAAAAAAGACAACAAGAGGAGAACGCCTCTGAAAATTTTGGATATGGAACAACGCGAGGCGACTTTGGACAAAAAAGCAGCAGCAAATGACACAGAACTCTTTTTAAATAGGAAACCCAGGGTAAAGCGACGCTTTGTTATCAAAGAACATCTGTGCTACTGATAGCATCCTCACCATAAATATACCCATCCTTTTTACCGAAGGAACATTCACTCTTGACTTGGATGAGAGAAAATGAACATAATGATAATCATATGCCTGGTCGCTATATCCATTCCGAAGATTTTCAGAGCCGATCCTCGTGGAAAGATATAATTATTTATAATATATACTGTATATGTGGAGGACAATATTGAGTATATAATAATAATAATCACAGACATGACACAGAGAAACCATGTTAAGAAATGTATAAGGGGAAAAGGGGCAAAATGACAACTCGCATTTATTTGTCTATTTACAGCCTGAAAGAGAAAGACCTCTACTTAATATATTTAAAACCAACAAATAATACATAAACAACAGCAGTAATAATAGTGGTAAAAGAAAAGAAAGAACAAAATAATAATAATGATGATAATGGCAGCAATCGCTGGAAGAAAATACTTCGTAAATAAATCAAGATGAAAATTATAAACAGTGAGTAATATAAGGATTCTAAAGACAAAATATTGTTGTCAAACTTAACACGAATACTAATAATAAAATAAATGAAATTAACATTTTATAGACTACGTAGAGGGAAAAGCAAACAAGCACAGTCCAATCGTATTCATAACACAACCCATTAGTTTCGAATTGTGAGCATACCTATCGTATTCCAGTTGGAGCAAATGTAATTCAAGGTGACAACGGATATCGTTAAGAAACACACGACAAGAAGCTGAACACGTCCTTCAACCCAAATGAAAAAATCGTCACTATATGATTCCACATTAGTTATGAATGACCTGGACTGTGGCTGTTTATTTTGGTAAAGATACCATCCCATTCCGGGGCACAATCTTTAATCAATTAGATTTTATTTTACACTACTGAGTCTCTCAACATCTCAATATTCTATGATAATTTCTTCAAAAATAAGTTTTCGTAAAAATTACTTTCAAAACTAATTCTCAAGTCTGTCTTTACATTCAAAAATGGTACCCTGAATTTTAATAAATGAATAAATCCAATATTTTAGAACATATCTATAATTTTACATCTCAAATTAATACGATTCTAGAAATTAAATAACAAGTACAAACTAAGGATTTAATTTCATTGGCAATAAACCTTTAGCAACGACAAAGCTATGAATTAAAAATAAAAAAACATGAAATAAATAAATAAGTGGGATGCAACGCTTGAAGCAATTACAAGCCAAAAATCAATCTATCAGTAACGGTTCTTGGAACTTGATGCTCTCCGAGGAAAAAGAGAAAAATGAAGAGAGAGAGAGAGATAAAATAAAGGAGTGGAGGGGCAAACAGTATTGGTATGCTTTCCCAGGAATTCTTTTTCGAATTTCATAGTTCTCGTGAAGTCTGTCTCTTCTAGACTAACACACTTAATGGCGTTTTCTTACCCATCTCTTCTTTTCTCTTTTCTCTGTCTTTCAGGAAACAAAAGATTTTGTTCTTTTTAAGCAAGCAACTAAAGATAAAATAACTACATACACATGAGCTAATGATAAGCCTTCGTAATAAAACATATATAGTAATAATAATCACATTTATGACGATATATATTAATGCTGATAACTATACACAATATCAAGCAACAATAATGTGGTCCTCATGTTCCTACAAAAATATAAAATCATAAATATAAGGGGAAGTAGTATGTACATCAAATTGCTAAATATATATATATTAGAAATAATGCGAAAATCTTGTAATATGATACACATGTAGAGGGCAAAATAACATTGTGTATAACATACACAACCATAATATAATAGTAATAATGATGATGATAATAACGCGAGCTAACACTTATAATGACATTCTTAATATTGCCGTCGTTAGGACAATGTCTGTTGTTATGATTTCAAGGCACTAAAGGTCGATATATATATATATATATATATATATATATATATATATATATATATATATATATATATATATATATATATATATATATATATATACGAATAATTAAGAAATGGAGAAAGAAAGTACACGTGTGGGTATTCTGTTGGAAAATGTTGCCATGCTTAACAAGTGAAAATGAAAATGACATATCTTTGGCTGAAAGTGGGAAGGGTTAGATTCAGTGGAATGGGGAGGGCGTCTAGTTTATAAATTCTGAACTTCATCATGATTTTTTTTTATTAATGTTGCCTATGGAAGGAGAGGATGGATGGTTTGGGGCACTTCCTACCTCTAGTCGGTCGGTTCGTGGCACCTTTTGGGCAGTGAGAACCTGCGGTGACACCACGCCTGTGATGGGAGAGGCAACGGCAGCATCGGTGACCCCCATAGTCATGACGGGCGAAGGTGCGATGTATGGGTTGAAGCTGTTCATCGGGATGCCCGGTGTGAGGTACGGGGAGTTGTGCTGTTATGGAGGGTCGAAAGTGGAGGACGATGGACAAAGGATGGGCAAAGGTAGAGGATGGAATGGAGGGGAGGGGAGAGGAGAAAAGAGAAAAAGAGAAAAAAAGGATATCAATTAGTTTCCTCTTCATCTCGTGTTTTTTTTTTTCATTACAGCTAGTCTATGCAGACAATGAAAAATATCATATACTGTAGGGAGTAAAATCATCTGTATAACTATTACAAAGGCACTATAAAATAAATCTATATTTAATGATGACTAATTCTTAAAGTTTAAAATAAATTCATGACATGCTTTCTTTTCATTTCTAAACATTTCTGACACTGAACATGCAAAGTACATAACCAAAAACTCTATATAACTTGAAATAAAAGCAGATGTCATCTACATATAATAAGGTAACAGGAAAAATAAAAAGTAATCAAGGCACAGTTTTTCAAAGGTCATATAGTTGTTGTAGCAATAGAAAAACAACTTTAATACCAAAATCACTTTTTTCTGAAATATTACAAAAAAGCTAAAAACTGTCAATATTCAACATCACAAGCTGCCATTTTCATTTGAACCCAAAATTTATCGTGGGTAACAAAATGTAGCATTAATTTGTGTACAACGAATACCCTGTCGTTTAATCAGGTGTACGGCACATGGCAGTAGAAAGTAGAGAAATAATAGATAAACAACAGTAGGAAAAAAAAAAAAAAAAAAAAAAAAAAAAAAAAAAAAAAAAAGATTAAAATTCCAGGGCATGCAATATAAGCTTTTTCTTTAAGGCTGAAAAACACCCGGATGCCTATTACCGCAAGGTATACTGCACATAAAGAGTAAAATGGTAACTTTATATTTGAAAGAACTGCTATTTTAGGCAAGTGATGCCTACTCACAGATTACTTTACCTCATGCCGACAAAGAGCATACCGTGACAAACACGGTTAAAAAATGCTTGTAAACAAATGTTGACTCACAACAGTTTAAGACTTACTTTAAAAGCATTGCAGTATATTGAGTGAATGGCACCTACTCCGGTTTATGATAGTGCAAGGACACAAGGCAAGAGCTCCGGTGTCTTCAGGCTTTATAACTGCTTACACTTTATTACTGGTAGCAATAATCTGAACAGTAAAAAGCTGTTTTACAGAGTAACTTCGGTGCTTTCGGTGTAACAGAGAGAGAGAGAGAGAGAGAGAGAGAGAGAGAGAGAGAGAGAGAGAGAGAGAGAGGGTGTGTATGGTGTGAGGCTTTGCAAAAACAGATGAAAACAGAGCAAAATAAAAACATCCCATGGAAAGAAACACGAAAACGGAGACAATAAAACAACAAAAGAGAAACACGAAAACGGAGACAATAAAGTAACAAAAGAGATGAGAGCAGCAGATATCAGTGGGAAGAAAAATCAGAAGACAGGTGAAAGACATAAACCCAAAATCAGTATGCCTGATCAGAAACCCAACATAAAAACCCAAACCCGAATACAGAGTGAGACTTAAAGCACCAAGCAAAGAAAGGGCGTCGAAAGCAAGTTCTTGAACCGTACAGACATCCGCTACAAGAGCTGACACAACTTTTGTGCTATCAAGACCCTATTCTCTTCACGGCTATGTACAAAAGCACAATGAACTACAGCTATCAAATCCCAGACGCGTATTGCTAGAGGGTGTAGCATTACCCCGAATGGCGAAGTGACTTAGGAAAAAATAAAGAAGTAAAAACAGACAAACAGCCCACAACATAACCCTGTGAAAATCCTGTCAGTTGAATGACATGATCTAAAATGGCAGTCTAAGTCTTGCTTCTTTCATATCTCCGGTTATCTACTGTTTCTGTCACTCACAAAAGTGCTCTGTCAGTCTTCTGTTATCTGTGTTTTATCAACATCTACAAAAATAAACCATGGTATTAAAATATTAACGAAATTATATATATATAAATATATACACTATATATAAATATATATATAATGTGTGTGTGTGTGTGTGTGTGTGTGTGTAGAGAGAGAGAGAGAGAGAGAGAGAGAGAGAGAGAGAGAGAGAGAGAGAGAGAGAGAGAGTCAAAAGGTGCAAGGTAAAACAAAGTATTTACGAACAAAAACAAAAATTCAAGGAACTATGAGGAATTCAATGTAAATAAGAAAAAAAAGAGTTGCTTTTCAACCAGTTATTACTAAAACAAACTTTATCGCTTTAAATTTTAATTTCCCATGAGGAGACTAATTCCACGGAATAAAACAAGGAAATGGCTAAGCTCTGACAAAGAAACAATGACTGCAAGAAAGATTGGAAATGGTACCAGGGGTAGAGCCGCTATGTAAGGGAAAAAGGTGCTCGTGACTGTTCAAACTGATGGTTGATATATTTTAGGTGATAACCTGGCCATGATCTGATACAGTAATAACTATCTAAGTATTGAGGTAAAACGTAGTCGTTAAAAACTAGATCTGGCTACCATCGCGAAAGAAAAGTCGTCTTTAATACAAAATGTCCGATTTACTTCCTTTGGAAGGGAGGAAGGAGAATAAGGAACTGCAAAAAACTGGGACATAATTATTCCTCCTTTTTCTTATGACATATTATTTCAACTCACGAGGCCAAAGAGAATTATAAAGAAAAATACAATAATTATTACTGCAACATAACAAAAAAATCAATATACAAGAGGGACGCGGTTAGAAAATCTGGTAAGAAAAACATTTTAGGAGAAGAAAACACTAGACAAAACATGGAACGATGCAGGCTTACGGTTACTGATTTAAAGCGAATTGTCAGAAGAAAGAAACTGCTTCAAAGAAGAGAGAGAGAGAGAGAGAGAGAGAGAGAGAGAGAGAGAGAGAGAGAGAGAACAGGGTATATATTGACCATAAAAATATGTGAGACATTACACTAATTAATTACAAGACTAGAAAATGATAAATTTCACACTTCAGAAAAAATGTACCCTAGCATAAAAGTAAATAAATAAAAGTCTAGAAAAAAAACAAGACACAGGTGGCTGACAAAGGAGATTAGAAGCCGAGACTTTGTGCTTGTCTAAGTTTGTGCGTGCGTGTGTTTCAGTGTGACCTTGCAGCAGGTTTGCAAGCATTCCGGAAGATGAGATCATTTGCCCAACCCTACACACAACCCTCCTTCAATCCCCCTTGACAATTTTTTATTCAAGTTTCTCTCTTTCTCTCTCTCACACACACACAATTCCAATGAATCTTGTATTTGTCAAACTTCACATTCCAAGTTCTTATGAATAACGGCTAAGTGTAAAAATGTAGAAGACAAACCATTCCAACTTAAATATCACAAAAGTAAGCAAATTTGTAAGAAAGTGCACTTGCATTCAATTCATACATCTTTCCATGATTGGCGCAAACGACCTATTCCGAATTCACATGGGTCACATCTTTCCTACAGATAACATTTACACGTTCCCGCTTTAAACATTTCAAAACGATTAAATTCACTTTCTGCCATGGATGGCTTACTTTTTTTCCAGGTGCAAAAAATTACCTTGAAAGTTACCGTCACAATCTTACAAAAGGCAAAACGAGAAGTGTTCTTTTTACAAAAGCATTCATAACTAAGAGCTTAGACTGTATGATACACACCCCAAAACCGCACACAGGACTGATAATTTTTTTTTTTAAATCTTTTCAGCAAGTAAAGTATACCGGTACCTCAAACAGGACACCTAAAAGATAACTAGGCCGCGACCATATCTTATTCCTTCTCCAGCTGATTACAGGGATGGAATTTGTACAAATCATTTTTAAAGCTCCAGTGGCACCCCTACCATTCTCCGTGTATAGCAATTTTTAATTTTGTTTACCAGACTCGGCACTTCCTATAAATGCCTAGTCCCCTTACTCCTTGAGAACACAATTCTTAAAAGCCCTCTTACTTAACAGTTTTTCCAAGTATCTCCACACGACCAACATCCTTCCACTCAATCTGACACCTTGTCGTCTTTTCCTTGTACACATTTCTATTAGACGTACACCTCACATCCAAAATAATTAGTTTCTATTATTATTCTATACTGCACAACGGACATCAACCTTTCACTTCACTGTGATAAAGCTAAACAAGACGTTCATCCATATCGCATTTGCTCTCTTTACATCACTTCGAACCCTCATCTTTTGGGCTGCTTTCTTGGCTCCTATTCTTTAATCTACCTCTTATCGTTCGACCTTCTTCTGCAACATTTAGTACACCCAAAACACGTTAACTCTTCAGTATTTTCATCTGTATCAATTCGCTTCACTATTACCTTGTTTTTTTATTCCAACGTCAACTTCAGTCTCTTACAAACAATTCCCACTTCATTTACTCTCCACACTCGCATTCGCTTTCTCAAATTAACTCTAGTGCCAGAGCACTTCAGCCACATCTTCCATCAACTAACTCTTCTTAATCCATTCTCTATTCTCCAATCAAAAGAACTGCTTTTGCACAAGATCAGTCGCTCCTTTCTACACAAATTCGGCGTAAATCTTCATTCTAATTGTGCCATTTGCAATATGTGTTAATACTATTGCAAATACGTCCTGCCATATACCACCTATGAAGTCGTTTATACTGTACTGAAGCCTTGCATCTTCACTATTTACCCTCACTAGAAAGTACGCACTTGTTTTTCCCCCATCTCACACTTTGCCATCGCTTATGACTCATAAATATTTCATATACTTTCTGATAAATAGTAAGCAAAGTTTGTCCCTACATATCTTATATTTTTCATCATCACATCTTTTCCATCACTGGGCAATGTTTCCGCCTTATGACGACTTACACTTTGTATTTCCCCTCTAAAACACAGCATAATTATCCAAGTTAATCACACCAATTCTAGGTGTTTTCCCCTTTCACTCTGCAAGGCGTTATTATAACCCCTTGTTCTTTATAGGCTGTAAATTTTAGTCTAGTACCTTAACACTGAACTCAGCCTCCATACAATAGTGTTCATAAGCTACTTCCCCTGTTCTTCAATTTTAAATTGTGTTTTGTTCATTAAAAGCATTAATCCTATCATTCACTTGTTCTTGTATTTACAAAAAAAATCGCCTGTTTTCGAACTGTGAAGGGGCCAAAACAAACATATCTCCTCATCCTCAATTTTTACATCTTTTATTTCCATTAATCTGACTTCTACGTCGTTTATTCTTTCCTAATTATGATCTTAAATCCTTAAAAACAAGATTTTAAAATCAAGAGCGTTTCCAATACGGTGTACTCGTGTAAATTTAGCCTAAATATTTTCTCAAAGTAAGGTCTCTCTTCGTGGTATATTTTAATTTACTTTAAGAAATATTAACTCACATTCACAACAACTCTTCTACTATACAAGTAGATAGCGAAAATAAATTTCAACTTTTAAACACTGACAGCATCATTCATATATATATATATATACACACACACACACACAAACATACTACTACATGAGCATGAGATTCTTCTTATTAAAATAAGAATATTGATGGTGCTAAGATAATCTGATGATGACTAGGATGATGATAATAATAATAACAATGATAAATCTTCATGCTTTAATCATCAGCATTCAGTAAACAAATAAAAATTTTTCTAAATATTTCTTTAGCAAAGCTTCATCATATCATATTTAGTAACTGACAAGTACACAGCATATTTACAGCATATTTCTGAGAGTCGGGGACACGAAGATGACTGAAACATTGTTAATTTCATCGCACTGTTTCATTTAAGAGCTATTAGCTCATGATTCTGGGTTTAATTCATTATGCTATATAGAAAAAACTTTTAAAAGGTTTCAGAAAGAAATAAAAAGCAATTAAAACGAAGCACAGGCATTCGCAAAGATTTTCTCAACCCTTTTACCTTTTTAAAACGAAAAACTGAAAAGCTGTGAAGACTGCCAATAGTAACTGGCTTATCCACAAAACAGCTTTATGTTTTGCTGAAATGATCTCTATTAAACTTACGTTTTGTTTTTCATCATTTTCGGTTTCCTCTTTTACTAAGTTAAGTGTTCGAATTAAATGATTTACACTCCGGAGCACAGGAGGAAAAAATGAACTCTTTGGAAGAGAAACTGGAGGAGGAAAGGATATCTAAAGGACTCTAAGGAAATTATGGATTTGTGCAGTATATACATAAGAAACGTGTGAGGTTGTGCATGAGTAGTATTTTTCATACCAACTAAAAATAATATTTCACTTAAGGATGTTCGTTCCTTCTCAAGAGATTCATCCTTTCTGGGACATTCACACAAAACTGGTGACCTTGAAGAGACTCTCATGGCTGTTCCATCCAGAGCCCTTTTAAAAACAGGAACTTGCGAGATCTGACTCACGAGATCTCTATATTCTTCATTCTAAAATATCCCTCGTCAATTACTTCCCAACGGCCAGTTTTCGCTAAGAAATATGAAGAAGTTTTAGCCTCTGGTTATCCTACCCAATACTAGTACCTTCAAGCTATACAGTAATAATAAAAACTGAACGTGTCTTGTACAACTTCAGTTAGAAGGATTTATCATAAGAATTTAACTAAAACTACATTTCTATTTTTTTAATATTCGTGTGATGTTAACTAACATGAGTGCGTTTCTATGCTGTGTCTGTGTTAGCATACACTCAAACTAATACTGCTTGAGTTCATCACACCAACTTGAGACCCAAAAGGTTGGTGGTTGGTGAAACAGAACTGTAAAACCAAGAGCAGAAACATGAAACTTGAAATGTGGCTTGAGAGTAAGGTGTTGTAAAAGGACAGCAAAGAAGACAGAAAGAGGGACTAATCTAAGAGTCTGACATGTCGAATGTATATATATGGTATATCACTCATACAAAGGGCGATGGGAAGGAAAGGTTCAGTGGGTGGGAGGGATTGCTTCAACATTTAATATATCAGTAAAACTGCATTAACTGATCCGTTCCTTGATGGATCTACTTAAATGAACGTGAAAATAACTGCTGTACAATTCATCTCAGTGGGTATTTTATGGTCAATGGTCACACATGATCATGTGTGTATGTATTTTGGATGTGTGAGCACAATGTGAGTGAGAGATCAATGACTGGAGTGTAATAGTCCATGAAATGTCAGTCAAAAAATTAAAAGAAATAAAACAGTAAAATGAAAAATATGGGACAGGGGGATCGAATAAAAAATGGCAGCAACATTACAAAATACGAGTACCTTTACTCCTCGTTTGGAGTGATGTGAAAAAAATTGGGCACATGAACTTTTAGATGTAGTGCTGGGGAAAAAATCTATCAAAAATGGTACCTTCTATTATATCTATGAAGTGTGAGACTGAGACTGTGACTGACATGCTAATCAACGCGTCAGCTACCACAGAAATGCACAAGAGTCGGTAGGAATATAGGAAACAATAAAAAATGGTCATCAATATTAACAATAATAGTTACAAAATAATAAAAAATAGCTTTCTTTTAAGACAATCGTCTGTTAAAAGCTGTGAAGCAGCTGTGCAGCAAAGGCTGTTGATTAATTCTTCATGCTTTTTACTTTCTTGGAGAGGGGTGAAAGGGACAATTTAGAAATATATAAATATTGATTTGATTTTTCTTTGGAATGTATTTTTCTTTGTTCTTCAGGTGGTATTGGTGGTGGTGGTGGCACTGATGGAGTTAAGTGATAGTGGTACTGAATGACTTGGTGGGGTGTGGGGGGGACTGAGTCTTCGCTCTCCTCAAGACAGAACCAGATGACTTTTTATGAATATGATATCTGAGATGAACTTACTGCGAGCATAAGAGGAACGCTTTCTGAAGAGTAAGCAGTGTTGTATAGGTTGTATTGCGGCTGAGTCGCTGGAGGTCTCGAATCTTGTCTACTGTGAGAAGACGAGGAGGCACTAGGATAATATTGCTGTTGGATCTGGGGACGGAAACGGGGGAACTTCAGACTCATCACTACAAGCAGCGCCTTTCTTCTACGCAAGCGCACACGCACATCAGACACTCAATCCCATCCAACTCTTGCACTCACATTCACCTTAGCTAAAGCAGCCTTGTAATCTCCTGCATGAAACTGTTACATATACTACACCCTCACCAAATCACTATCATTACTAAAGACTAATTGTTTATCACTCCTTTACTGTATCTTCATTAATTTCCATGATTCAACTCAAAACACTAAGACATTTTCCCTCTATACTATGATCTCTTTTCCCCACACCCAAATTATGAGTTTGATACGTTCCCATGTACTTCTCTCTCTCCCTCCGTATCACTCTTTCCATGGAACTATTACTACGCTATTCTCCCCATCCTAGCTCCATCTTTCCCTCTCCCTCCACTGTAGTACGCTATCACATTCCTGCTCCATTTACAAAACATGAGGAAAAAAATAAGAAATGAGTTTCAATTCGTGTACAGAAAATAGTTACAAAGCTTCTCCAATAAAAGCAACAAATTCCACCACGAAATTAGTAACTTTTTGAGGAATATATTTTGAACAACAAATAAAACTTTCAAAGGCTAACAATGAGAGGAGTTTTTCTTCTTTTTTAATCATCTGAGGCCATATTAAGTAAATGATAGCCAACAAGAAAAATGCACAATATCAATAAGCAACAATAAATCAAATGGAAGATGCAATGTTATGTGTTGGCTGATTATATCATTCATCAAGTATTGGTATGTGCTGAGGAGGGGGGGATGGGGTGACACTGAGGGGACTGTGTAGAAGTGTTTCTGCATGCAATCGCACTTATGTTACCTCTGTTGTGTCATTTTTTGGGGAAAAATTTTTGGGTTAAATTATATTTCTACATCTTTACAATAAAGCAGAAAATTAAAGTGGAAACAACATACATACCTAATCCCACATCCTCATTCTTTCTGTTTACTTCTTTTCTTTACAGAATCACAGTCGACACTAAAAAATATGTAACAGACAACAAAAAGCAGATACAGTGGATTTCAAGTGCATAACCTGAAGTGATGCAATTTCTGGGAGTACTTTTTTTATGCAGCTCTTACGTAACGAATCCATCCATAACACGAATGTCAGCCCGACAATGAAAGTACTGCGAACGCCAACCACATCTTAATTTCGTTGTCTGTTCGTTGAAGGAAAGTTTCGTTCGAATTCATATGAATGACAAGCGCAATCTCTCTCTCTATCTCTATCGCTCTCTCATGCACCAGAATTGGGGTTCTGACAGTTAGACCTGGGTGAAGGGGACGGACAGAAGTGGGAGGAGTTTAATTATCCTGTATTTACACAATGCCTTTGAGGAGTTATCATTGCACTGCTACTTAGGATTTCATTTCAGTGAGCCTTAGGAAAATAGATTCTTTGTTATATTGTTGTTGTTATTATTATTATTATTTAAAATACGCACACAATCAAATGGAACCAGCCTTCATGGCATTTAACGTCTGCACCCAGTTTGCCTAAAACAGTGTGTCCATTTGTGAAAGAGAGAAAATAGTGAGACGAGAATAACAAATAAGTAACGATGATTTAACAGACAGATGAAAACGTACATTCAAAAGCAGAGGTTCAAGTCAGAAAAACTAAGGCACTTGCGCATGGCTCTATAAAGTAGTATTACAGCCTCTCTTAAATTTACGAACTTGAGCATGAACCCTACTGCCAGAGAAACCATTCCAAAATTTTACAGTTACAGGAACGAGACATCTGGTCCAGGGTAGAGCTGCATCTCCACAGCAGTTGGATGATGCTATTTAGAAAAGAAAAAAGTACTCACAAGCTCTTGGGGCGCTGGCACTAACTGCACTAATGGGAGTTGCCCGTTAAAATACAACTAGTGGAGGATGACCAAGTAGGATATTTTCTGGTGATGGACTAAAATACCAATGTTGGGAAAAAGGAAGCAACAAATTAGGAGCAATTTTGCGTAAAAGATATGGATACCAGGGAAGCTGCTGATTTGGACAGGAGAATATCAGTTCAGTTATGGCAGAACCAGAGATCTAATGCACGTGGCACTGGTACAGTTATCTTTGTAGGATTACGCCTGTGAAGACTTGCAGCAAATAGTGTTCCATTTGGGGTGAACGAATAACTGCAACAAGTTATATCCACTATTTATAAACCAACAATCATGCTATAGCTAAAGATTAGGTGGAATAATTCATTACAATTCAGAGTTTCAGCTGCCTATTGCCAAGAATTCAACATTTTTGTTTCTCTTCATGTCTATTTTATAATGTTCAACATTACATATCGTAAGATAAACACTATGCATCACATCACCGAGACATATTAAGTCTCCCAGTCGACAGTTACTTTCGCAAATAACACTGACTTTCTCTTCATCGCATGAGTTAAAAGTAAACAAACTACAACTAGCATCAATCCAACTGGATCCAGTAAATACGTCAAAAAATGATGTCAAATTTTTCGGAACATATATTTTCATTCATCAGTTTATTATAGGACCTTTGCGTCACACGACGCTGAAGGCGTTGATGTTGATCTGATCAGTGTGTTACTTTTCAACATATATGAAGTAACCAAGATACTTCCCAAATCACTTTCAACGTTATCTCGGTGCATTCCGCATAACGACAGCGAGAAGCACCTAGAACAGAACTTCGGGAATATTAAGAGTGTTTTATTCATTCAAATCACGTAGTGCTTTACTTTTCATTACTTGACGGACGTAAGAATTAATAAAAAAACAGGCAACCGATTTAATTCAAATTCGTCATACGCAAATTTGCTTAGGGAAGATTTGCAAATGTTTCAGAGCTCTCCAATTTTAAGGCAACTAACTGAAAATTAATTACCATAAATTCTGATGTAATAATCATTATTCTTACATATGAGCTGAGGGCCAGTTCGCCATAGTTTCTGTAGGCAAAGCGCTTTCCGTAACATCTTTCTAGTATCGATTCTATTTATAACATGAGCCCTGTCAAATACCTTTAATTTCTGTCACAATTTCATCTTGTATTTTCCTTCCTACTTTATTAATCCAACTAACCTTTAAACTCGAACTCCTTCCCTTCCCATGCAGGCAAAAAATGTCCCAAATTAGCCGAAACTGGCATCTACTTCACTCCAAGTCATCAACATTACAGAATAAAATGCACCGTCGTCACCCTGAATGGCACCAGATATCATCGAGGGTTTATTGAAATTCCGAACTTCCCATGATTTCGAAGACCGGAAAAAATATTAGCAGAAACTAAGTCCAGCGTAACACCCTTGTTTCCGCTTTAAACGACTTTCAAGTCTAAATAACGGGAGACAGTTAATTAGAGACTATCGCAAATGATAAATTAATTTCCCATTAGAGAAGCGCTTTTGTAGTTTAATTATGCGAGTCCCTCCCCGGTTGACTGCACCGATTGCAACCTCCGTTTTCTCTTCTGTGTTTCCCCGTTGTTGCAAGTTCCCTCGTCTGATCGCTCCCTCGCTTGCTGATTGCTTGCTCCCTCGCTAGCTTTCCCCCGTCTGCCTGCTGTTGATGCTGCTGCTGTTGCTGTTACTTCTCCTGATGCCGATGCTGCTGCTGCTGCTGATTCCGTCGCAGCCACTGCTTACTAGACCCATTCCTACCTCCACCTCTTTGTCCTTTTAGCTTTTTTTTTTCTGCTATTCCCAAAAGCACGCCACTATTACTGCCAATATCCCTTTCGCCCTCTTCTCATTATCTCTTTGCTTCTTATCTCTTCCTTCTCCTATTCAACCTATTCTCCTGTCTTTCCCTACTGCTCTATTGCCCCCTCCCAGAATGCCCCATCCCCTCTCAAACCGCCTCTTTGTCAGGCATCAGCTGGTTCCTAGCCGAGTCATTACCAGCTTTTTATATGGAAAGTTGGAAGACATCTGGAGCACGAACAGCCAATCCCAGAACACAATATTAAAACCCCTCCCACCATCCCCCTTCCTTTAAAATCAACCCCAAAACTTCAAAAGAAGAAAACTAAGAGATACAAAGAACTAAAAATAATAACAATAACATACTCTTTCCAAAAACAAAAACCCAGTTTGGGTTCCCGATCTCAGGGGAAGTAAAATGCAACATTTTTGATGCAATGAAATACGCGTAACTGTAGCTTCACCACAAATAATAAAAAAGTATTATATATATATATATATATATATATATATATATATATATATATATATATATATATATATATATATATATATATATATATATATAATCTATTATTTTAAAACTAGTGAGTCTTTATCCGGGTTCATGTGATTTCAGAAGCTGAAAGGTCATGAAATTTACTATAGTCGTGTTTTATTCCTCCGAAGCCACCTACTAACAAGCAAAACAACTGAATTGTATTTTTTTTGTTCAGCGCGTACCCCGTTCCCCTTAGAAGGGGCGACAAAAGGGGGTTAGCTTTCTTGTTCTAGTCTCTTGGAATGAGGTTGCTGGCCTCATATTTTTTTTTTTTAACCTTAGCTGCAACCATAAAAATAGTCTAACTGCCACGTGCGGAACTTATTTCTTAGGTCAAGAGAAGCAAAATAGGTATTTTACGGGCCATGCCCATCCGCCCGTCCTCGCCAACGACTCAGTCCATCAGTATGTATGCATGTGAATATACGAGTATATATACTGTGCATATATATATATATATATATATATATATATATATATATATATATATATATATATATATATATATATATATATATATATATATATATTATATATATATATGTGTGAATATGAAAATGTATGCAAAACAGTACTATTGTCTACATCTCAATTAATTCAGTCATACAATCCTAAGAGCTACACCAGACATGAAGAGAGATGTTTAACATGAGCGCAAATTTAAGAGTAACTACAAGCCACTGGGTTAAGTCAAATTCTCCTCAGTGGTAAAATATTAGCCATTACAAAATGCGCGTCAATGCCATTAACAACTTCATTGTAAAGCTATACTCGAATAAAGGACAACAATCTATGGTATTTACAAAATAGAAATTAATATTCTGGCGATATAACGCGCAAAGTATGAATCGAATATTAAACACAAATATACAATCATAACTAATACACGGAACACTTCAAGAGAGACCTGTATGCCTCCTTTAAATCTATCGTTTTACTGGTAAATGTCAGGCCTCAAAAAGCCACAAATTAGGTTTGGTTGGATGCCGCAAATCAAAGTCCACCGGTTTGGTTCGACTTTCATACATGCTCCACTATACATACATACATACATACATACATACATACATACATACATACATACATACACATACATATAAATATATATATATATATATATATATATATATATATATATATATATATATATATATATATATGTAAATATAATGTATATGAGTAAAATTTGATATATACTTACAATATACTGTAAAACAACGAATAGTTACAGGCGCAATAACGTAATAAGTTTCACAAGGTACTACAGGCATCCTGAAGGAGAATAAATTACACGTCAGCGACCCGAGAGAGAGAGAGAGAGAGAGAGAGAGAGAGAGAGAGAGAGAGAGAGAGAGAGAGATATCACATCAGTCATGAGTTTTGGTTATGTAATGAGAAACATTAACGTACTATTATAATTTAAATAAATCCAACTACATGATCATAAACACCATTATCGTTATTCACAAACCGATCTAATCTGTGAAAAGACCAAAAGTCTATTTTCCAGTGGAAACAATAACCCACCTCGTCCGTTCAACAACTAAATGAGCCGCATAACAAATGACATCAAACATTATATTATAAAGACGCTAATTAGCCAGACATTATGTAGACGCTAATTAGCACAAGTGACGGACCTTGATGACCAATTATTGTAAGGTCCATCATCAAAAGAGTACAGATAATGATTCGTAGTGCAGACTTCAATCAATTAATAGCCCGCGACTGGAGTTGGGCCTCTCAGAATCCAATCAACGAGGATGAATTTTCCTAGAATAATCAAATTATAATCAATGAAGTGAGGAGAAGGAGCAATTATTTTATATGATGACAGCACAAAGACCAAATAAAATAAACCTGCTAAAAACTGGAGACATTAGAAACATCCTGTAATGATTCTTGGTGACACTTCGTAAGAATTGAATTCACAAATAATAATGATATTGATAAAACATGGAAATAACAAATAAACGAACATTAGGAATTCTGCTTTGAGATCTAGTAAACAACATGATAAAATGCAATCCAATTTGGTACAGAAGCCACGCGAAAAGTTAGGTTAACAATACGATCGTGCAAAAGTTGAAGCGTGGCAACCTTGGTCTTACTTGATTCATATCCATATTATTCACTTGATGATGGAGCGGTGGTCATAGTGAATTTTCTAAAAGAATTAGTATCAAAGCTAAAGAGCGACAGCAATCTCCTAAGGCTATTTTACAACTGACATTTAGATATCTAACATGAATGGAGCGGGTTCACATGAGAGAGGTTGTTTGAAATACGTGAAGGCGCTTTTTCTGCTATCTCGTCTCTCTTGACATTTATTTCCTGATACATTTACGAGTAGATGAATGGAATTTATGGTCCTATGATCTTGTATCTACTCGGCAAAGCACTAATACATCTAAACCTTCGAAATGAGGCATACAAGTCCTGCATACACTGCCATTCTCAAGCACTGGTTTCGCGCACACACTTCATGTAATTTTACGCATGTATGGTAAAACCGTATTTGGGTTGAGGTGGATGTTCTTAATTTAGCCCAAAGAGCATCCACGACCATTAAGGAATATCAAAATGAACTTTCATTAAGAGTGGCACATCCAGCCCTACCCTCCCTAATCAGCGCTAATGAAGAGAGGAATTTGTGGGTTGCAGCTGCACTCTATGGAGTGAAGATATTTTAATTAATCCCATAAAACGCCTTCCAAGCATAGGTTTTGTGATTCTTTCGGCATACTTATATGAAATGAACGGCAAGAGTATGTCAAGTGTCATTCCTTTCTTTCATAGCAAGAAAAGTTACTGAAATCATACTACATTTAAACGTGGCATATCATTTCCCGGCGTAATTATTCCTTAGATTACTACCCAGAATAACGACACTACTCAGTAAGAATAAAGGTACAATTCTTGAAGTAAATTTTAGTAATTACTTGGGCCAACGATATTTTTTTCACAGAAACATTTAACACGAGGAAAAATAAACGAACAAGAAAGAATGCAAATAGGGAATTTAGTCCGAAGCAACAGCAGCCGCGCTTAACACGAATTGTTTCGACAATACTTAATTACCAACCGTGCCATCCACAGAAAGTTTTCCTTGCGGTTTGCCAATACCGCTACGGAAAATATCCACCACTCTATTTCCACTTCCTTGAACGGAATATTAGCTTATGGAACAAACACACTTTTCAGATTTTCAGCAAAATCTGAAGAGACATCCAAAATGGTGATTAGATTTCAGATGGCCTTGGTAATGAGGACAAATGGGGGTAATAACCTGTATTACCAAATTCGTAACTAAATTTGTGGAGTTTGTCATACAGGGAGGGAGAAAGGGCTTCCAGGGACGGCTAAGGTACAGGGGAGAGTGGAGATAGGGGAACAAAAGCTATATAACGAAAGAAGGAACTCCTGTCCAGCTGCACCCATCATTTGACACGGTAAATAAGAACCGCCCCCCCACCCCCGCCATCCTCTTAATGTAAATTCCCTCTCTATTTACGGATCGATGAACAATTCTTCAAACTTAATTTGAGGGTACGCCCATTCATAATAATGATGGGAATAAAAGAGGCTGAGGAATGACACACAATATGGGACTACAGTACCAAGAAATGTCCATAACTAGAGTGGGATCTTTCCCAAGAAACACAGATCTATTGTCTTTTCTAGGAAGTTGGAGACAGACGTTTCAAGACTTTTTATTTACCCTTCGGTATAAACAAGAAAGTCACTAGATGCTCCGTTTACTGGAATATGTCCATTATGAGGGGCATATCAAGAAATTTTAATAAAAAATGCCCAACCACATGGAATTCATGAGAAAATACCATATAACACATTTTTTTACTTCGTGTATAATGTTTAATGTGACACAGTACAGACTAAAAAAAAAATAAAGTTAATTATGCCCGACACAACGCCATTCTATATTCCTTCAAGTGATTCTTGTACTATAACACAGAAAATGAGTTAAAATTCAAAGAGAATTAAACGGAAAATCTGGAAGTCATTTATATGGTAACACGGAAATCCCGAGGTACTGTTTTTCGGTCTGAAATCTTGCCTGGGATGAAAAATCAACAAGATGAAATGGCATGAATATTAACTTGCAGTATTCCATTTGAAAAGTATTAATTAAATCTGGAAGACGCATGCTAATCATCTATTCTAAACATCTAAATAATAAATCATTCA
>NC_089745.1:54616493-54666493 GCF_040412425.1 Macrobrachium rosenbergii
CTGTAGATAAAGAAGGGAGGGGGATAGACAAGATGCACCTGACCTTGCCCAATACCCAGTGCCACAAAAACTGGTGATTCTACTCTTCTGTGGCGTCGTAGAGCTATTATCCCACTTTTCCGACTTCAACGTCCATTGACCTCGCTGGCACAATAAGAACCGATATTTATTGTATATTCCATACCAACTCTTAAACCACGTTCTGAGCTAAAGCAACTGTTTCTGTGAAATGACTCTGGTTCCTTCCTAAACCCTCTTGTGCGAAGTTACGACGTTGGACGGGGGAATTTTGAATGTCCGTAAACTGGTGGGACTTGTTCTACATTTTTTACAGTATGCTATGTGAAACAGGAAGCACGGTAGTAGTGGATATTCATCTAAAGAGTTTTTCAGTTAAGGCATAGATTTAGAATGGACATGTGTCTTGTGTCTTGAAGTAAGGCAAAAATGTTTCAACTATAAAAGGTTTCGAATGCGCTCAACCTACAATAATGGCACCCAGTCGAAAATTTTAAATAAATGAAATTCTATCTGCAGTTAATCGATTCCTTAAAATTTCTAATACATTTTTAAGCCAACTACAAAACCTGAGTCTAACTGCATTAAAACTGCGGAAACAATCGTTTAAAAATACATATTTAAGTAACTTAAGACGGATCAATAATACAGTAATTTTTTACATGAAATCGCCATAACAATAAAAACATCAGGAAATGAAATGCAATGCTCACAAGAAGAAGAAGAAATGAACTTAATCAGAATTAAATATACTATTACCAATATATAACTGTCGTGAATCAACAGACGCCGGTTGGTCAACAGCTGCTTTTGAAGATAGGTCACGCGCTAACAACTCTTGATCAATTTTGTTCTGAATCTAGTACGAGGCGCATTGCGAGAAAAGAAATCAGAACGGGAAATATCTATTTTTGGTACCGTATCACACGCTATTTATTTTCCGGTGCTTTTGCGAACAAAACCGTAGCAATACTTACCACAGCTAACCTTGAGGGAAGGAGTAACAGAACGACAGAAGAATGTAGAAAACATTCTCTTAGTTAATTATTTACAGCTGAAAAAACTACGAAACACACAAGAGAAAAGAAAACATCTCAACAAATAAAGGGAACTGAAATGGTAAATATATTTGTACCCACACCAGAAAAAAAATCATATTTTCCTGAGAGGAAACAAAATCGTTCCTCTATTAGAAAACAACGTCCCCTAATAGAAACATTCAATAAAATGGTTAAAAAATTAATTCACTTCAAAACATGATAATAAACCAAATAAGAACAAACAGGTGAAAGCACACCACTCGGTAACGTAAAAGCACACTTTCAAACATCAAACCAAAATGGCTGAGAGTAAACAAGTATACAAACACGTTCATGAAGAACGGACATAAAAAAATCAACACATATATTTTCCCCAAAATTTACGAAAAAGAGACCAAATCACCAGAGAGAGAGAGAGAGAGAGAGAGAGAGAGAGAGAGAGAGAGAGAGAGAGAGAGAGAGAGAGAGAGAGGAGCATAAGTGTGACAACAGGAGGCTAAGGTTTTGCAGTGACTTAAATTGCAACAGCTAGAACAGGTTTGCATCTGATACTGCACTGTCACTTGCTAACCCACCCCCTCCACATAACCTTCCCTCCCCCTCCCGTCCTAATACGCCACCTAACCGCCCCCTTTCCTACATCCAACCACATTCACTTCTAAAGATTCTCTTCTTACCACAATCCAAGCTCTTACCATCCTCTGCTCCTCAATCCTGGGGGTTAAATGGACCCTCCTGCGACACCCCCATTCTTTTCTTAACCTGACTTTGAATGCAGACCTGCCAACAGTATAATTTGGAGATAAATTTTCCATCAATTATAATGAAACCAAACTTCCAACAGCTTCTAATGATTTATCCCGCTCAACAGGTAGTCATTAATCTAAACCTTATAGAACCATATTCATGCTATCATATCAAGGTTATCATGGGTGTATATAAATATGTTATGAACCAACATATCGCAATTGTATTTTGGATGTACATATTCAAAAGTACATATTCTGGAATGTACATATCGTGGAATCTGGATCTTCCATTATCTTACCTTTCCAGCAGTGTGTCGTATAAATATTCAAGCCATCCGTCATATATCAAACGTGACAAACTAATCACCGACTGGCCACAGCAACAAGGACGAAGCACCAAAATCGCACCAATCGTGAGTATTTCCTCTTGCGGAACTGCAGAAACTGACGGATTTAAAGAATGAAATCTCGCAAATTTACCGACAACGCGTGATGGCGATACTTTTACCAGTGTTTAAAACGGGTGTCCTGCATTTGCTGAAATATTCGCTTTACCTACCTCCAAAGAAAACTTCGCCTTACCTACCTCCAAGTACATTCATTATGAGGTTAACAATGAAAATTAAAAGGCTGAAGAAAAAGACCCTTACAAAATTGTACTATTAAAAACTAAAAAAAAGTTACAGAATAAGGCATATTAGCTAACAAACACCTAAAGCAACAACTAAGTACATAACCAAAAACATACGAATACAAAAGCCGGGGCTGGATGGGGAAAAGAAGACATTGAAAAGCCGCAAGTGATGTGTGCATCAGATAAAACATCAGCACAATTCTGAATATTCCTTAACTCTACGTTGGTCTGTGTGTTATACAAACAGCCTACAGGGAAATATTTGAGTCAATGTCAGAGCATAAAAAAAAAAAATATCATGAGTATTCAGAGCAAATGGAGATTCCTTTAATCAGAATGGTCGAGATTACTACGGTATCGCTTGGATGTGGCTGAGACAAGATAATGGATCAGCGGAAAGGAAGGCAGATTAAATTTAAAAAAAAAAAAAACTTCGAGCTTCGTGACGTCATTTGACTTCAGGTATTCCTTGTTCCAGCCACCTTAGTATAGCTAATACACCACTGCAGAGAAAATAAGGGGTTGAAATGCATGACGGTGAATGAGATACAAGTGACTTTATGGAAACGCAACTAGGACACACAAAACAAACGGTTGGAATTTGAAAATAATTCCATAGCATAAACGGCTGTGAAAACGAAAATTACACGGAAGGTATTTCTACGTTTAATGACTGCGCGTTATAGGCCAGCGAACTCTTGAGTATTATCCGAAACCTGAGTCTTGTTCTCGTCTCACCTGCGTCAGACTGAGCAACCCCATGACAAAATTCTTGTCTTTATTCATTTCCCCCGCTGAGTCTTAAAGAATTATTTCACGGTCCAAACATTATGGCAAAACCTATATTTCGACTTGTTATTGCCTTTATTACAAATATGAAAGAATGGTCTACTCTAATAAAAAAAAATTTTAAACAGAACAAACTGACGACCCTTTCGCTGTCTAATGTGACTGAGCAAAAGGGAATGACACATGCATACATAATAAATAAGTACACACACACACATATATATACAGTGCACATATATATATAGTGTGTATCTATACAGTGTACATATATATATATATATATATATATATATATATATATATATATATATATATATATATATATATATATATATATATATATATATATATATATATTATATATATAATTTGATTCCAATTATATAGTTTTCTAAAAACATTAAACAGATGTGTATGAGCGTATGTAAATGAGAATGTTTATGCTTGAGTAAGAAAGCCCTGGGATATTTGTGTGGATATCTCCTTGAGCGACTTTCCGTACTGATGAAAAATCGCTATGCTCGTGTAACTGTGGTGTCAGATTTAGAAGGTACCTCTATAAAAGCCTCTGCATTTGATTTTGGTTTATAATTATTATTATTTTTAAATTTTCCTCTCTCATTGTTAATGATGCCTTCACGCCCTGATACAATTTAAGATCATGAAACTTACAAAGATAGATTTGACCATAACACGTTTCATGAAGATAAGGAAAATGTGACCTTTATACACACACCATCAATATAAAAGGAGGAGGAAACCTGACGCTCTTAACAGAGTTGAGGGGAAAGCGGGGATCCACAGATGAAACGGTCATGACGCTTCACTCAGCCCGTTCCTCCACACATAAAAACAATTGGAGGTGAAGTAGTAGAAACAGGGAGGGAAGGAGTATAGTAACAATAATAACAACTACTGTATAATTTCTAAGGTCATGTTAGTAAAAATAAAAAAAAAAGGTCATCAAAAGCATCTACGAATATTCAAAATGTGCAAGCATGGGACAACACAAGGATTTTTTTTATTTATATATACACAATTATATGTATATATATATAACATGAGAGAGAAAGAGAGCATTTCTACGAGTGAGAGAATAAGATCTTGAGAGAGAAAAGAGAGAGAGAAACGGATGGGACCTTTTTGCTTTTTTTCTTCTTCAAACGGGGGCCACAAATGTGCAACAAACATTCATAAAAACAATAATAATAAAGAAAGTATCACCAACCTGTGGCAGACATGTACTCACTTGTTCCTGTGGCGTGAAAGAAAATAAAAGGCTATGAAATCATCAAGCAGCGATCAAGATAAATATTTTACTTTAAATTTACTCTATATTATGCCTTCAGGATTACACGTGGAAGAAAAGAAATTTCTGAGTATCAACTGCTACTGATAAACTAAAATATGAAATTTACCCTCCGCAAGAGAACATGAACGCTCGTTATAACACTTCTTTGATGGCTTCATAATATTTTTATGTAGCACATGAGCATTCATGTCAAATATAGGTTAAAACTTAGTAGTTAAACTCGTTATAGAAGCCAAATGAGTTTTGGATACAAAACTAGGGTCCGATATTTTACTATCATCCATACTCTGGAACTAACGCAAGTATATTTTGTTCTCTAAAATATTCCTCGTGTAATCCAGGCAATACTAGTTTTCTCTTATTCTAATGTTTTCAATAAGCAAAATCTTATAAAACACTATGTTGAAAGCAAGCACAAACTACAAACAAATTAGCAGTTACTTTATTGTCAAAATTTAGAACTTCATTTAGCATATATCATAGCAAAACAACCTACCAACATCATTACCTAACATAAATAAGAGTGAAAGGTAACAAGTATTCTGGTTCTCACTTTACATTACTTTTCATAAAACTTTATATAAATCACACACGACACCATTTTTTTTCAAATCTTAATGAACAGAAGATGGAAACCGGGAAACATTTTATGACTGATGATATTATAAAAATGATAAATTTACAAATCAAAGAATACGGGAAGTTTGAAGAAATTTTATTAGCTACTTCAAACATCATTTTTTAATCGAAAAAAAAAAAAATACATGGTGCATTACATTTCAAAAGGACAGACAATATGAAGGTTATGAGTCGTAACATTAGCTCAAAAACTGAATATATGATATGTCCAAGTCAATACTGATGTGAGAATGGGTGGCAAAACAGAAAAGTACGTAATACACATCTATATAGATATATCGCCAAAGCAAAATGAATCCAGCACACCCGTGTGCGATGGAAGCGCCATTCAAAAGCTCCTCAATTCAAAGAAAGCAATATATATCACCTAAAATATCTATGAAGGGATCCAAGATAGGGAACGGCCACAGAGGCTGTATCAAGAACATTTTATGCACAAGGTTCATAAAAACGTCACTTAAAAATCACAAGGCACTTGCAAATTCTTAATATTCGGCGAATCTATTGCTACACAAAAGCACCCCGCCGTTCTTGCAAGACAAAATAAAGCGACTGTGTTCAGTCAGTGGCACTACTTAAAACTACGCATAGGCAAAGCGGCAGCTGGGCTCATAACATCAAGGCTAAAGCACAAGTTAATGGCCCTGGCTTCTTTTATCAAATGAATGATTAGAAACAAATTCTACTAAAGGAACATGTAAAAGCACGAGAAAACGCACTGACGCTGAAAAGCATTTCATGATTTCAGAAAATGCAAACAAAAAGCTCTCCCATCCTTAGGCTTTATAGTGTCGTCATTTTAATAAGAAGAGAAACATTGAACATAATTTCACAGTTTGCAAGTTAAACTCAGGCACATTGGAAGTTGAAATGATAGAAAGATAAGCAAATACACAGGCATCCAACATCCCAAAGAGACGGTTTTCAAAATCATATCGACTAGAGAGAGAGAGAGAGAGAGAGAGAGAGAGAGAGAGAGAGAGAGAGAGAGAGAGAGAGAGACCTTGGCTGGGCTGGTATGCAATTCTAAGCAAACATCACAGACAATGGCAGGGATTAGCACGTCGCAATCCTTTCGACGGAAGACTGCCCCGACCGACCTCCGGAACACTAATGCAAATTATACTCAAACGAACAATGATTCTAGCATTTATATTTCCAAAAAATGCGTGGTTCTACCGAAAACCAAAATATAGTTCACGTTAAGCTGCTGATCTGATGCCCTTCAGTAAGGGAGTAGAGGGAATATTTGCATTTATGGTGGAAAAAAAAAATTGTAACACCAACCCCAGGACCAGAAACACAAAAGAGAGATCAGAATACTGGTACAACCAATCAGATGATACCTTGGATGTAAGAGTCGAATTATCAAAGTTCCGCCCACCCACGATCTCCCACCCTAGCCCCCAAGCAAGCTTCCTTTCCAAAGGTCCTTTGTGCTACCTGCAGAAGCCCTTCTCCACTATCTTTCCAGTATGATATCCAAAGATGTACGGACGCAATTTACAATTTAAACATAACTAAAATAATGGATAGATGACACCAAAATAAAATGGATAACTCTTGGACGTTAATTTCCACTGCTTGCTTGTTTGCAGAGCGAAACTTGACAATCACCCTTACTATAATTAAACGTTATCCCAAAAACAAACCAGACATCATTCAGTACATCTCTAGTTCTAGATAAAATAAAACCGAATGCTACAAACTAACGCCGAATTGGGGTACAAATACTAAAAAAAAAAAGGCTGAATTTGAAAATCTGTCTCACAGGCTAATACTTTCACATGGAATGACGGACGAATTATTCATTTCTCTTCATAACCCTTTTACAACAATAACCAATCCTTACAATTCCACAGATATGTTTATTCACTGTTGCTGTTGTGATAGGATTAAGCAGATTTTGTGCAAAACCGGGGTACGACTTTTAAGTCCGTAGATTTGCCTTCGACAGAGAAGAAAAACGCAAGCAAATATGTGGCCGGTATCCTTTTTTTTTTTCTCTCTCCATATCATAAAACACAAAGCTAAATCCAGGCTGGTACTTTCTTTTTGGTTAATATCTGGAAAAATACAAACAAGTGGTGAGTGACACCCTCTTTATTTTTTAATGTCAACGAAAACGTAGAAACAAGTGCCGACTGGCCCTCTCTTTTTCGTTTTATACTAACAAAATATAAAAACAACCGGGACAACAGCAGAAACCAAAACCTAACACTTCCACGAATCCCACAAGCACAGCAATGTTTACGTTCAATATGAAAAAGTCCTCCGGAGATGGGAGACACTAAATACTTTAGCCATGGTAATCAGCTTAGCGCTCGAGAGTTTGCTTTCGAAGCCCCGACGGAATCTTGTAGGAAAATCTCTCAGAATTTCTAAGCGCGTTGATGGAAGAGGGGACAGACGGAGGGATGATTTTGGGTGTGTGTGTGTGTGTGTGTGTGTGTGTGTGTGTGTGTGTGTGTGTGTGTGTGTGTGTGTGTGTGTGTGTGTGTGTGTAGTTAAGACCTGAGAGAAAGAAAAGGCGCATGAATACATGAAAACGAGAATTTCTGTTTCCATCGTCTCTTGACGGTACATAAATGCAAACCCCCCTAACCCCCGAAAAAAGGAGGTAACCAACCATATGTCCCTGGTAGCGACAGCCTATGATGTATGTGGTGAGTTTCGTAAGATACGCATTCACCTAAACTAGATAAAAAGGCAACAGGGGTGGCAGTGAAACTTAAACCAAACCTGGTTACGGAAGGGAAATTTGTATATGTTTTGTGTAATGCACACTGTCTTTTAAACAAAACTCAAAGTGAAAAAGATAATTCAATACACAAAAGCCCACGTATTCCCGTACAAGGAGATGACAGCTTAAAAAAAAAAAGCACAAACATACAAAAGAAAGAAGGCAGGTTCCAAATCCACAAACACCCAACGGTTGGCAGCATCAGTGCGACACCCCATCCGAAAGACTAAGAGTGTAGCTTTGTAGAGCGTTAACCAGACGGCTTACGAACAAAATGGACAGCTGAGTGCAGTAGCAGCAACCATTGAAAAACTAGAATAAATAACACTTCAGAAACATTATTGGTGGTTCCTTTTCAACATTTTATTCGATAGAGCATGAAAAGATTCATTAACCAAGAAAATAACAGCAGCAATTTTTATGCCTACAATCAGTTAACGAGCTTCACTTATTACCCTGATACAACTTGAGTCGAAGCACAGTCACCCTCTGTAGCGCCACATACCAATTTATTGTTGATTTTGTTATCTCCTACACCTGAATAGCATCAAGATCAGCAAACCTCTAAAGCAAGATTGTAAATGCCATTATTATAAATGTTATGTTTTGAAACAACCCTTATCAAACCTACAGAGCGTCGAAATGTGTCAAGTTTTGAACTAGAAACACTTCCAGTTCTGAATCATACACAATTCCTTACAACTGCTACTTTAGAAAAAGATATCTGAATTAACTCTGACTTCTCTTTCAAACATACGATAAAGACCCGGAATTTAGTTGTAGTTCATCCTGTCTTGAAACTATTTTAAAATATGGGAAAACAACCATAAAAATATCTTATCCTACTTCCTAACAGTTAAAGTAAGGTTTGGAGATTCATCCTATTACTGAATTATGAAAATATGATTTTCCTTAAAATACAAAATATCAAATTATCCTAACAATACACTAGTTTCCTTTCATTTCCAAATTTCTAAGTACTATACAGACCTTAATACACCCACCACACACGCGCACACATTTCATCGTTTCTACAGCGCCAGCTAAGGTCCATCTTTAGCACCAGCTGGACAATGAACTATTTCTAAATATAAGTCTTAAAATGGATATACTCTAGCTGAAAATAACAAGCGGTCGCCTTTAACTTCACGATGTTGTTAGCATAACAGTGCAGTCAGTATTTGTTCAACTCGCAATATATAATTTAAACTGTAATTTACCGATACATTGCATAATTTATCAGTTAAAATCTTCAACTTGCAAGAGACTGCACGGTAATACTGTTTCTCAATGTTAGTATCAAGTCTACACATTATGTGTGAGAGAAAAGGAGAGAGTGAGAGAGAATCTTTAATGAGAGGATGAGGAAGGATGTTATAAGGCTCTTCGACCAAGTCTTAAAATGAGCCTCATTGGTGAAATTGCTGAGTCTGCTTTGAAGAACTTGGAAGAGGAAATCTCGTTAAGGTACGAGGAATATTTTTCTTCCTCCGAAGCACCACTACCTAAACTTTACGCGAGATTAATCCAACCTTACTTGGAGAACTGGTGCGTGCATACCTGAGGAGGAGCGAGTTCTTGGAGAAAGGAGGAGGAGGAGGAGGAGGAGGAGGAGGAGGAGGAGGAGGAGGAGGAGGAGGAGGAGGAGGAGGAAAGGCGGGGGGGAGGAGGAGGAGAGGGGGAGGGGAGAAAACGAACTCACTGTACTCTATACTCTCAAACTTGGTCATCCAAGTTTTAGGTTCTTATTCCAACTTATATTTTGGGTTGACAGCAGCTATATCAATTTAACATTTGATAACAGCAACAAGTGGGAAAAATCAATATTACAACAACATTAATAATGCTACAGTAACCTTATAATTCTATAAAGATAAGACCAATTTACCTCTGAAACGAATACATACACATATGACGTCCCTACAGTTACGATGGGAGCAACCTACAACAATTAAAACAAAACATTTGTTTCATAAGATAATGAAAGCTAATTTCTCCAATAATTCGAATTAAACCACTCGATGTTTAGGCCATGAGAGAGAGAGAGAGAGAGAGAGAGAGAGAGAGAGAGAGAGAGAGAGAGATTGACGCTCTACGCTGTAACGTTTCGGAAGACTGGTAACTCCAAAAAGTGGATCGAGACATTCTCCTGCATTGATAAGCAGCAGTGAAGACCTAAACTTGAAATTCAGAGTGACGTGGAAAAGCTGACGCCAGTACTGATTAAGAGGTAAAAAAATATTGCAAGAAACTGCATTATATCTGCCATTCAAAGTCAATGACTTAGGCCAGGAACATTTTCCAACTAGGAGACAAACCACAAAGGTGAAAAATCCGCACTTGCTAAACAAACGAATGTGATGTTGCAACAATACTGCGATGCTAAAATGCCAACAAAGAACATTTCCCTCTTATTTCCGCAGAAAACTGTAGGGAAAATAGCTAAATTTTTACTACTCAGGTGGAAAAAGAATGACATATTAGAAAGTTAAAATAAATAAAAATACAGGCCGCTTAGTTTCGAACAAACGTTAACTGTAAAACCAAACAAAATACATTACAACCGAACTAACTTTCATCAAACCTCTTGAAATTCAAAAACAATAATAGGAGACTAACTCAAACCTCAACATACTCACAATACAGAACGATGATTTCATGGACAAAAACACAAAGCAACAACATACAGAGTTCACACCTAAAGCTTGCTCTTTACTTCGTGCCAGGAGACATTTCCCTCACGCACCTTCGGTGTTGGGTTGGAAAAGAAAAAGAAATAATAAGATGGCCCCACCATAAAATCTTCACCGGCAGGGTAACAGCAGTGGTGGCGATACAAGGATGCTTTCAGTTATAGAATAACGCCTGAGAAAGGAAACATAAATATGCACTTATGTCTCTCTCTCATACGAGAATACTCCAGTCACCGATGCTTCCTTTACGAATTAAATTTTCCTTTCTGCTTAAATTGTAAGATTTATTCATTTTTTATTTTTTCTTGGAAACCAAATAATTAAGCCACTACTAAATTGCACAGAAATAATCACTACATATGTTCGAGGAAAACTGCCTAGACAAAGGTGAAAATGAAAGAAAACATACTTTATATATATACATATATAAAATAAATATATATATATATGTATATATACATATATATATAATATATATACATATACATACATATACATACATATATATTATATAATATATATATATATATATATATATATATATATATATATATATATATATATATATATATATATATATATATATAATATATATATATATATTATATATATATATATCTCCACAATGATCAATTAACTTATAGATCGAAAAGTTAAAACAGCAATATGACCATTACACAATATGTATTTGGGTAAAGTGACCACAAGATGCTACTCACACACAGGTACGTGTTTGTGTAGTGCAAGAATACTGCTACTAGCACTGTGTGGATGCAAATCCGTTTAGTAGTAAGTGTATAAGGTCCAGGAATGGAAAAGTGAGGATGAAAAGAGAAAGTTCCTGCACGAGTCTGAATGTATACCTGGCTGGTTTGGAGAAGAAAAGGTGATTGTGCTGGGTGATTCAAATGCAAATGTAGGTGATGGAGAAAAAGATGGCATGGTTGGTATTTTTAGTGTTTGGAGTGAATCGGAATTGTGTTTTGTAGAATGTGTTCTGAAACGTGTTAGATTACTTGAGATGCATAGTTTCAAAAGGCTACTCATGAGAATATCTGGAAAAAAGGAACAGGTAAGACAACAGAAAAAGGTGAAAAAGTTTGTCAGGATTTTCGATATTAAAAGTAGGAGGAAAAATCTAGGAAGTGTGTGTGTGTGTGTGTGTGTGTGTGTGTGTGTGTGTGTGTGTGTGTGTGTGTGTGTGTGTGTGTGTGTGTGTGTGTGTATGTGTGTGTACGGCGATCATTACTGATTTAGTAGTAAAAGGATGAGCGTGGTACTGACAGCTGTCATTTTTCCTCTAAATCATCCTTCTATTGAAACTCCATCAGTATATGTATGCCTATATACATTTATGTATATGTATATGAGTATGTATATATATATATATATATATATATATATATATATATATATATATATATATATATTACACACACGCCTAAACACTGTGTCTGAGTGACGCATAGAGCCTCTGAGAAATTCTGTTGCTCCTGTCTTTCCCGTGTTTTATCTTCCACAAAGCTCCATTCAACTGCTTCCTCCCTTCCAACTCTTCTGGTGTCCACAGCAGCCCAACTGACACTCGCAAATACAATTCTCCTAGGATTTGTGCACTGGACAAGCTAACGAAAGTATGAAAGCGTGTATATATAATATATATACAAACATACACGCGTACAGACACATATATACACACACACATATATATCATATATAATATATTACCTACTCCATAAATAACATTTTTGTCCAGACTTGACAATACCTAAAGACGGCCAGAAGTTCCAAAGACAGTTCAAAAACCTATTATTAACTTGTAACGAGCTCGGTTGAAAAAAAAAAGGAAAAAATATACAAGGCAACGTCACCGACCGCCACAAAAGGTAAGGAAAAAAGACACTTTCTAGAACATGAGTAGAAGTCATTATAAAAACGAGCATACATAAACATACACGATGTGCATACATATAAAGCAATGTTTGTACTGTGTACATATATACACAAAACTTAAAATGGCATCACGATTTCTTAGTGACAATTATGTGGAAACGTGTGGTACTTTCATCTAATCTTAATTTACTATCTTACTGAAGCTATATAAACACACGGATCTTTCACAAGTACAAAACAATATTATGACCTTCCACGTCAAGCGAAAATAAAAACATGAGGAATCAACCATACTGATTTTTTTAATAAAAAGATATATCAGATTACACCATAATTAATTAGCTATTGGAAAGCCAGGCCACAGAACCTACCCTTCGAAAGAGGATACAATTACATTAAGCAAAAGGTATATTAGGAACCCCAGAAGCCCGTCCAGTCCAGAGAGGTAATTCCTCAGGACCTTTTGTCAGTATCTGCTACTTATAACAAACAGGTCTTTACACTATGGCACCAGTCCATGAGAAACAGATTCCCAAACACGATTCGAGTTCAAGTGGAATGAAATGAATCACAGACACGGGAAATACAGCACGAGGAAAGATGAAGGCAACCATGCAGATGCAAGACGGTAAAAGAGGACAGGGAAGGGAAGATAACAACGAATGCAGGTTTACAAGAAAATAATAAGTCCTTGAGTTTTCACCAAGGAGTTATAAAGATGATCAATGATTAAAATTCATTCATCTTGTTACAATGAAAAAATGAAAAGTAATAGGCATAGCATGAATGAAAATGACTTCATCATTATCACTAGTAATAGTCACAAAATCATGAACACAATGACGTGACTTACAACTGGAATCGTTCCTTGAACGACGGCCGTGCCAGGGGAGAGGCCTTGGATCTGAGTCATGATAGCATTCTTTAGTGCCAAGTGGTTGCGCCCATTGATAAGTAACTGATCCTTGAGATGTTGGGGCGGGTGGAAGTACTTGCAAGGTGGCTTCTCTCTGTTGCAGCGCCCCTGGAAGAAAAAACGAACATTAGTCACTCCTCTATCTTAAGACAGAACATGCAACTTATTCCTCTATTTTACTAAATCTTCAACAAAAAAGGAGATTTTTCCTTTAATGTGTTTAAAGTCAAGTACCAGAAACGTTCAAATAACCAGGCAGAGATCAAGTTTTCATAATTGCGCTAACACCAGAGAAATATTTATATTCGAGAAAAATACCAACGAGGGTTAAATGTCTGAAATACTTAACAATATGTAAGTTAAACATTAGCATAGAAACTTTTTATCCAACAACAGCAGGTACCAGGCAACAAGAAATAAATGGTGGTGAATATTATAGAGAAAACAGTCTCTACGACATCCAAGACATTTTCTAAAACATCAAAGCCTTCCTGCTACCTACTGATTAATTCCAAACTCCTTCTCTCCAACTCTAACGGTTAAAGACCAACATCCCTTTTCCAGGAAGGTTATAGACAAAACTTCCCTTTTGATGGTTAAAAATTTAAATACTATCTTGTGTTTTAGAAAGCAAAACCAGGCTTCTGATGGGTTAAACCAAACTTTCCTTCTTTGGCGCTCTGATATAAGAGCAACAACATCGAAACACCTGAACTCCGACGGTCACAATTCGAAAGCACGAATTACAAACATTAAAGCTCTCGTATAAATGTCGACATCCCAAAATACATCAGAGATTTGACAATACAGAAGGTGCGAAAAATGTTTCGGTCATGCTAGATCCAATTCACGCGATTATCAATCAATCAGAAATTCGATTTGTAGCGAGAGAAATATCACAATTCATTTTGAAAAAAAAAAAAAGTGCGTGACTGGTGCAAAACATGAGGATAATTTTGTCAAGGGCAGTTTAGTATTTCGCAGTAAAGGTATTTCTCATATGAATCTGCGTGAACAGAAGAATCTTCTATTGACAAAAACGCAAGAGAAAATAGTCAACAAAACAACCTAACACTGAAAGGTTGAGAAATGAAAGAAATTTGAAAAATAAACATTGAAAAATATCAACTCAAAACACCCAGCTGAGCAATAAATATCAGCCACCGAGAAAATAAATAAAAGACATAAAATGCACAGGGGGAGGGGGAAGCAAACACAAAGACCTCACGGCAACGGGAAAGTAAAGGCAAAATATATTTAAAATCTAGTACTTTTCTGATTACACACAAAACAGATACAAATATTCTGATGTACATAAAAAAGAACACATATAATTTGAAAAAAAATAGAGGTGTTTTGAGAGAGAGAGAGAGAGAGAGAGAGAGAGAGAGAGAGAGAGAGAGAGAGAGAGAGAGAGAGAGAGAGAGAGTGTGTGTGTGTGTGTGTGTGTGTGTGTGTGTGTGTGTGTGTGTGTGTGTGTGTGTGTGTGTGTGTAGCCTGAAGGGGCCGAATCAAATCTTCCAGCCTTCATTTCATTATGTCACGAGGGTGAAAATGACTGCCGAGAAGAATGGAGATAAGTGGTGATCACGATTTTTCTCGACCTGGGGGAAAGAAGGAAAATGAGAAAAAGAGGAGGAGGAGGAGGAGGAGGAGGAGGAGGAGGAGGAGGAGGAGGAGGAGGAGGCGGAGGAGGCGGAGGAGCAGGTGGCAAGGAAAAAAGGGGAAATGAAGCCGAGGGGAAAATAACAAACCCAACGGAATGCCAAGGAATCAGTGAGTTGGCTGCAAGAAGAATAATGAAGGCCATTATGATGAAGAAAACAAATAATGACTGTTCGTTGAAACGCTGCAAAAATATCAAATCAGCACCTCCAAAGAAAATACAAAACAATGAACCGTTAAAATAATGAGAGAGAGAGAGAGAGAGAGAGAGAGAGAGAGAGAGAGAGAGAGAGAGAGCGATTCAGTCTCAATTGCAATACCTGATACGGGAAGGGATGTACACTAGTGAATGGATGACAGAGGGTGGGGAGGGTAGGGAAGAATGATGGAGGGGAGTGTAGATGGTAGGGGAGGAGGGAAGCACACGCTGGAAGATAAGAATTATGTTAAGAGCAGTGAGGTTTGAAATTAGATGTGAAAGGAGGGGGAGGGGGAGTGGAAGTGGAGGGATAAGAATGAGTCCTGGAATGAAGGGAAGGGTGTTCAGGGAGGTAAGATGAGAAAAGGTTTTGTGCAGAGACAAATCGAGACAAGGATGAGAGAAAAGGGGAATAATGCACACTAAACGACGAGAAACACAGCTAATTGGAAAGTACGCTTTCTCGACCTATCGTGGATAGTAGTGGAATAAGACTTGTAATGGCAACCTTTCTGTTCTAAAAAGTTGCATACCTCAGCTACTTCACGACGTGAATTCCCCATTTTCCGAAATGTTCTTCAAACTGAGTAGGGCCGGCAATGACTTATTCCCACGTAAAGACTCACTTTTTAAAAAATGATTGGCGTTCTTCTTCACATAAACCATTTCAAAATAATACTTGAGAGAGAGAGAGAGAGAGAGAGAGAGAGAGAGAGAGAGAGAGAGAGAGAGAGAGAGAACTGATGAGATGACTTTACAATTTCTTAAAATGTCTTCTTCACATACCACTTTGTCACGGAGTCGCTTCCCTAAAAACAGAGAGAGAGAGAGAGAGAGAGAGAGAGAGAGAGAGAGAGAGAGAGAGAGAGAGAGAGAGAGAGAGAGGCAACAGCAGCAGTCTAATGAAAATATTACAAGAAAGATGACATTATGATTGATGGAGTCAGCCGAATGTCGCCTGGCAGTTCGTCTGAAGCGGATTCTCTTTGAATAGCGCCCTACCAATCCTCCTCCCCTTCCTTCTGGGTGGTTCCCAAAATTTTGCAAGTTTTATTCATTCATTTATTTTTATCTTGAGCGTCACCACGCTTCTTGCTCCAACGTAATTTCTTTTTAATTGGTCATATGTCAAAAACATGTGGCTAAAAACAATAGTGGCGCTGCGTTACCATTCTTGAAAGTATATTTTCTGCTTCAAAATACGAATTTCGTTTAATTTGCTAAAAGAAAGCCAAAATAACAAGAAGATAAAAAGAAACTGAATATCCTAAGATCCAGCCTAAGGTTTGTCGATTCCCTGTTTCTATTTATCGATGAAAAGGGGCGATTTCCTTAGCCAAGCGATTTGCAAATCATTCGTATTACATCATTCGGTTACTGTGAAAAACAACAATGAAAACATTAAATTCTAAGGACTGGGATTCACGGGGCGTTACAAAAATCCATATAAGAGTATAAACGATACGTAGTGGGAGGAGGCAGCGCTCTAAAGCCGTGCTTGCTTACCCAGGAAGAGCTTTTAGCCGGAGATGTGACCAAGCAGATATAAAATTCAAATGGGATTAGTATTGGAGTCATCAATCAAGGTGCTATAAGCAATCACTCGCATGACTTGCCACTCGTACTCTAAACGCCAATAAAAAGATTAAAATTCTCTCTCTCTCCTTTTAATCGTTGCCAGATCTGATTTCTCTTAATCTACCGTCTAAAATAATTGAGGTACTTCTACGTGTGTTGCTCATATAAAATATAATGAAATCAACTTCTCCAACAGAAATGCTTTTAGTTTTCTGTAGAAGAAAACTGTTATGCCGGCTTTGTCTGTCCGCTCGCACTTCATTGTCAGCACTTTTTCTGTCCGTCCTCAGATCTTAAAAACTACTGAGGCTAAAGGGCTACAAATTGGCATGTTGATCATTCACCCTCCAATCATCAAAACATACCAAATTGAAGCCCTCTAGCCTCAGTAGTTTTTATTTTATTTAAGGTTAAAGTTAGCCATAATCGTGCTTGGAACGATAAAGGAAAGGCCACCATCGGGCCGTGGTTAAAGTTTCATGGGCCGCTGCTCATACAGCATTATGCCGAGACCACCGAAAGACAGATCCCTTTTCGGTGGCCTTGATTATACGCTGCAGTGGCTGTACAGAAAACTCGATTGCGCCGAAGAAGAGACTTCGTCGCATTTTTTACTTATGTTTTTAGTAACAATGAAAATTACTTATCATACACATGCAAATATATATATATATATATATATATATATATATATATATATATATATATATATATATATATATATATACGAGTATTATATAAATATTTATATATTTACATATACATACACAAGTATACATATTCATAAATAATATATCATGCACTTTATCTGCTGATCACTTTAAGGCCATTCCCTCCATATAAAAAGTATATAAAGAAGGGAAAAAGAAAGCCCTCTTAAATACCTTCTTGGTCTACGAACAGCCAACTCCTAACTTTTCCTCTTACCCTTTTGCAAATGTGTCCTACTTTATCTTAATTTATATATCTCAGTTTCCTGGCATATACAGTCTTTCTGAGTTTGCTTTCTCATTTCACAGATTCTCTTAGTCTTCCAGTAAAGACCATCTAAATTTTCGAGCTGCCCTCCTCCGTCTTCCATAATAACCTCTGGGTGTCTTTCAGGGAATCTCCTTTGTTTCCATAAATTCCGCTTATTTTATAAACATGGCACAGTCTTCCTAAAAGGTTCCTTTCTTTCTCTCTCTCTCTCTCTCTCTCTCTCTCTCTCTCTCTCTCTCTCTCTCTCTCTCTGTTAAGGGAACCACCATGGTTGTCTTATCGATATCTTCCCTCGCCGTCGCCGTCATACAGAGGACAAGTCATCAGCAATTTATCTGACGGCAATCTCCTAAATTCTATTACCAAACCGGCAACTGGCTTGCAGTCGCCAACGTCCACATTATCAAATCAGAATTTATTATGCCACACACAAAAAGAAAGAAAAAATACAATGAGAGAGGGGCGGGGAGACAGAGAATGCCTTTTTTTATATAAAACATTTGTCAATTATGAAACACGATTTGAAAAGACAAAAAATAATTTAGATAAAAGACCACAATACATACAGTTTTCAAAGTTATAATTATTACAGTCCACCATCCGTAAACCAAAGAGTATGAAATTTATCAATATAATGCACATTCATGCCCGAGACTTGTCAGCTTGTACATATCTAAAGATTTAAAAATAGCAAGACAGGTATTTCCGATTTCTTTACACTGTATTAAGAGAGGAATGAGGCAAAAATAAACTAACCGATGTTCTTTTGATGCCTGCTACTTGGGCGAGGCAACTAATGAATTGCCAAATTTTTTGAGATGCAGAATAACAATACAAAAACGGGTTTTCATCTCTCGCTCTCTCAGTTCCTACTATAATTTTTTTTTTTCAGTACCAAAGAAATTAAGTTAGCCTCTTATTTAAATCGTTCACGATCCAGCAAAACAAAGGAAATTTATAGTATATTTGGTAACTGAAACGTTTGCCAGAGAGAGAGAGAGAGAGAGAGAGAGAGAGAGAGAGAGAGAGAGAGAGAGAGAGAGAGAGAGAGAGAGAATTAAAAGTAGTCCAAATAGCCCAATAGTTTTAAATTCCTTGAAACTAATGATGCGAAAAATTGTCCCCAGAAAAGGAGTAGTGAATTTCTCAGGAGTGTCAAGGCGTTGAAAAGGAAGGGGGGGAAACTTTCCAGGAGAAAACAAATTTGTGTAAAACATGGCGAGAAAATAAATACAGGCGCGAATGCCAAGGAGCTTGGAGATCTGCTGTGAGGAAGTAGCGCGTATTTCGCCAAAAATTGTGCTCGCTCACAGAATAAATATCAAAAGGTATTTTTATGGCCTGCCGAGGAGAAAATCTTGACGCCTGAACCTACATTATGATGCATGTCTACAAGTTCAGCAACATTTTCTTTTTCGTCGAGACGTTCAAAGTTATAATAAAATTTCAACATTCATCATTATTCAAAAACATATAACGTTAAATATTAAAACCATTTGGCCGACCCTTCAGGCTTGTTTTCAACCTCAGTGTGGATGCAGCTTACACCTTTCAAGCTCCTCACGTTTTTTTTTTATGATACAACGGCATATATTTTGACCTTCTGCAGTCGTCAAACTACCAGCCACCCAATTATCTATTTAGGTTAAGATTCCTACATGCTTAAAGTCCTCTGTTCTTCCCAAGGAGTAGGATCTGGGTCCTGTAGTTAGTGAAGCAATGGAGTTACCGTTAACATCACGAGGTCACCCAGCCAGAGAGAGAGAGAGAGAGAGAGAGAGAGAGAGAGAGAGAGAGAGAGAGAGAGAGAGAGAGATTCTTAAGAACTCCGCTACGATTTCTATGGTCGACGCAAAAACAAACTCAACTTAAGGTGCCAGGTTTTAAAGCCAACTGCTACGATAACACCCACTACTTTCCCGCACGAAATGGCGCCTTCAGTCATCATATCTCATGTAAATATCAAAAGTTAATTCGAAATGTTATCCACCTAATGCGGCCACGAATCTGAACAAAAGGGGAATTCCAGCTTCTACTTACATATACTGCGATTCATATGCAATGAAAGAAAATATGTTTTTTAACTTCTTAGAAGACTTGATTCAAGGTTAAAAGATACACCATTCTAACAGGAACAGGGGAAAAAATAAGACTGATTATTTACATTATCTGTAATTACTTGCAGAGGCTACCGTCATGGTCTGACATCGCGTAGATGGGTTAGCAATACAGGTTTTGGCAAAATGGTAGAAAATAATTGTTTATTACTTACGACTATATGAAGCTTTCCAATTCTCAATCATAGGAAAAATCTCAACGGCCAAATCTAAACAAAATGTTAAAATTACATACCAATTCTGTAATGAATGTAAAATCAAGCTAAATTCTCTTTTCTTTTTCCAGCTGCAAGAAGGAACCATTGTCCTTAAAAGTATCAAAACAAAATCGCATTTGCATTTGAAACATTTACTTTACAGCATGCAACTAGAACTCGAATGTTGCGGAGGTCCTGTTCACTCGTGACACCGTAATACACTACTATTAGCGGTGAACATGGCTAGTAGTAATCGCACGAAATGCTTCAATGCAAACTCTGGTATTAGGAGGAGCAATTCGAGCGACGGAAAGCTGTCCTGGACCTATTTCAGTTACTGGACCTTCTAACGTAAATGTATAACGATATGGAACCAGCCGAACCTTAATAATATCGCAATTACTGATGACAAACAACTTTGAAAAAATATTCAATGTATAAAATAATACATAAAATGAACATGGGAAGATATCATCGGGAACAAAAAAATATCGATAACTCTGGACGGAAGGAGGCATTCAATCAAAATTAAATAGTGGGCAATCTTACAATAACACAGTGATTACTTTTCTTATAATGGCTGATTACATGAAAAGCAGCCGACAAACAGATCTAAAGACAAATGGAACTCTGCAACAACAGCAGAGCAGTGGGGGCACGAACATCAGCAACGGCCCTGCCCCAACCCCCAACCCCACTTCCCCCAAAACGCCACAATTCCACTTTTGCTCTTCCCTGAGAGATTAATTAAGAAACGCGTAATGGCAGGGCAAAAATTGTCTGGCCAATTAATTACACTTTAAACTTTTGATATTCGGGATTCGTTTGCGATGTAAAAGTTCAGATACAAGTTAGGAAATACCCAGTGTTACCATTAGTACGAGGGCAAAACGCAATTTGCCAGCCGGGTAACTTTTCTGGAATCATTAATGCCATTTGCTGTTTCATATTTCTGGTACATTTTCTTAAGAATCAAATTTAACGGCAAGGTACACGAGCTTGCATTTGTGACAGCATAAATCAACTGTCACTTCTCAGTAAAAAGCAAAATTTTGCACAGTCAGCAAAGAAGAAGAATCATTCACTGTAATGAAGAAAAGACATACACTGAGGCGAGACACAATTCATTCACTCTTTGTTTACGAGAGAGAGAGAGAGAGAGAGAGAGAGAGAGAGAGAGAGAGAGAGAGAGAGAGAGAGAGAGAGAGAAGGTGTTTCAACCCATTTCTCTTCAAGTGGGGTTTCCTCAGGAGCTACAACGTAAAAAGTGGAAAAAAATTGAATTTATGTGCATTGCCCAGGGAAAGAGGACAAGGCACAGCCATCAGTGATCATCCGGTGGCGATATCTCATGAGTTGAAAACTCCTCGAAAGGATGCCATAAAGTATTTCCTTTCTTTTTTCTCCTTCACGTCTCGAGTTTGGAGAAGACTTTTTTTTTTTATTCTGTAAACCTCTGTAGGAACCCTTATAAAAATGGTTTTACGTCGTATAGTTATAGAGAATATCATAACAGCAAACACCTCTACATAGGTGACCGCGAAATGGGTCGGCATCCAATGGTAGTAAAGGCATAAGGAAAGGATGAGGGGGTAGGGATGGGGGGATATGGAAGGGGAAGCAAGGTCTAGACCTTGGAAGAGGTATAGGTAAACACACTCGATCGTGACGGAAGGGCGATACAGGGGATAGAAAAACACTCACTCGATCCCAACCCCGCGCTAACGGCATCTCCACTACCAGCAACAAAAATACAAACACACGTACCTATCATAAAGTAAGCAGGAACGAATAAGCGTTCAAACAGCTTTATCAACATCATATTCACTATACTTAACTTCATACCATAAAAAAACCACTAAAATATTAACTTTAAACCGACAGCAAAACCTGATACCGTACAAATGACAAAGGGAAGAAATTCTGGGAAAAAAAGCTTGGCAAAACTAAATTACGAAAAAAAATATGCAATAATAAAGCAAACCCACCTAACTGAAGCCATGCACGTTGACAATGACAGGGAAGAAAACTTCTAAACCAAGTCCGTAACTCGCATTTTAAAACCAAATCCATAACTCACATTAAATATACAATGCTGAGAATATCGCTGCAGAGATAGCAAGGCATTGTACACCATAAGAGAATGAAGAAAAATATATGAAAACAAAGCTGGCTTAAGCAGTTCATTAATCTTGGGCAAGTCCTACGCCTGACAGGGAAGCATGGCACATAATATTGTAGTTTTTCTCCATTTAACTTCGTACACATTTTGCACATTTTTTTTATTCTAAACCATAAGGTAAGTTTTTTTTTTCCTAAGTGCATCTGTCAAAAATTTCCGGAGGGTTACTAACATGGCTGGCGTAACATGGCTATCGATAAGCGAACTTCATCACCAATTTTCGCATGTTCCTTTCAATGCAAAGGCCAACATGAAGCGACTCTTATTTCTCGTATTTAGTCTAGGCCCGAAGGTAAAGCCAGAATGGGGGGGGGGGGGAAAGAAGGGTGGGAATTAACACTAAGAACATCAACAACAATACAAATAGCAATAAACAAGAGCTATTTTAGGACGATAAGCCATCGATTGCTGTTTCAGAACTTGCAATTAGGAACCATTAACTTCGGGAGGGGTAATACGAACATGCATCTCTTGAATAACCTTCATTTGCCTTTCTTGCACGAGCCAACTTCCCCGACCCACATCCCGAAAGAATACAGCCGAAATGAATGCACACTCTCTCTCTCTCTCTCTCACACACACACACACACACACACACACACACACACACACACACACACACACACACACACATATATATATATATATATATATATATATATATATATATATATATCTAAAATAAAATATATATATACACAATATTTATATATATATATATATATATATATATATATATATATATATATATATATATGCACAGTGTATACACAAAATTTAAGAACGTTTGTTGTGTGATGTGTGAGTCTATGTATCTTCTCCCAAACGGCTGCACCTAACCACTTGCAAAATGGTCCCCATGTGCAATTTCACGAAGAATCTGAGGCTGTGCATCACCTTCCATGCCGAAACTTCAGGTCAAAGATTTTCCAAACCTTACACTGGCCAAGAATCCGTGAAATTGGGAGGACCAAGACATTAGACTTTCACGACTGCGGAAAAATAAGCGATCGTACATGGAAACCGTGCCGCCAAAAACCACGTGTGCCTGATATTTTTGTCTATGTCCTGTGTCACATCTACGACCACTTTCGAAAGAGCTTTTAAAATTGGGAACGGAGGAAGATACTCAGAATTTTTGCAGCGACAACTATCTGTGATTTGATGTGATTATGTATTTGGATCGGTTGGTTTCAAGATGGTTTACCTCTTGACGCTGTGGTTACCATTCATTTTAAAAATCATTTGAAAAAGTTGGTCTTAACTAAAACACACGAATTAGCAGTCATTTGCACAATTACATTATCAGATATTCTTATCAAGCATGTCTCTGCACTTCAGTGCATTAGACACAATACTTTTTCTTTTGTAAGAACATAGTGAAAATACAGTGACATTTCATAATTAAAAAGCTGAATTTCATGATGAATCCACTAATGGTGTATTAGGAAGAGTATACTTTTATTAAGTTTGGGACCATTTTTAGCTACTTTACAGCTTAGTAAACGTCTGATATCTTTAAGAACTTTTTGTGTCGGTGTATAAAACTGCGTTACTTTCTTGCACCAGGGATTCACCCACAATTCATCCACTGAAATATGGCTCTAGCTGTGATGACCATCTCGTGTCTACTCTGGGAGCCAGCAACACACACATACATTTTATATATATATATATATATATATATATATATATATATATATATATATATATATATATATATATATGCATTAACAAATGTAGAAATCTTTCTCGCGTTCCAAAGAGATTTGGTACGCAGAAGCCTGGAAACATAGGAGAGAAGAGTTATTTGTATGGGGATCGCCTTCCTGGCAACACGAATTTCCCATTCTCTCTTAATAATGGCCTGACATTATAAAAAAAGGGGGTCAGCAATTAAAAAGGGAACAATTAACAGACACGACAAAGGAAAATCGCACTAGGGCAAAATTAGGACGATACGCCGTGCCAACAAGAGATGATGATAGTGTGGGGAGGAGGAGGAGGAGGAGGAGGAGGAGGAGGAGGAGGAGGAGGAGGAGGAGGAGGAGGAGGAGGAGGAGGAGGAGGAGCAGGAGCATAGCTTCCAGGATATTAGATCACAATGTAGACTGTGTCCTAGAGCGCCGACTATATTTAATACCGACATGGTGTTAAACTGGCGATAGAGCATTTTAAAAAGAACGAAAGTTCAAAATAGCTACAGTCTTTACGACAATATTCATGAGTTCCCTGACCTCTACATACGGCATTCATATTGTAGAGAGAGAGAGAGAGAGAGAGAGAGAGAGAGAGAGAGAGAGAGAGAGAGAGAGAGAGAGAGAGAGAGAGAGAGAGGAATTATTCTACTCCTTTGGGGTTGTTTTAAAACTGCAGGCTCTCCCATTTTTAACCATATGTGACATATGTTTTGACGGAGCATTGATGTGTTACATTAGCTATTTTTACTCACTTCTCCTTCCCCCTCCCGGTTGTGAACCACAGCAGTAAACTGACTAAAATATAAATAATTCACTCCTAGGGTCAATGAAGTTATAATGAATTTAAGGGAATGTTGCTAGATTCTTCTACTTACAAGCGTGATCGAGAGAGAGAGAGAGAGAGAGAGAGAGAGAGAGAGAGAGAGAGAGAGAGAGAGAGAGAGAGAGAGAGAGAGAGATACTTGTCGACTCTGAGACGAAACTCTGCACACATTACAGGATATACTGCTATTTATACCAACGACCAGAGGAGCTTGAGTACACACGTAAGTAAATACAGTAAATACTTACAAATTCACATAAATGCACACAAAACTTGCAAACACACACTATCCTAAGTTTAACAAAGTGAAATTTTTAAGGCAATGCATTGGAGCGTGGCACGATGAAATAAAAAAAAAAACAGCAACCGATAAATTCATATCGATAAAAGCATGACCAAGAAGGGGGTAGACTTCACACACACTCTGTCATGAAAAGATCTATTCATTTACCTTCTAACCTACAAAGTTATTTCATGATTGCTGAACGCATACGTATTGACAGCACACACTAGCTAATCGGCCCAAGTAAGCGAAAAATATCGAGGAAACGTAATAATTGACCCTTCAAATCCGTTTCAATTCTGTCTTGACGTGCATTTCCTTAAAGTTCTTCGTTATCCAATAACATTAATAAAAACGATCACGTAGCACTGCAAACTTGAACCGTCGAAAACGCATTCTCAGTAGCACGTCATTCAAGAGGAAACCGAACACCTCACCGGCTACAATCCGCAAAGGAATAAACGCAGCCATTATAAATCATGGAGCAACGAAATGAATCCAATAATACTGAGAAAAAAAAAAAAAAAAAGGGGAATTGCAGGTGGTAATAATGGAAGCGCAGGTAAAGGCGTGTAGGGGGAAGAACGAGGGTGGGGGTTATTTGTTAGATATAGGCGTGGCTGGTTGGTGTCGGCAGACGACTCTCTCCTAGCGTGGCTGCTCCAGGCCATTAGTTAATGAAGCTGGTAGTGGAGATGCCGGGCAGGTGAGGGGTACGGGGGGGGGGGGAATAATGGGGGCTACCTAAACGCCCTCATGGCAGGTGGGATAGGACCTCCGACTCTCGGGATAGCCCCAACGTTCAAGGGTCCCAATCTCCCAACCCACTGGATGGTCGTCTGTGCACCTGCTGACCTGCCCAGTACCAATAGCACCTGGTGTTTGCCTGGCTTGCCTGGCTTGCTTGCCTGCCTGCCTGCCTGCCTGCATGCCTTTCCCATGGATCGTACTCGCCCCTCTTGTACTCTTCCCTTCTCATCCTTGGTATTTTATTCTTTTAACTTTCTTCTTCCAACATCAAGACGCATGCAAGAACACAATTAGCTCGCATCGCAATAATTACTTTTGCATAAAACATGGAATAGTCTGCGTCATAAGAAACTGGGCAAATGCAAGAAAGAACCAGTCACAAAGAAAAATACTGGTTTCTTAAATACAAAACATTACTAACATGAAATTTAAAATACGTAACTTTCATATGGGATGGATAAATGAATACTCACATCATTCTGACAATATAATTACGGTTATTAAATAATGACAGGTCTCTCTCTCTCTCTCAGAACAAAACGCTTGGAAGCCCTGACACAATATAAACAAGCGGAGGGAGAAACGAACTCACGTCAACGTCTCCTAAATTTGAATAACGTGGACATAAAAGTAAATGGGGATTGGCCGAAGGAAATAACCATCTTTAGTATCCACTAAAGACGTCTCATCGACATATACACAAGGTAATACGACGTTACGAGTCTACAATCGTGGTGGCTGTAGGAATCGTAAATCGAGGTTTCACACAGACTCGTGTTTGTTTGGTCGTTCTTGCTCTTCTTCCTCCCTGGAAGGATGCAAAATGACTCTTCAATTCTGCGGTTCAAACAAATGGAAGCTTCCTTTCAAGAGGTTTCTAGAAAATCAGATTCAGCTGGTCACGCACAATTTTCTAAGCAAGACTGCCTGACTGAACATGACAGTTTTAAATAATCAGAGTAAGTTTTAAAATTTACCACCTACTTAAACAATCCACTATTGACATTTTTAAATTAACGAATGTATAACGTTTTTACCAAAGGAATTGGAACACTGCTGTTGCTACTATTAATAAAAACTATAACCAATTAACAAAGCTTTAAGTTAAAAAGGGTTACTGCGGGCATCAGTATTAACCCTTACCTTTCTGTTACTATAGCAGTGAACCATCGAGGTTTTTTGGGTAATGGAAAATAATCGTTGATAATTGCCGTCACGAACCCACGAGACGTTTCCTCTCGAAGGTCAGCGCTTTAAAACTACGAGGGGATGCAAGTTAAAACGTTTTTGTGCAATGTCTGACACAATGTGGCCATTTCCGTAGGAGAAACCATAAACCTACTAAACACTCGGTTACTGCAGCAGCAGTTTCAGGAGAGGCTTTGTATTCTGCAAGCTCACAAACGGACTTCGTTTTACTCTGAAAGTACCTTTGCTAGGGGGCTGAGGGCAATGGCCTTGAGTGTCTCCCAAAAGAAGCCATATAACTGACGTACTCAATCCATGTAAAAACTGCACCATTTATAGAACAATTTTGTATACTGTTATTCAAGTGCATTTACTCACAAACTAGCAATGAAACGACATAAAAACTTATACTCAAGAGAAAATCAACACAAACTGTCTAGGGACTCCAAGTAGCAACGTTACCTCTAAAGCAATGCACGAGCTTTTAGGGTACGATACCAAGAAATAACTATTTCCAGAAAAAAAAAGCTCAGATGTAAAAAAAAAAATACCCTACTGCTACAGTAACATGCAGACTTACGAGCTAGAGCAATGGCCTTGTTAAGAAAAAGTACTGTTGTTGGTGTTGACTTCACACCAATAATGAAATTTCCGACTGTGAAAAGGAAAGCTAAATAAACCACATTCACAAGGCCCGCCTGACACAAGCAAATCAATACGACAACTAGTAATACTTACAGCTGCAACAATAAGAAGGGAGTTCAGGCTGCGTTCCGACTCCAGAGCGAAAATTCACGTAAATTCTTCAGAATGGCAGGTACGTTCGGTGGATTCAAATCTATAACCTCTATTTAATAACATAACGTGTATCATTATACTGATTTTTCCCCAGCGTGTTGAAACGCTACTCTACGGATAACGAACTCCACACTTATACCAGCCGTTGTCCGGCTCGGGGTTAGTCTCATTCAGTACCGGCCTCTATAGCAGAGTAGTATGAAGGGTGAAAATACCTTTGCTGTGGGTTTCAGGACGGTATGGCCACAGTACTATCTAAATAAAGTATCTTGAAATACATGTTAATATAAACTGGAGCTACAAAATTTTAATACCGACACATAATCTAGCCAGAAGTTAATGAAGAGGTCTTATGAAGGTCTTCTTTAAAATGCAAATACATATCCATGGTATAATGTCAAGAATTCCTAAACGAAGCGACAAGAGCAACACTGACTTCTTTTTGATCAAGACCGATTATTCACAAAACATGCCAATAGATATTCTATCTTTATTATAACACAATATTAAAGTGTCTAATAGGACTAATACCTTTTAGGCATATTAAATATCCAATCAAAAAAAGGATAAGGAAAAATACCGATCTTGTATCGATGTTATACTTTGTTTCATTAATAGTGAACATCAGTGTTCACACATTCAATCCGAGATAGGTAACCTGCCAATACTGTACTGTTTTAAAAGCCATCAGCGTATGTCCTGGAATGCTATGTGTACTCAACCAAGCAGTCACAGACGCATGTGCATTAACAATACTTTCTACTGCCATCGACCAATAATGCCCTTCCTTTCTGAGTAAAAATGAACTAGGTTGCAGCGATACATTCCCTCAACGGTAAGAAAAAAAAAAAAAAAAAAGAGTAGGATTTATAAGACCAGACTTTTCTCTGACAGAGGCACTCCATTACAAATCCATAAAATCAGTGACACGAATCTCCCGTCGGGCCAAATCCCGACGACGACAGCAACATCTTGCGTGTAAAGCACAGGCGACCCGAGCAAGCATACAGACAAACTTACCATTTCGTTAAATTCTTTGAAAACGTAAAATGGAAAGGTGTGAATACGATCTGCTTAAGTCTCTTCCGACTGCATGCACGTCGATTTATGAGAAATGTACAGTCTCGGTACAGTCAGGCTAGCGAAGGAAGCGTGGAAGACATTGATGTGTGAGAGAGTGGGAGGGGGTAGCAGAAGCCATAGCTATTGCATGTGGTCCATTGTGGCAATAATTATATGTGTGGTCGGGGTGGTAAACGTAAAATCTATTCGCGTGTCAACTTTAGCATGCAGTACTCTGCATGGGAAGAAAATGTGTGTGTGTGTGTGTGTGTGTGTGTGTGTGAGAGAGAGAGAGAGAGAGATTTAAAACGATAAGCAACTGTCAATTCAACACTTAGCACACCTTAAATACAACAACACAAAGCCACATCTTTTTCCTATCATTTCCAAGTCATGTCACGAGCCAGGTCAAGGGGCAAATTTAGTAGGGAGGAGAACGGATGAAAGGGAGACTGGGGAGGCCGAAGGTAGAGGTTTAGGTGACGTGTGGTCGGGAAGGGGAACAAGATGGACAGGAGAGTTAGGAAGGAAGGAAGGAAGGTCGGGGTGGGGTGGGGTGGGGGTGGGGAGGGTGTCGGCATAAGTAACCGGTTGCGGGATTGCGTGCGTGGCTGCGGGGCAGGGCGGCGCCAGTCCGTCGGCCGCCTTCCTCCAGGCAGCTCACAGGCGAACCACAACTTTTATGATCGCCACCAAGCGAGGAAGGGACAAACCAACGGAGGACTCACGGGGGGAAGAAGGGAAATGGGTTGGCGGAGGGTGAGGGATATTTGGAAGGAAGGGGGTGACGTGTCCCAAGATGAGGGAAGGGATAACCTCCCTTTTGGCCTTTTTTCTTTCCTTCCTTCCTTCCCCAACACAATCTCTGCATTGCTGCTGTAATTGTCTAAACTCAGGCTCTACTACACCGGACCCTAATAACATACATCACGCGAAAGAGTCCCAGATTCCGGAAATATCATAAAAGGATGAAAGATATACAGCTACCGGCGTGATTTAGGACGAGGATGAAGAAGTCTTCTCTCCCCTACCTTTCTTCCTTATTACCTCTCGTGTGTGTGTGTGTGTGTGTGTGTGTGTGTGTGTGTGTGTGTGTGTGTGTGAGAGAGAGAGAGAGAGAGAGAGAGAGAGAGAGAGAGAGAGAGAGAGAGAGAGAGAGAGAGAGAGAGAGAGAAAATCTCTTGGTTCACCATGGAAGGAGGAGTTTGTCATCAACATGACCTGCTATCATTACTGATTCTGTAGTCGTTGAATGAACTTGAATTTTCTCAGATTTGTACAATGGTACCGAAAACTTTCAGGTGTACAGAACAAATTCGACCACAACCCATGTATTTAAAAATCCCGGTCACTTTACCAAGAACCTTTCATCGAAAATGCAAGGACAAAATATAACAAGGTGAATATGTCGGCATCAACCGTCACAAAAATTAAACTATTTAACCTCAAATCAATTGCTGCGTAATTCGAGAAAAAAAAAATACATTCAACAGCCTCGTTAGCTATGCCAAAAGCACATTTTAGACGAGTTTTTCCTTCATAAATGTAAAGGCTACAAATTCAGCATCTCGGCACTTTTCCGAATCTAAACCATTCTAATTTTAAAAGCGAATAAATCTAGTATTCATGAGTATTCTAAAAAATATTGTGGATACAACACCATTCGATATTTACAGCAGTACACCATGAGAACGGCCGAAATCTTTTAAATAAGAAAACTCAACCGCCGACAAGTCTATTTTCCTACTCCTTGCCCAGGAAAAAGAACTTTTTAAGCGACAAGCGTCTGCATAACTTTCATACGTTCCTTGGTCTTCTGCCAAGAAAATATATAAATAAATCAGTCGACTTGGAAGTCTAAAACGAAGCGAAATGAGAAGCCTAAATTCCCACCACCTTGCAAGGATAAAAGAAATGACAAGAAAAATATACCAACCAGGAAGAAATACATTTTTCACCCACCGAAAAAATTTGTCGTGAGTATTAGAGCCAAGACCCATTTTGCGCACTGCTGGCTATCTCCCCCCCCCTCTCTCTTTCTGTGTGTAACACACACAAACTGACAAATAACCCCTTTAATTCTTAGCATGCTACTACTCCTCTATTTACTTGAAACTGGTGCTCTTAACAACATTCACTGGAATGAAGGTTTTCTTTCCTATGTTGGCCTTGATGAGGAAATGTAGATCAGGCAAAATAAGGTCAAATAATTCTTGACGAGTGACCCAATACCAAGAATGTGTAAGATATATTGGTAATCACAAATTAGACATACGATGTTCGCAACCACCCCCCTCCGTGGAGTCATATATGCACCACCCTCAAGTCCTCATGTAAAGTTTCAGTGTTGTCGATTTACAGCATAAAAACTATATCATTTAAGGTCACCACCTCATCACAATCAATGCGACTCAGTCGTACACTAGAGCATTTTGTTGGTTCTAGTGGATTTTCTGAATGCACTGGAATGCATACAATTACAAAAACTTATTCTGCGCATACGATAAAAGCACTGCGGTAAACTCATTGCAGTTCTGGAATCGTACAAATATGACAGTTCCGAAAATAAAACAGTCTCATTACACACAATAAACAAATGTACAAATACAAATAACTAAAGTAAAGGACACACATTATATATTTATATATATATATATATATATATATATATATATATATATATATATTGTATATACATACATATATAATTATATATATATATATAAATTTTTTTTTTACAAACACACACATATACACGAAGTACCACCGTGGGTCAAAAGCGAAAAAGTCAAGTGGCAACAAGCAAATTTCTACGAAATAAATATTACAAAACTCCCTAATAAAGACCGACGGAAAATGAGAGGGGAGCCTGATTTCGCGATGCCTCGAACGATTCCGCTGGGTCGTACTAGAACTGCCAAGGATGCTCACTGACCCGTTTCCCTGCAGGAGGCGAAGTGTCACGTTTGTGGGACTTGATGAGCCTTATGCACTTCCAAGAGATCCTTGACTGATGGAAATTCACACAAGGTTGAAAGACTTCGTTACCGCTGACGAAAATCTCATCAGCGTCGTCATAACCATCAATCAACTTTGACATTCTTCTTAAGCTCAAGTTCAAACGGATTGCACGAAATCAGTCAGGGAATATAGCAAGTTCAAAAAGAAAGGTTTCGCACAGCAGAAAGTATTCAGAAAATTTTCGCACACCTTAAGGGTACATTTTTTTTGGAGGGGGGGGGTCATAGTGGCGAAGCATTTTAGATAATCAAATACACAACCGTTGGTACAAAATAATTAAAAAACAACTCTGACCATACTTTAAACGAGAATCTGTTAATTCTTATTTGAATGGGATTAGTAATGCATACACTCTAAAACAAAAATCTTGTAAATAACATTCACTGTGAAAGTATGCATCAAATGTGAAGGAGCATAAATAGTCTTTTATTTTGAAAATTAAATAGAAATTTAAGAACCAAGACATGTTCAAAAATTCTCCTCAACACTCCGAACAGTTTTTTCATGGTGCAATGGCACTCAAACCAAACTAAGCATCTGGGGCATATCAAGCAATTCCCCAATATCATATTCATAAGCACTCTGGGCTGACCACAAAACTCCACCCAACCCAACCTATAAGAGAGAGAGAGAGAGAGAGAGAGAGAGAGAGAGAGAGAGAGAGAGAGAGAGAGAGAGAGAGAGAGAAACCATTCAAAACAAAGGGAGAAGTCTCTTGAGGTTGGTGTGTATTTGATGACGGTATTCGCCGAAAGGGGAAAGAGGGAGTAAGAGAACAGTATTCGAGGAGAGAGAGAGAGAGAGAGATGATGGTAGTGTGGTGCAGTGCGGCAAGGACGACGTTCCACTCTCTCACACTCTCTCTCTCTTTCACTCACTCACTCACTCACTCTCTCACACACACACACACACACACACCCAATACACATCTACACCTGTCCCTCACAGGACGCGAGAAAAGGGACTCATAATGAGGCGAACGAGGCGCAGCAGAAGAAAATTACTTTTTCGGTGCCTCCTACAATTACGCCTCTCAGTCGCCGTTTTTTTTGGCATCCATGGCAGTCTCAAAAGAGAAATAATTTTCCAATTTCTTTTTACTCTCCTACATTTCAATGCCTTTTGTCTTTTTTCAATCACTCCGGTTCGTATATGACCTGCTGCATGAAGACGAACCATTCTAGCTGCCGTGCCTTTCTACAAGAAATCAAATAAAAACTTATACAGTGACAGACTTCTGACTAAACTATCGGTAGGGAATCGTCCCGCCTCTCCTTCCAATCACCAAAATATATTGCTTTAAATCTGGAAGTACAACTCCAACTTCTGACGGAACATTTCCTATGCGTTACTAACAAGACGCAAAGTTGTTGTTGTTTCATGTCATTAACATCCCCATGAAGTTCAGAGACGGCAGAAGCGGCAGCAGCAACGCCTGCATCAGTAACATAAACAACAAGCATTAACTATCTGCGAGAAAGCTTGACCGTAAATTAGCCAAACTCCAAAACCTCCCAGGATGTTGCAAGTAATTAGCAACGGAAGGTCAGATTGCCACATGGCACTTCTGCTAACCACCGCAGCCCTATCTACCCTCCAACCAAACCGTCCCCCCCCCCTCGGCCATCCTTTCCCTCCTTCACAGCAATCTGCTCAAGTTATGAATTTAATTAATGAGGCTACTCCGCCAAATGGCTTCTTCCAAAAAATAAAACTGCTTTTATATTTTCTTAATTACAACGCCAGGGAATGCCTGCAGACGAGTAGAGATAACTTCAAGATTAAGGAAAAGTAAAAAATATACAAAGCGGCAAAATAAGAAAGGTTTAGCGTTAAGCACAATCGTGTGTTAAAGGCATATTGCACACGACTTTCTTGACAGCAAAATATCTACAGTTCAAAAATATTTTAAAATGGATAACAATAAGGCGTAAAATTGGCGAGCAGATGAAAAATGGTCAGACATTTCAATTTGAACTAAATTGATTTGCAAGTCCTTCACGTTGCAAAATATCTAAAATTTATCTCAGTAATATAACAGGACTCTTGAAATGACTATTTTAGTTAGTGCTTCAGCTCTATATTAAAATATCCTCCAACAAATTCCAAAGTCAAAATATATACTCAGATGGACCTTCAACAGACATGAGATCGTTACTGGGCTGAACGTCACGACACTGAAATTCTGGCACGATACTTGGGAAGACTGACGAGGTCTGGAAAGACAGACCTTCTTGTGCAAAATGCTTTTATAAGGATTGAGAGAATGAGAGAAGAAAAAACGAGAGAGAGAGAGAGAGAGAGAGAGAGAGAGAGAGAGAGAGAGAGAGAGAGAGAGAGAGAGAGAGAGAGAGAGAGAGAGAGAGAGAGTTTATTCAGTATTCTCATTCAGGGTGTGACATGTGGTGTTGTAAACGGTTACGACGAAGTAAATTTGGGAGACAGAATCAAAAGCCAAGAAAAGGAGAAAAACAAAGGTTCAAGTAAATATTTTCATCCTTACTTTTGAGAGAGAGAGAGAGAGAGAGAGAGAGAGAGAGAGAGAGAGAGAGAGAGAGAGAGAGAGAGAGAGAGAGAGAGAGAGGCGGATAGTTTTAAGATAATGCGAAAAGAACATTCCTAAAGAGACTATCCTTAAATATTTTACAACTTTTAACGAGATTCTCAGGATATAAAAAAAAAAGTCGTTTAAGTCAACTGCAGGTTCCTACTATCTAGGCGCGCCTGGCTCCAGACCTGGAAGTTTCAAATTATTTTTTATTTAATTGTCTACAATTGCTATTTTGATATTTTTTGACTTTCACTCGAAAATGCTCAGTATATACCTCGACATCTGTAACTGGGTGTTCATAAACTTTAAAAATTGCATTTAAACGAAAGCCCGAAACACGAGAACTCACAGAATTTTCTCTAAAAATCACGTCTAAAAGACAAGTCCAGAAAAATTGCTTCTATCAATAGGTCCATAGGAGGCTTAAGGAAATAAGGGTAGGATCAAGGAGAACTGTGACCATGAGGGTTCAAGGGATACGGGAGCTAGCTCCTAAGACAGCAACATGCCCCCCTTCCTCCTCTCCCTGCCCTGCTGATTGCTACTGCCTAAAACCTCCATGGACACGCAATCTCCATTACGTCCACTGAAAGAGAAGGAGGAAGAAGACTGTCTGAAGCTACTGGAGATTTCCGATTTATTCTCTCTTTTCCCGCAGAGGATACGCCCTTCTTATAGTCTTAAAACCAATGATTCTGAGATCCTGTGCATCAATGGAAATGACGGTAAAAATAAGGAAAAAAAATCAGATTTCAAGATAGGTACGTTGCGGCCGACATAATATAAACAGGGCTCAAAAAGATTAAAATATAAACGAAGACTGAAGAAGAAATCGGAGCCCGGAAACCCCCAATCTCTAGCTCTCTGTCACTCTGCAACAGCATTATTTCTTTTTTTTATACCAAATTCTGTCACCATCACCTTTAACAATGTTCCCCATTAAACAGCAAAACGGATATTCGGCAGTTACGCTGTAAGTCAAAAGTATGCCCGTAAAAAAATAAATAAAAAATCATAGCTTTAGAGTAAAATACCTAATCACTGTTCAAATGAGTCACTTCAAACGTGTTTTACCAATCCAAAAACGTTTCAATTCCTCCAATTTCAAAGAGCATAATTATAATGACCATGGGAGGGCTGGGGGGAGGGGACAAAATAAACACGCTCGCATGCTCATAATTCTCATGCCGAAATGAAGCACTTTGATGTGAATACATACCTCTCTGATAATGTGATTCATCTAGATACAATGTAGCACTAAATAGGAATATTTGGACTTATTATCGCTGCAGTATAAAGCTGTTAACATTGCTGGTATTTTCAAAGTATACTCGTGATATGCGATATGGGTACACATATCTAAAGCGTAGAATTTTAATGGGTTTCATTGCGTAACGAAAAAAAAGGATGCAATATGATGAAGAAATTTTATACATCCTACGTTCGGAAATATCAATTCCTTTCCATTACATATATGAATCAGTCTATTGAGAGCAGCATATTTCATATTCCATGAATGATAAATGTTTCGTAATGATCAAAATCAAAATTCCTTTTCAATGAACAGCAGGTTTTCGCAGTGATTAATAATAATAATAATAATAATAATAATAATAATAATAATAATAATAATAATAATGTTGGAGGCCTGTGGTGCCCGCATACCACAAAAATAAAATGGCGACAAAACTTCCATAACAAAGGGTGAAATTGGCGTCATCGGCACACGAGTTCTTTATCACCTAGGTCTTAAATGAAATTCCTCGGGCTATATCACAAAAAAAGGAGGATAAAAGAGAAGTGATGGTATATTTGGGAGGTACAAGGTGGGAAGGGGGTCAGAACACATGTTGACTTCATACTCTTGACAGATCTAGTGGCTGCAAGTTCGGAGGCTTTTTGGACGATCTTTTCTTCTTTATGGACTTTGTCATGAATTTCTTTTACACCCACCCACCCACACACACACACACACACACACACACAGACAGAGAGAGAGAGAGAGAGAGAGAGAGAGAGAGAGAGAGAGAGAGAGAGAGAGAGAGAGAGAGAGAGAGAGAATGATTTGGACGATGGAATCACCCTTTTTAACAATAAAAATTAAGGATGAATATTTATAATACCATAGACTCAAATGGGAACTGGATTATTTGGGTTATTGAATCACCAATCACAGGTGTTCAAAGGTACAAGTCAATCTCATTAGCGTCATACTTGTTCACAGTCCAAACATTTTACCTTGAAAGAGAGTTTAATAGTAGATTAACAAGCAATTACTTGAAATTTAATAATTCAGTCACACAAAGGTCAAAATTCTTCCGGTTCTCTCACAAGTTAAAAAAAAAAAAAAAAAAAAAAACCGTCGGCATATTCTTGTGCGATCATAAATTCAACACTATAAAATTTTTTTTGGATAATACAGAGCGTTCGAAGCAGAAGAAAAATTACTTCTAACTACAACTCGAAATATCTTCAGAATAAGTACTACAGAAGCACGTCTCAAACACTGCGCTAGGTGTGCTAAAAGTTAATTCCAACAAACACCCTTTGCAAAGAGGTATGCGCAATCCCTAAAACCTCACCAGCCAACCTCTCCCTCTCCTGGCCAACATGAAAGCTTAATCCCGCCATAACACAGCTGCTTGCAAAGTATTTCCCATCAGAGGATATTTTTCCCTGGGATGGCTTTCCAAACAAACTTGCTGAAACCCATGATTTTCAGCTGATCCTATAACGGAGACTGTAACAACCATTCTCGCGAAGCTTCTGTAACTGGGAAAACTCAGAGAGAGAGAGAGAGAGAGAGAGAGAGAGAGAGAGAGAGAGAGAGAGAGAGAGAGAGAGAGAGAGAGAGAGAGAATTTTTGCACTTCAGAGCTGTTTAAGAGCTATAAGGAAGAAAACGGATTAAATACCAAGTCTTGATAATTACGAAGGTACCATATTCTTTGGCAATATCATAAAAGTTACTCAAAATGTAATGAAAAAGGGCGTATTCAATGGATCATTTAAGAAAGCTTTCTCTGTAAAATGTTGAAAAACGAGTAATTACCAGAAAGCTATGAAACGACACTTTATCAGTGAAAATTACATCTGCTGACTTGTGAAAGGAGGAGGATATCAAGCGAAAAATCTCTTGTTTTAAAACAGAACGATGGCATTAATCATTAACCTTTCTAGGGAATACGAAAAGACTACAGTAGAAGGCTATCTTCATCTGGGGCCACCACCTTCCAGTAGGAAATAGCGTATGGTGTGTGTGTGTGTGTGTGTGTGTATAGTATATACTGTATAAACACAAATAACAAAGGATTTGGGGAGAGGGAGTACTGTTCATGCATACACATTATGAAGTAGAAACACGAAATATAAAAGCAAGATTAATGGAGGTTATCCATATATAAGGAATATGGGGAGATGAAGGAAATCGCTCTAATCCCTCCAAATCAGGCCCGTCCCTCCCTCCTAATCGATATCTTTGCGTGAGCAGCAGCTGATGTGTTGGTACTCCGTGATAGTTGGGGGCTAGGTCAACTGCACGAACGCACCACTGGTGCACCAGAACACGAGCACATCCACGTTAAAAAGAGGTTAAATTGATAACTTTAGGAACAACTACGATGTAAATTGTATAAAAAAACATTCTCTCATACTTATGAAAAATTAAATATTGTTTACAAAATCACATATGTACAATATGCACGCAGTTATTTGTCAATTTCCGTTTCCCGAATGAAACTAACGCAACAGGAAATGCGATAATTCATACTACAACAATCTGTATCTAAAATTCCATATAGTGTCATGTCGTTAACACTACACAAAATATTCAACGCCTTTTCTGTATTACCTTATATTCAATCCACATATCTTTACACCTTCTGCCATGTATTAATATCAAATGACAAATGATGCGATTCATCACTTTTTCATCATAAGCTAACTTAAAAATTCTGATTCAAAATGCGTTTCCTCCTACCCTATTCAATACCTTCAAAACTCTAATCAGCTTAGCCCTCTCAACACTGCATATGAATGAAAACACGAGTGAACAAGGTTCACCTCTTTTAACATGATATGACACACATTGGTAACATACGCTACGATTAACCATTAACCATCTCGTTATTACCTCCTATTATATCTTTCCACTGAATCATTTTCCACAGCCAAGCTGAATAGCATCTTGCGGAAAAAAGTCAGATTCATTTCCTAAATAAGACGACAGACAATTTAGCTAAACCCTGGGAGTACTACGGGAACTAACTATTCGAGAATTATTTCCACGCACGAAAACATAGTCCTCCAATAAGAGAAACGCAAATAATCAAAAGTCAACAATAGTTAAATGCTTTTATGGGCTAAGGCGTACTTTCATTTGTCTATGCAGCACTAAACCACTAAACGCGAGAGAGAGAGAGAGAGAGAGAGAGAGAGAGAGAGAGAGAGAGAGAGAGAGAGAGAGAGAGAGAGAGAGAGAGAGTCTAATTCTTCTAACATCTGAACATTCTTGTAAAAGATCATCATCGATACACTGAATGATGAAGGGGAATCCACATTTAATTGATAATAATGTTGCATCGTTGAGTAAGCAGATAATTGTTGACTTAATCCATTAGTAACTTCAACTCTAGGACTGGGTTCGTGCCGCTCGTAAAGACAAGGAATTGTTGGTTTAAACCCGCGACTTGACTTTGAAGTCCATAACGGAAGCTAAAACGCTCAACTACAGGCAACAACGACAGGACGGACGATAAGGAGAAATTGGGGATTGCACCAGAAGAGAGGTAAACAAAAGAAGGAATAAAAGGAAGAACAGGGGACAGGAGCACCAAAAGGGGTAAAATAACAGGAAGGACAGAGGACAGAATAGGAGAGAGGTCAGAGAGAACAAAGAGGAAAATTACGAAGGATAACAGATGGAAGAATTTTAGCATGTGGAAGTGATTGCATGAATGAAAACGTAAAGAATTTAATGTTAGAAAGAAAATAGGAATAGCCAGACGCAAGAACTGGCCATGAAAGCTTAAAAAAAAAGACACAGGAAAAGACAAAGTCACAGATGAAATTAACGAAGAAAAGAAAAAGCAAAGACAGCAGCAAAGGGAAAGGACAAGACGAGATGTACACTACGAGAAATTCATATGGAATGAAAGGATACCTGAATGAAAATAAGAAGCCAGATGAAAATAAATTTGCTTCTAGAATATCAAAATTAGCAAATAGAAAAAAATTCAGTACACACTAAATGATACCTGATAAACAGTACCAAACTAAAATGCACACAAACGACAAATAAACAAATGCCAAAATTTTATTAATGTAATGGCTAATCTACTTTTATGAGGCTAAAAGAAAAAATGAGAGGAATATTCTTTCCGACAAACTTCCCAATTTCTTCATGAATATGATTATAGCCATAATATATACTTAGCTTAGGGCTAACACAGAAAAGGGAATATGGGATAAAGGCAATAAGAATAAAAACTTGAGGAGCAGAAGGAACTGGGGATGAGATTCTCGGAGAATCGGTAATCACATTTCGGTTCGGTTAATTCCCAGACCGTCGTCGTCGGTGCTTGTGGAACGCGATCACGTACACAGCTAACGGTTAGCCAAGAATTGTGTTGAGAGAGAGAGAGAGAGAGAGAGAGAGAGAGAGAGAGAGAGAGAGAGAGAGAGAGAGAATGATTTGGACGATGGAATAATCACGCCTTCTTGGCTGTGTGTGTGTGTGTGTGTGTGTGTGTGTGTGTGTGTGTGTGTGTGAGAGAGAGAGAGAGAGAGAGAGAGAGAGAGAGAGAGAGAGAGAGAGAGAGAGAGAGAGAGAGAGAGAGAGCTCCCGCAATGCTTAGCAAGCTGAAATCATCTGGTGTTCTTGCGCACTTCGGGAAGAAGCAGGATTTCAAAGCACGTCTGTTAAATTTTCAGCCTTCCGCTCCACACTATACCTGACCTGCCTTTGTTCGCCTGTCTGTATGCTATGCTCTACGCATCAAAAATCCATTCCCTCACTGCGAAAGGTAAAAAGGTACTTTTCAGGCGCTGACGAGAATCTAGTAGAAATTGTGAGGAAAATCCTGACGCACGAAATTGATAATAAAACACATTTCTGGGGCTGCACAATGTTTAATATATTTTTTAACTGGCAAGAATTTCGTAGAAATTATGAAAGAAACGCCTTCCTATTTAAAAATGCAATACGATTTATACCAATGTTCGATAAAAAGCTTTTAATTCTCGACTCGTGGGAGAAGGATTGTCACCGGGATTAAGTAATTAAATGGACACTGAACTTTCTGTTTGAACGTCGGAAGAAAACGAAAATGTCAACATCTTTGACGTTTCAAAACACATATAATTTAGTTTTACGGTCACTTTACCAGGTATTTCTAGCTATCTACCGTATACCCAAACATCTCAAGATAAATGGTACTTAAAAATCATTAAAACGTGACAAAAATATTGTCTTCATTCAATAACCGAGTTTTTTTCTCCCTCGAAATAAATGAAGAAATTAAATCTACTTTTCCAGCGGCCTCCATTCTGACGTATTCGTCAACTATTGCCAAGTTGTAGGAATTGCGCACCTTGACTTTACAGATGAAAATGGCCGAGATGTGGTGCATCAGCAGTCTTTAATTATCATCTGCAAGGTTTTAAGATCATCTTTTTATAAAAATTATAATGAAAGTTCTAATTTAATGATACTTTCATCTTTTAATTAAATCTGCACCATTAACAACCTTACACAGATGCAACAGAAAGCGACGAAAATACGGTACTTTCCGTGCAGTCTATGACAAACTTTATGGTTGTTAACCTCAAATAAATGAAATTTTCGTTGAAAGCCCGTAGAGTTACCATGCTCTACGACCTTACACGTTCTGTATATGTAGTGTCCAATATTGCTGGTTTTTCACGTTAAAATGTCCCAAAAATTATGCACTATCATAGGTGCACACTATTATTCTCACAGTCTCACATCACGGACTCGACAAAAGACACATTTTATCTTAATTTAAAAAGACACTGCTATTCAAATTTATTTCCTAAAACTCATGCCTGAAAAATATTTTAAAACCCTTCCTTTGATTTCTGAAATGTACACCAACAGATTTCGAATTCGTAAAAGTACTCAGTTGTAAATAAATATTATTTACATCAACATAGCACCACCGATGATAACAGGAAAACCACACACAAACATTTTCACTTCTAAATCTCGGTCCTAATTGGCTTTACGGGATTCAAACGTATTTATTATAGAGACTAAATAACTTCTCTGGCCCACACAGACAACGATCTCTCCATGGAAAAAGGAAAAAAAAACTGATTCACAATAAATAACACCCTGTAAAACTAATAACAAAATGAACAAAATGATAGCGGTTCCAATCAGGGGCAATTACATCCAATACCAAAAAGGCCTAATCTAAAACACTAACGATTATGCGTATCACAAAGACAATTAAATGGGTTCATTTCCTGATCAAAGTGAGGCACAAAAGCTTCGGCGAAATTCCCGATTCTGTGGGTGGGAGAAGGGGGTTAATAACACTCGCTGCGTGCATGCGCGCGCTCGCACATTAAGCAAAACCAATGGCGCTGTGGCCAATCATTTTACAAAGTTGAATGCAGCAGGAAAACTAAGCCAATCACGAAATTAATTATGTCATTAAGTGTATACGAACACATGACTTTATATCAAAATATATATATAATATAAACATCAATATATATATATATATATATATATATATATATATATATATATATATATATATATACACGTGTGATATAAATATATACACATATGTGAGAGAGAGAGAGAGAGAGAGAGAGAGAGAGAGAGAGAGAGAGAGAGAGAGAGAGAGAGAGAGAGAGAATTATATATACCGTTATAAATACCGATCTGTAAAATGTTTATAAGATTTCCTCCGAATTATGATACTGATATTTAGTTTTTATATAGGATTTTCTTAGTAAGAAGGAACGCAGATTGACTAGAAGAGCACAGTTTTTTCTTATATTCCGCAATCATTCCTTACTTAAAACCATAGTAATTTGTTTTGATTTCCGCTTATCTGCTTCATTCAGAAATTCATTTAAGAATAATAAAGTCACGTATATTATAACAAAGGATTTACAAGAAGTTAATTTTAGAGGAAAAAAATGAAAAAGCAAATGAGCATCTGCCAGCCGGTTAAAAACCATGCAATAAATTCCAAAGTAGCCATCTAGTTACAGAATAGCTAATCTTTTATCTGAATAAAAACCATATCCTCCTGGGTGAAAAGAAACAAAAAAAGGTGGATGATACCATTCGGACATTTACAGTTTCTTAGACTTCTCTCATACAATGACCAGCATTAAGACGAGACTCGTGACCAGGGTAGGCCTATTTCTATATAAAACCTTCCAAAAGATGTACCGAACGATTTTCGAGAGTTCGTGACCAGAAGAAAGACATAAAACTATACCGATGCTATACAATATCTCTTTCTTTAAGAATGAAAATAAAGCTGATGAAAGGGTAACTATCATTTTCAATGTAATATAATAGGAGCTATTCACGACAAATTGTGAAAAACAACTTCCTTTGAGACCAGCAATCCCCATCCTCTACCCTTTTCCTTCCACCTATGCAACCTAGAGGAGGAGGAGGAGGCAGGAGGGGGTCAACAAGCCCTGCTTCCTTCCTCCCTACTTCACCCACCCACACCTTCATCCTTTGACTACATCAGTTTCCATTTCCATTTCTCCTGAAGGGGTGAAAACCCCTCCCTATGACAAAGAAAGGGAAACGAAGCGATGAAGAGCCCCAGCCCTTGGGAATCCCTTACCTACTCCTCTCCTTCCCCTTGGACGAGCCTTGAGTGGATCTCGAGACCTCAAGAGTCAGAACTGTAATAAAGGCAGAAGGGAAACTGCCACTTATCATAAAATCAAATACTTTACAGGGCTCTGCTTGTTGTAGGAATGGTGGAAATCACCCTTTAACCAATGTAAACACTACAAGCCTCAAGCTCTGTGAAGGTGCCCAGCCGGGGAGAGAGAGAGAGAGAGAGAGAGAGAGAGAGAGAGAGAGAGAGAGAGAGAGAGAGAGAGAGAGAGAGAGAGAGAGAGAGAGAGAGACGTACAGTGTATAATGATCAAATGAATGGTCGTGGAAGAGACGAAAAGACGAGTGAGGCTCTAGCAATAATTGCAAATGGTTTGGGACGATGCCTTTAGGCGGAAAGTGACGACATGGCTGAGTTCGAGGGGAAGGACACTTTTCATCAGATCATTTGCGAGTTTACGTGAAGGGGCGCTTTAAACTTTACTATTTTACACAGTGAAGCGTTCGTAAAAAACACACATACATCCAAAAGTATTAAAAAACATTGCAAGGTTTATCTGAAGCATCCATATACATACAATATTCGTATGAACGTAATTTTAATATGTTAAATTATTTGCAACGTGGTAGCGCTGTTAGCATATGATGACCAAAAGAACAGTGTTATAAATTATCAAATATATTTTGGATTTTAATATTTTCCTCCAATTCCTCCAAAGAAGCGGGCTCTCAGAAAACTCTCTATTTTCCACCGATTAAAGCAATGAACATAAACAAATAAAAACTGACTATCCAGCGACTGAACTGTCCATGAAAAGTGCACACTTTTGTTCTCCATTGAGAAATAAAGAAAGTTAGCATTACATGTACCTATATTATTTACAGTCAGTACTAAAGTAGAAGGCTTCCGTGCCTTCTCATTTTAAGTATTTCTACGTAAAGCACATTCGACGTTCATTCGTTTTTCTTAGTTTTCATTTTCAATTTATCTTTTTTTCCACTGAAGGGATTTTCCTAAGTATCGAATTTTCCAGATATCTTGCTACGCGGTTTTTATATAATCTCCAATTAATTATTTCGTTTTCTAGTAACCAACAGCATAATCAATCATTCAGTTTGCCAAAATTCCTCAATAAAAATTAAAGTAATTACGTCTCCAGTTATAGTACTTTCATGAGATGTTTTATATAATAGGTACAATAATTTATTGATAAAGTTTATCAACGCATCACCGCCACTGCCAATTCCGCAATATACCGATACAAAGTTTATTACCAATATAAATACTTAAACATCGGCTAATGGACAAACCACTCAGAATAATGCAAACATCATAGTAATACTTCTCAAAATCTTAAATGATACATACCCCAAGGCATTCTGAATACTGAAAAACTGACTTGCGTAAACCTCGGTAAGCAGGTCGCATCATAGTAGTCTATATGGTTATTCGCTATCTTTTCTTTTAGACAGATAAACAGTGTAAATGCTGGACTGAGATATGAAACGGTTAGACACAAGAGGACGAAGAGAAGGATGGAAAAGGGGGATAGAAGGGAGGTAAAGGAGTGAAACGTGGGCTAAGGGAGGATGAGGAAGAAGTCCGAATGGACGGAGGGTGAAAATGATTTTGAGTATCTATCGGAATATGTTTATGTTCTCTCCTGGGAGATTTAGCGAGAGCATATCCGACAGAGAGGCCGTATCATGAGCAACATTCCTGCAACGGAACTCTCAATTCCCGCCGGGAGTGCTGAATGCAAGATAGTTTACCGAGGCAGAGCAGGAAACGGAGGGTGATGGCAGTACACATTCTCGAGTTCAGCAATTTCTCCCGCTTTATTGGGAAAGATTGGGATCGGCAGAGTTCAGGAGGAGAGGGTTAAGGAGGAAAGAAAGAGAGCGACCAATTAAGAAGAAGGAGAACAGATAAATGAGAAGGCGAAGGGCAATGCCAGGAAACGGGAGGGATACCATCTAATTGCAGCGCAAGGAAATAGTTTCTGTGCAAGATTTACCACACGAACTCCCAACCTTCTTCTTAAATTATTCTGAAGAACTTTACGCGATAGCTTCCATAAAAAGCTAAATCACATTTCCATAAAATAATAAAATCACATTTCATAATAATAATAATAATAATAATAATAATAATAATAATAATAATAATAATAATAATAATAATAATAATAATACCAAAGTTGAGGCTCAAAATAGCTTAGGAAAAGTAGTGTTCACATACTGATATGTAAGTAACTCACAGAATTAATATATTCATTCATTATTAAACCAGCAGCTCAAAACTGATTTAGTAAAACTACCACTTTTATTCATATTCAAATTTAAAAGTAAATCACAGCATTAATATATTCATTATTACTCCAAATTAATCCTGTATCTAATGTGACTTGGGCGCTGGAAATTTAAATTAATGCTCTTCAAACCAAGCAAATGAAAATGGCTGACGTTTTTGTGGTTTTCAACTCGCGATTTCAAAAGACCGACTGGACCAAGGAAAGAAATCATTGAGATAATAGCACATTCTTTCAGGTGTTCCACATTTGGATATGTAAGATCACAGAAAACACAATTCAGCAATAACCGAAGTCTAACTAGTCACCTGCTACGAAACATTTACCATCAGACGAGGCCCTTCGTGCAACCATTCTCCCCCTCTCCCAGCCTCCCTCGGAGGATTCTGCCTTTATGAAATGACGCTACACGACACTGTTACCTATATCAGCACAAATTTTATTTTCAAAAAATAATATACTGAAGACTCGTCAAAATAAGTTCCTTAGACTCGAAAAAATCAATTTGTTATCTGGAGTAAAATTCTGGTTTGTAAATAAGGCTCTTAAAAACAACAGAGCGGCAAAGTTGCCGAGTCATCAGGCTTAAGACGAAAGAGAATGAAAACAAGTGTGAAACAAAAAGCGGACATGAAACCCTCCTCACGAGTGGGAGGCTTGCCCCTGATCCGCCCTCTTTGGCCTCCACCCCACAAAGTAAACTCATAAACAGACCCAGCTCATCGACAAAGCAAGCTCACAAACCCAGTTAATGGACTTAGTGAGTATATGAAGTAATTAGAGGGACAAATTAAGCTAACACCCGGAGAACTTCTCCAATAGTTTGTTCGCTCTTTCGGATGGGCGAGGAAAATTCCACTCTGTAAGTGGTTGTGTGTGCTTTTGTTATTGTTCTTAAGGGAGTCTTGTTACTTTCTCTCTTTGGTAGCCTTTCCGGAGTTCGAAAGACAGAATGGCAGAGTTATGTCCAAATGATGAAAGGCGCAATGCTGCCGCCAATTTCAATATGGAAACAGAAAGACTATATATATATATGATTACTCTTAAATTCTGCAAAGCAATGTATTGCAAACAACCTCTAAGTTAAGATACCAAACTCTAAAAAGTTAAGATACCAAACCCTAAAAAGTCATCCTAAAATACGCCTTGTATCAAAGGGAGAATGACGATCTGAGATTACCAACTTCGAAAAAACTCGCCCGAGTTCTTAAATTTCGTAAACTCTCACTTTGCGAAACTCGAAAAATTCCCCGAATTCAATCTCCCTTCTTTTATTCACATCTGTCTCGGCCTCTCAATGGAGCTAATGGCGCTAGGGAATGCAAACAAATGGAATCTCATCCATCTTGAATTCACTTATGCATACAGACCTCGTGTCACCTCAATCTCGGCGATGCATTAACGCAAAGAGTATTTCTTCCATTCGTTCTCGTTTTTCATTTATTCGGAAAAATGTAGAAAATATCATGACCTACCCTGCAAATGCAAATAGAGAGAGCTGGAGCTTATCATGGGAAAACGAATACGCACTCAATTTCACGTCACTATCTGATATAAAAAATGGTTATATACTGCCATTGGTTCTATTTTTGGGCTACTCTGGCTTTTCAGAACAGCAAATGCAGCTTCATACCTTGAGGAAAATATATCGCACTCGCTGCGGGGCAACTACTCAAACAAAACATCAGCTATCCAGTACGAGACATCGTGCCACTCAAGCATAAAACACAGATCTCCGCTGAGAGAGAGAGGCTATTAAACTTCACTAGGAAATAGCTTAAATAAACAAACAAAACTAACCTATCAACGCGATCAATCACAAAAACAAAAATTATGAATAAACCATCTTTACAAACTCCATACTCTTGAAACAAGTCCTGTAGCAACCACTCGCCACGATTTCTTTTTAATGGAAGTTCAAATAGCTAAATACTCAAGTGAGGGCCAGGAATGTAGGATGAAAGCATCATCATCATCATCATCATCATCATCATCATCTGGCCGTCCTCTGCTCTCTTTGCTCTTCCAACTCTCCTCTACACCTTCCATATCTGGGAGGCCATCCCGCTCTTTCTTCCTCGCTTTCAATACTCACCTGGAAAGAGAAAATAATTATCAGTCATTTCTGTCAAGGCACAGAAGGCATTCAATCAACATCTATCTAATGAGGAGGAAAATGGAAGACTTTCGAGGACGAGAAGGGAGGAGGGGCGTCTATAATGAGAGAGAGAGAGAGAGAGAGAGAGAGAGAGAGAGAGAGAGAGAGAGAGAGAGAGAGAGAGAGAGAGAGAGAGAGACTGTGGCTCGGAAACACTTGAAGGGATAATGAACCAATCAAAAAGGGGAAACTTCATACAAAAGACGCAGAACACGGAGAGAATGACGATGACACAAATGAAAAGGAAATGAGAAAATAAAGTTATTAATAAAAAAAAAACATTATTAGTTTGGCAAATGACATACCGTGCGGCATGCAGCATAAAATATTGCACGGTGAACGGAATGGACCTATACTTTCCTATTTAACATGATACCGTTTAGAGAAATGGTAAGAGTAATAAATGACGAGTAATACAAAAAATAAAAAGACGCAGAGGGGGGAAGTAATCATCATAAAGAAATAAACACTGTAAAAAGTTCCCCACTGACCAAGAAACAAATACTAGTATCATAAATATAATTCTATATTCCACGATTGATGGTAACCTATGTCACATTTAGAATAACTTTTACCCTTTAATATCTTAAAACATCGAAAACTGCAATTAATAAATCCATGACTCTAACTTTAAAATTTCATCTTTCAATTTCTAGTATGTACACATACAGTATATACTCATATACTTAGTAAATGACCTAACACTCACTGTACATGAGTAAGTGAAGTTACCAATTACCATTTTACATTCAGGTTTAATAAAAAAAAAGTAAGCACTGAAAAATCACCGCGTTATTTTCTACAAAAAAAAAAAAAAAAAAAAAAAAAAAAAAAAAGGCACGCCATGCTGAAAATACTTGGAAAAAATTACACCTTGCTCAATGCTTCACTTTAATTGCAAATACTGCAAGTTTCATTTACATTAAGAGTACATCATCCCTGGTAACCTGGCCTGCCAAACTGAATGAAATACAAGGCTCACATTTCTTGTTAGTTATCATTATAAGCAGAGGGAAGCCACGTTCACAAGAATTATTTCCTTCAGAATTCTCAATAACAAATTCTATCTGGTCCAACAAGAAAATAAATGGTGCACATCAGTGATATTCCCGAAAATCAAACAGCTCCGCAAATGAAAGCAAACCAAAAAAAAAAAACCATAAATATCAACAAATATATATATATATATATATATATATATAATATAAATATATATATATATATATATATATATATATATATATATATATATATATATATATATATATATATATATATATATATATATATATATATATATATATATATATAGAGAGAGAGAGAGAGAGAGAGAGAGAGAGAGAGAGAGAGAGAGAGAGAGAGAGAGTCTCCACGCGAATGCGACACTAATGCCATCTATTTCCAGGAACAAGGTCGTCGGTTTAACACTAATAATGAAACCCAAACTGCTTAATATTACCTGAAAGTAGATGAACTCTATTACGATGTAAACCGGCAGCAGCAGCATCAGGGCTTAAAGACGAAATTTCATTAACATGACGTGGTATTACAGCCTTTACATGCCAAACTACTCTTGAGAGCGGCTGCAGATCGCAGCAATATAGATCTACATTAAAATAAATTGCTTTAATTTCAAACAATGATAAAAATAGTCTGAAAGCCATAATCGTTGCTCACTGCTGTGTAATTCGACTGCCACGATAATATTATGGTAATCTGTGTGATGTAAGAAAACGTTAAGATGAATTTGTTCTCCATCAAAGGAATAACTTCACGGCCCAAGAAGTATTTTCAACAAAGGCCAGAACAGCACAATTATATCCAAGAAGCAATATCTTATCTTTAAAATGGGCCCCAGGAAAAGCAAATTCAGCCATGTGCGACATAACGAAGAAAGAAAAAGGAGGCAACTGTCATTTCGGCAGATGTAATTTCATATCTGTCTGGCAACACTTGTTCGTAACTCCCTGTGTATGCAATTTGTATTACACTAAATTGTTCCGTTTAACAATGCCTTTCATGATAACACTGGAATCTACTAAGAAAGAAGGATAAAATTCTTGATTTAAGAGAAACAAGTAGGCATGAACCCACTAATGAAAAAAAAAGAGAGTTCTGGATACAAAAAAGGTAAAAGGAAATTAATTCTAAAAAGAAAAAAACTT
>NC_089745.1:54671493-54673993 GCF_040412425.1 Macrobrachium rosenbergii
CGCTAGAAGACGTTACCCTTCCAGTTTTAAGCAGACTTTTGCGGTGAGGTTGCTTGCTCATGCTTTCCTGCACACATGCTCAAGGGGCTTATTTGTCGACAGAGTCTGGCCTTTGCCTGTGGAAAGCCATCCAGATACAGACCAAACCTAACATTGCTTAATTTCGCTGATCGAACTACCAGACAATGAATGTGATAGTATATATACATATATATATATATATATATACATATATAAATAATACATATATGTGTGTATCCTGAACACCATCAAAACGATAACAAAAATTATTTTCCCTCGGGAAGTCCGACACAACATTTCATGGTAGAAATCAAAGGGCTCCCTGGTCTAGAGGCAACTCCACTTTAAAAAAAATTGTCAATAGTCGAGATAATTATATTAAGTGATTCCTATGACTAAGAAAAAAATGTATCCCCTAACTCACAAGCACCCACCCCACGGTTTGTCATTTCATAATTTTTCAATAAACAGGTCTCAATTTTCCAAATTTGAGTTTTTCTTGTTTTACCTCTACTGTTGTTTTGTGCAAATCAATACACAATACACCATTGACAGTGGTGTAAATCCTACCCTTACACGGACCTTTAATATTTATGTTCTCGAAAAATAACAAGCTCTTTCATCTCTTCAGCTGTTCGATACAAGACTGAAAATATATTTTATAGATGTACGAATCTATGAGTGAAATCTGACCTTTTTGTAACGGCGATCTATACAGCAGAGTTTAACTATCGCACGACTGAGCCCATTGTTCAAAACTTAGAAAATGAATGAATACCGCCAACAAAAAGCCTTGAAGCGAATAAAGGTATTATTCATGTAAAAGCACAAAGTCTGAACATACATATTACTTTTTACTTGATATTATATTTATGATCATTTTTTAAATTTTGTGTTCTTTCTAGTCTTGATGAGATGCATTTCTGTGAACTTATTAAGCATTATTGAATGAGTGGAATATAGACAAAATGGTAAAAGTATTCAAGCAGGCTATTAACAAATCCCAGAACTGAGTATATCATGTATACTTAAAGCTCACACTTCAACGTTTCTGTAAGCATGAAACCTAATCCTTCCCTTAGATACCTTTGACCGTGCAACAATCATTACGTTCTCTCTCTCTCTCTCTCTCTCTCTCTCTCTCATTAATAGAAAAAGTCATTCATTTGAATATCTCTAAGGAGGTCTAGATCGCTTATTTGATACGTAAATCGCCTCCTTGAACATCTGCTCCGTTCTTCCAACGGTCTTCACAAGAAGAAGCAAGACTTAATCATTTTCCTTACAGGCGTTTATCTTTGTATTAATCTACAATAAAATGTGGAAAACTCCATAAAAACCATCAAAGACACACATACATTCAAATGTACACACACACACATATATATATGTGTGTGTATATAATATACTGTTTATCGAATACTTTCTTCGAAGAAAAGGCATTTTCTCTAGGAAGGGATAGGTGAAAATAACTCCAGACGGTTTCTGACACGTAAAAGTATTAACTGCTGAATAGTGGATGAGCTTGTGAGACCTGGAGGAGGCCGGCAATGGCTGCAGTTGTACCAAAACCATCATCTCTAGCTCACAGGAACGGAAGGTTTCGAATTCAAGCCTGGGTGAGGCCTGAATTCAGGGCCCGATGATTTCTGATGATCTTACTGAGCGTCAGATCCTCCAACACACACTGAGCCACTCACCATTTCATTGCTAGCACTCTACAGCTTCCTGGTTATTAAGGGCCTTCATTATTCATAAATGATGATTTGGAATTTGTGCTGTGACCGACAGCATTCTCGCCTACCAAGACAAAGCCAGGTCAACTCCTGGGCGAGGACGCGAGTATGAGCTTCCTTGGTCAAAAACTTTTCGTGCCACTTTTGACCTAAGTAGTGAAATGTGAATTTGATATAGGACGACTTCGGTGGTCGCAAATACGTTGAAACGGGTTAGCAACACTTTTTTTCTAAACGATTTGCGGGGTTCGGAGGGCTAACCACTTCTATAGCCACCTCATGCAAGGGAATAAAGGCCTACGGTGAAAACACATTTTTATTTCGAGGAATATATTGATCTGAAAAGTTCATCTCTAGATAGGTCACTGTCTTGAAGAAAGCACAGATAAACTCTCATACTAATACTCATCCCCTCTCCCTTCTCTCTAGCGGCCTTCCTATTTCTTCTTTCCACTTGTCATTACCGACGAGTCCTATCTACTACGTCGTAATGGTCCTCATTTTCAAAAATGACTCCCCAACCCCTCGACTAGGTTTCTTGTGCTCGTTAGGAATCTGGTAGGCAAAAGGTACGTTAACATCTCCCCCACCCGCACACTGCAAAAGTCTTGGAGTGACATCTCATTAAGTATTTATACGAGACGGTTCAATCTGTAGATTATTGAATTACACATACACACATTAAATTGCACAGGTACTTCAGTGCCGTGTATCAAAATATGCAGGGGCACATTTCAGAAACC